>NC_085044.1:2500-302500 GCF_963692335.1 Osmerus eperlanus
CCCTAACCCTAACCCTAACCCTAACCCTAACCCTAACCCTAACCCTAACCCTAACCCTAACCCTAACCCTAACCCTAACCCTAACCCTAACCCTAACCCTAACCCTAACCCTAACCCTAACCCTAACCCTAACCCTAACCCTAACCCTAACCCTAACCCTAACCCTAACCCTAACCCTAACCCTAACCCTAACCCTAACCCTAACCCTAACCCTAACCCTAACCCTAACCCTAACCCTAACCCTAACCCTAACCCTAACCCTAACCCTAACCCTAACCCTAACCCTAACCCTAACCCTAACCCTAACCCTAACCCTAACCCTAACCCTAACCCTAACCCTAACCCTAACCCTAACCCTAACCCTAACCCTAACCCTAACCCTAACCCTAACCCTAACCCTAACCCTAACCCTAACCCTAACCCTAACCCTAACCCTAACCCTAACCCTAACCCTAACCCTAACCCTAACCCTAACCCTAACCCTAACCCTAACCCTAACCCTAACCCTAACCCTAACCCTAACCCTAACCCTAACCCTAACCCTAACCCTAACCCTAACCCTAACCCTAACCCTAACCCTAACCCTAACCCTAACCCTAACCCTAACCCTAACCCTAACCCTAACCCTAACCCTAACCCTAACCCTAACCCTAACCCTAACCCTAACCCTAACCCTAACCCTAACCCTAACCCTAACCCTAACCCTAACCCTAACCCTAACCCTAACCCTAACCCTAACCCTAACCCTAACCCTAACCCTAACCCTAACCCTAACCCTAACCCTAACCCTAACCCTAACCCTAACCCTAACCCTAACCCTAACCCTAACCCTAACCCTAACCCTAACCCTAACCCTAACCCTAACCCTAACCCTAACCCTAACCCTAACCCTAACCCTAACCCTAACCCTAACCCTAACCCTAACCCTAACCCTAACCCTAACCCTAACCCTAACCCTAACCCTAACCCTAACCCTAACCCTAACCCTAACCCTAACCCTAACCCTAACCCTAACCCTAACCCTAACCCTAACCCTAACCCTAACCCTAACCCTAACCCTAACCCTAACCCTAACCCTAACCCTAACCCTAACCCTAACCCTAACCCTAACCCTAACCCTAACCCTAACCCTAACCCTAACCCTAACCCTAACCCTAACCCTAACCCTAACCCTAACCCTAACCCTAACCCTAACCCTAACCCTAACCCTAACCCTAACCCTAACCCTAACCCTAACCCTAACCCTAACCCTAACCCTAACCCTAACCCTAACCCTAACCCTAACCCTAACCCTAACCCTAACCCTAACCCTAACCCTAACCCTAACCCTAACCCTAACCCTAACCCTAACCCTAACCCTAACCCTAACCCTAACCCTAACCCTAACCCTAACCCTAACCCTAACCCTAACCCTAACCCTAACCCTAACCCTAACCATACGTCCAAGAAGAATATCCTATGTAACAATAGGTGGTAGTAAAGTCTTCGGACAATTGTTTCCCTGAGGGTTCCTAATACTACTCCTATTGGTCAATAGGTCTGGCAGTGGAAAGGGAGGAGCCTATAAAACAGACTCCTGCTCATTCATTCATTTCAGGGGGACGGAGTGAGTGGGGTTTCAGGTGCGCGTGCCTAATTGGGGTCTCACCTGTACTGTGGTCCCGTTGGGGTCCCACAGGGTGTTTCTTCGTTATTAATGTCACACCTAACTCTGCCGGGGCCTTGGCCCTACTTGCTCCTATTGCCCCCTTTTCCATTTCCGCTCTTATTTACTATATTGCCTCAAGAAGATATTTTACAAGGTTTTGTTCACTCTACAATTTTTGTAAGATGGCCTGTGGCCTTACTCTCCTATTTTTGGATTTTTCACAACACTCTGGACAAGATTGAACAAGATTTTTCACAACACTCTGGACTGAAGTAAACAGGATTTCCTCATTCCAGTCTTCTACAGGATTTTTTCACATCATTCTGGACCGGGTCAAACAGATCTTCCTCACTATTCCCTGCTTTTCCTACTCTGTCTCTGCCTTCCACCCCCTGGAATTGATTCCTTTGGGCTGGACGGGAGAATTCGACTCAAGCCCTGTGGGCAGCAGTGTCATTCGCCCTGTGGGTGTCGACCCTGTATGAGTCACTGATCTAATTTCCCTCTCCTTCTCTTACCTAAACCCAACCCTCCTGCTCTCGACCCTAACCCCACCTGCACCCTATCCTAACCCCAACCCTAGGCCCCTGGTGGGTCTCTCTCTTTCTTGTCTTAAACCTAACCCTCCTTGCTTTCTCTTCTAACCCTAACCCTCTTTTACTCCCAGCACAGGTAAGTATTATTGTTGACATTCATGTTGTTTTATTGTTAAGTGACTTTTTATTGGTAAGTATTATTGTTGACATTCATGTTATTTTTATTGGTAAGTATTATTGTTGACATTCATGTTGTTTTATTGTTAAGTGACTTTTTATTGTAAAGACGCTTTGGTTCAAGGCGGCTGTTTAATTAATACATGTATATGTATTCCGCTTGTATTTTCTTTATTATCCCCAGTTACTCCTCAAGACTGCATTAGGATGGACTGTTTTTCTGTGGACCAGACTATTTTTCCAAATTTATATGTTGATTCACCAATTGGACTGGAAACACACACTGGGGATTTGATCAACCCTGGTGGGCCTGCCTATGGGGAGGGTGTCTAGTGTTTCGAAGGCCGAAACGCCCGATGATCCTAGGTATACTACTGATGATGTGTTTCCACAATTTAGATTCACATTTGGATTTATTTCTCACTTTTACTTGACTGACAGACGCTGAGACAGCTGTACTTGTGTTAGCAATGGGTAGTGTTAAAGTCTTCGGACAACAGTATGTCATCCCTGAGGGATGTTAATGCTGATAGGCTCCTACTTGCCAAAAAAGGTTAGGTCTGAAAGAAGAAGACCAGACAGTGACAGAAGACTTGGACACAGGATATTGGAAGAAGATTTGGACACAGGATGTTGGATGAAGACTTGAACATAGGTTATTGGAAGAAGACTTGGACACAAGATGTTGGATGAAGACTTGGACACAAGATTTTTTTATTCTGATGACCTTGGCAATGGGTAGTGTTAATGTCTTCGGACAACAGTATGTCATCCCTGGGGGTTGTTAATACTGATAGGCTCCTATTTGCCAATAGGGTCAGGTTGGAAAGAAGAAAACAAGTCATGGACATAGGATCATCAGGAACAATACGTCCAAGAAGAATATCCTATGTAACAATAGGTGGTAGTAAAGTCTTCGGACAATTGTTTCCCTGAGGGTTCCTAATACTACTCCTATTGGTCAATAGGTCTGGCAGTGGAAAGGGAGGAGCCTATAAAACAGACTCCTGCTCATTCATTCATTTCAGGGGGACGGAGTGAGTGGGGTTTCAGGTGCGCGTGCCTAATTGGGGTCTCACCTGTACTGTGGTCCCGTTGGGGTCCCACAGGGTGTTTCTTCGTTATTAATGTCACACCTAACTCTGCCGGGGCCTTGGCCCTACTTGCTCCTATTGCCCCCTTTTCCATTTCCGCTCTTATTTACTATATTGCCTCAAGAAGATATTTTACAAGGTTTTGTTCACTCTACAATTTTTGTAAGATGGCCTGTGGCCTTACTCTCCTATTTTTGGATTTTTCACAACACTCTGGACAAGATTGAACAAGATTTTTCACAACACTCTGGACTGAAGTAAACAGGATTTCCTCATTCCAGTCTTCTACAGGATTTTTTCACATCATTCTGGACCGGGTCAAACAGATCTTCCTCACTATTCCCTGCTTTTCCTACTCTGTCTCTGCCTTCCACCCCCTGGAATTGATTCCTTTGGGCTGGACGGGAGAATTCGACTCAAGCCCTGTGGGCAGCAGTGTCATTCGCCCTGTGGGTGTCGACCCTGTATGAGTCACTGATCTAATTTCCCTCTCCTTCTCTTACCTAAACCCAACCCTCCTGCTCTCGACCCTAACCCCACCTGCACCCTATCCTAACCCCAACCCTAGGCCCCTGGTGGGTCTCTCTCTTTCTTGTCTTAAACCTAACCCTCCTTGCTTTCTCTTCTAACCCTAACCCTCTTTTACTCCCAGCACAGGTAAGTATTATTGTTGACATTCATGTTGTTTTATTGTTAAGTGACTTTTTATTGGTAAGTATTATTGTTGACATTCATGTTATTTTTATTGGTAAGTATTATTGTTGACATTCATGTTGTTTTATTGTTAAGTGACTTTTTATTGTAAAGACGCTTTGGTTCAAGGCGGCTGTTTAATTAATACATGTATATGTATTCCGCTTGTATTTTCTTTATTATCCCCAGTTACTCCTCAAGACTGCATTAGGATGGACTGTTTTTCTGTGGACCAGACTATTTTTCCAAATTTATATGTTGATTCACCAATTGGACTGGAAACACACACTGGGGATTTGATCAACCCTGGTGGGCCTGCCTATGGGGAGGGTGTCTAGTGTTTCGAAGGCCGAAACGCCCGATGATCCTAGGTATACTACTGATGATGTGTTTCCACAATTTAGATTCACATTTGGATTTATTTCTCACTTTTACTTGACTGACAGACGCTGAGACAGCTGTACTTGTGTTAGCAATGGGTAGTGTTAAAGTCTTCGGACAACAGTATGTCATCCCTGAGGGATGTTAATGCTGATAGGCTCCTACTTGCCAAAAAAGGTTAGGTCTGAAAGAAGAAGACCAGACAGTGACAGAAGACTTGGACACAGGATATTGGAAGAAGATTTGGACACAGGATGTTGGATGAAGACTTGAACATAGGTTATTGGAAGAAGACTTGGACACAAGATGTTGGATGAAGACTTGGACACAAGATTTTTTTATTCTGATGACCTTGGCAATGGGTAGTGTTAATGTCTTCGGACAACAGTATGTCATCCCTGGGGGTTGTTAATACTGATAGGCTCCTATTTGCCAATAGGGTCAGGTTGGAAAGAAGAAAACAAGTCATGGACATAGGATCATCAGGAACAATACGTCCAAGAAGAATATCCTATGTAACAATAGGTGGTAGTAAAGTCTTCGGACAATTGTTTCCCTGAGGGTTCCTAATACTACTCCTATTGGTCAATAGGTCTGGCAGTGGAAAGGGAGGAGCCTATAAAACAGACTCCTGCTCATTCATTCATTTCAGGGGGACGGAGTGAGTGGGGTTTCAGGTGCGCGTGCCTAATTGGGGTCTCACCTGTACTGTGGTCCCGTTGGGGTCCCACAGGGTGTTTCTTCGTTATTAATGTCACACCTAACTCTGCCGGGGCCTTGGCCCTACTTGCTCCTATTGCCCCCTTTTCCATTTCCGCTCTTATTTACTATATTGCCTCAAGAAGATATTTTACAAGGTTTTGTTCACTCTACAATTTTTGTAAGATGGCCTGTGGCCTTACTCTCCTATTTTTGGATTTTTCACAACACTCTGGACAAGATTGAACAAGATTTTTCACAACACTCTGGACTGAAGTAAACAGGATTTCCTCATTCCAGTCTTCTACAGGATTTTTTCACATCATTCTGGACCGGGTCAAACAGATCTTCCTCACTATTCCCTGCTTTTCCTACTCTGTCTCTGCCTTCCACCCCCTGGAATTGATTCCTTTGGGCTGGACGGGAGAATTCGACTCAAGCCCTGTGGGCAGCAGTGTCATTCGCCCTGTGGGTGTCGACCCTGTATGAGTCACTGATCTAATTTCCCTCTCCTTCTCTTACCTAAACCCAACCCTCCTGCTCTCGACCCTAACCCCACCTGCACCCTATCCTAACCCCAACCCTAGGCCCCTGGTGGGTCTCTCTCTTTCTTGTCTTAAACCTAACCCTCCTTGCTTTCTCTTCTAACCCTAACCCTCTTTTACTCCCAGCACAGGTAAGTATTATTGTTGACATTCATGTTGTTTTATTGTTAAGTGACTTTTTATTGGTAAGTATTATTGTTGACATTCATGTTATTTTTATTGGTAAGTATTATTGTTGACATTCATGTTGTTTTATTGTTAAGTGACTTTTTATTGTAAAGACGCTTTGGTTCAAGGCGGCTGTTTAATTAATACATGTATATGTATTCCGCTTGTATTTTCTTTATTATCCCCAGTTACTCCTCAAGACTGCATTAGGATGGACTGTTTTTCTGTGGACCAGACTATTTTTCCAAATTTATATGTTGATTCACCAATTGGACTGGAAACACACACTGGGGATTTGATCAACCCTGGTGGGCCTGCCTATGGGGAGGGTGTCTAGTGTTTCGAAGGCCGAAACGCCCGATGATCCTAGGTATACTACTGATGATGTGTTTCCACAATTTAGATTCACATTTGGATTTATTTCTCACTTTTACTTGACTGACAGACGCTGAGACAGCTGTACTTGTGTTAGCAATGGGTAGTGTTAAAGTCTTCGGACAACAGTATGTCATCCCTGAGGGATGTTAATGCTGATAGGCTCCTACTTGCCAAAAAAGGTTAGGTCTGAAAGAAGAAGACCAGACAGTGACAGAAGACTTGGACACAGGATATTGGAAGAAGATTTGGACACAGGATGTTGGATGAAGACTTGAACATAGGTTATTGGAAGAAGACTTGGACACAAGATGTTGGATGAAGACTTGGACACAAGATTTTTTTATTCTGATGACCTTGGCAATGGGTAGTGTTAATGTCTTCGGACAACAGTATGTCATCCCTGGGGGTTGTTAATACTGATAGGCTCCTATTTGCCAATAGGGTCAGGTTGGAAAGAAGAAAACAAGTCATGGACATAGGATCATCAGGAACAATACGTCCAAGAAGAATATCCTATGTAACAATAGGTGGTAGTAAAGTCTTCGGACAATTGTTTCCCTGAGGGTTCCTAATACTACTCCTATTGGTCAATAGGTCTGGCAGTGGAAAGGGAGGAGCCTATAAAACAGACTCCTGCTCATTCATTCATTTCAGGGGGACGGAGTGAGTGGGGTTTCAGGTGCGCGTGCCTAATTGGGGTCTCACCTGTACTGTGGTCCCGTTGGGGTCCCACAGGGTGTTTCTTCGTTATTAATGTCACACCTAACTCTGCCGGGGCCTTGGCCCTACTTGCTCCTATTGCCCCCTTTTCCATTTCCGCTCTTATTTACTATATTGCCTCAAGAAGATATTTTACAAGGTTTTGTTCACTCTACAATTTTTGTAAGATGGCCTGTGGCCTTACTCTCCTATTTTTGGATTTTTCACAACACTCTGGACAAGATTGAACAAGATTTTTCACAACACTCTGGACTGAAGTAAACAGGATTTCCTCATTCCAGTCTTCTACAGGATTTTTTCACATCATTCTGGACCGGGTCAAACAGATCTTCCTCACTATTCCCTGCTTTTCCTACTCTGTCTCTGCCTTCCACCCCCTGGAATTGATTCCTTTGGGCTGGACGGGAGAATTCGACTCAAGCCCTGTGGGCAGCAGTGTCATTCGCCCTGTGGGTGTCGACCCTGTATGAGTCACTGATCTAATTTCCCTCTCCTTCTCTTACCTAAACCCAACCCTCCTGCTCTCGACCCTAACCCCACCTGCACCCTATCCTAACCCCAACCCTAGGCCCCTGGTGGGTCTCTCTCTTTCTTGTCTTAAACCTAACCCTCCTTGCTTTCTCTTCTAACCCTAACCCTCTTTTACTCCCAGCACAGGTAAGTATTATTGTTGACATTCATGTTGTTTTATTGTTAAGTGACTTTTTATTGGTAAGTATTATTGTTGACATTCATGTTATTTTTATTGGTAAGTATTATTGTTGACATTCATGTTGTTTTATTGTTAAGTGACTTTTTATTGTAAAGACGCTTTGGTTCAAGGCGGCTGTTTAATTAATACATGTATATGTATTCCGCTTGTATTTTCTTTATTATCCCCAGTTACTCCTCAAGACTGCATTAGGATGGACTGTTTTTCTGTGGACCAGACTATTTTTCCAAATTTATATGTTGATTCACCAATTGGACTGGAAACACACACTGGGGATTTGATCAACCCTGGTGGGCCTGCCTATGGGGAGGGTGTCTAGTGTTTCGAAGGCCGAAACGCCCGATGATCCTAGGTATACTACTGATGATGTGTTTCCACAATTTAGATTCACATTTGGATTTATTTCTCACTTTTACTTGACTGACAGACGCTGAGACAGCTGTACTTGTGTTAGCAATGGGTAGTGTTAAAGTCTTCGGACAACAGTATGTCATCCCTGAGGGATGTTAATGCTGATAGGCTCCTACTTGCCAAAAAAGGTTAGGTCTGAAAGAAGAAGACCAGACAGTGACAGAAGACTTGGACACAGGATATTGGAAGAAGATTTGGACACAGGATGTTGGATGAAGACTTGAACATAGGTTATTGGAAGAAGACTTGGACACAAGATGTTGGATGAAGACTTGGACACAAGATTTTTTTATTCTGATGACCTTGGCAATGGGTAGTGTTAATGTCTTCGGACAACAGTATGTCATCCCTGGGGGTTGTTAATACTGATAGGCTCCTATTTGCCAATAGGGTCAGGTTGGAAAGAAGAAAACAAGTCATGGACATAGGATCATCAGGAACAATACGTCCAAGAAGAATATCCTATGTAACAATAGGTGGTAGTAAAGTCTTCGGACAATTGTTTCCCTGAGGGTTCCTAATACTACTCCTATTGGTCAATAGGTCTGGCAGTGGAAAGGGAGGAGCCTATAAAACAGACTCCTGCTCATTCATTCATTTCAGGGGGACGGAGTGAGTGGGGTTTCAGGTGCGCGTGCCTAATTGGGGTCTCACCTGTACTGTGGTCCCGTTGGGGTCCCACAGGGTGTTTCTTCGTTATTAATGTCACACCTAACTCTGCCGGGGCCTTGGCCCTACTTGCTCCTATTGCCCCCTTTTCCATTTCCGCTCTTATTTACTATATTGCCTCAAGAAGATATTTTACAAGGTTTTGTTCACTCTACAATTTTTGTAAGATGGCCTGTGGCCTTACTCTCCTATTTTTGGATTTTTCACAACACTCTGGACAAGATTGAACAAGATTTTTCACAACACTCTGGACTGAAGTAAACAGGATTTCCTCATTCCAGTCTTCTACAGGATTTTTTCACATCATTCTGGACCGGGTCAAACAGATCTTCCTCACTATTCCCTGCTTTTCCTACTCTGTCTCTGCCTTCCACCCCCTGGAATTGATTCCTTTGGGCTGGACGGGAGAATTCGACTCAAGCCCTGTGGGCAGCAGTGTCATTCGCCCTGTGGGTGTCGACCCTGTATGAGTCACTGATCTAATTTCCCTCTCCTTCTCTTACCTAAACCCAACCCTCCTGCTCTCGACCCTAACCCCACCTGCACCCTATCCTAACCCCAACCCTAGGCCCCTGGTGGGTCTCTCTCTTTCTTGTCTTAAACCTAACCCTCCTTGCTTTCTCTTCTAACCCTAACCCTCTTTTACTCCCAGCACAGGTAAGTATTATTGTTGACATTCATGTTGTTTTATTGTTAAGTGACTTTTTATTGGTAAGTATTATTGTTGACATTCATGTTATTTTTATTGGTAAGTATTATTGTTGACATTCATGTTGTTTTATTGTTAAGTGACTTTTTATTGTAAAGACGCTTTGGTTCAAGGCGGCTGTTTAATTAATACATGTATATGTATTCCGCTTGTATTTTCTTTATTATCCCCAGTTACTCCTCAAGACTGCATTAGGATGGACTGTTTTTCTGTGGACCAGACTATTTTTCCAAATTTATATGTTGATTCACCAATTGGACTGGAAACACACACTGGGGATTTGATCAACCCTGGTGGGCCTGCCTATGGGGAGGGTGTCTAGTGTTTCGAAGGCCGAAACGCCCGATGATCCTAGGTATACTACTGATGATGTGTTTCCACAATTTAGATTCACATTTGGATTTATTTCTCACTTTTACTTGACTGACAGACGCTGAGACAGCTGTACTTGTGTTAGCAATGGGTAGTGTTAAAGTCTTCGGACAACAGTATGTCATCCCTGAGGGATGTTAATGCTGATAGGCTCCTACTTGCCAAAAAAGGTTAGGTCTGAAAGAAGAAGACCAGACAGTGACAGAAGACTTGGACACAGGATATTGGAAGAAGATTTGGACACAGGATGTTGGATGAAGACTTGAACATAGGTTATTGGAAGAAGACTTGGACACAAGATGTTGGATGAAGACTTGGACACAAGATTTTTTTATTCTGATGACCTTGGCAATGGGTAGTGTTAATGTCTTCGGACAACAGTATGTCATCCCTGGGGGTTGTTAATACTGATAGGCTCCTATTTGCCAATAGGGTCAGGTTGGAAAGAAGAAAACAAGTCATGGACATAGGATCATCAGGAACAATACGTCCAAGAAGAATATCCTATGTAACAATAGGTGGTAGTAAAGTCTTCGGACAATTGTTTCCCTGAGGGTTCCTAATACTACTCCTATTGGTCAATAGGTCTGGCAGTGGAAAGGGAGGAGCCTATAAAACAGACTCCTGCTCATTCATTCATTTCAGGGGGACGGAGTGAGTGGGGTTTCAGGTGCGCGTGCCTAATTGGGGTCTCACCTGTACTGTGGTCCCGTTGGGGTCCCACAGGGTGTTTCTTCGTTATTAATGTCACACCTAACCCTAACCCTAACCCTAACCCTGACCCTGACCCTGACCCTGACCCTGACCCTGACCCTGACCCTGACCCTGACCCTGACCCTGACCCTGACCCTAACCCTAACCCTAACCCTAACCCTAACCCTAACCCCTTACCCCCATTCTGCCCTCGGTGCTTAACCCCAATTATTTGGGGATTAATGGGGGTCTAACCTCTCCCCTGTCACCTGATCCTAACCTCAACCGTCCCGTCCCCCGTTCCCGCCCCTCCCCACACCCCCCCAGCCCCACTTACCTTAGTCCTCGCCGTCAGCTGCCACTGGGCACCGCCTCTCGTAGGGAACCTGTAAAACATCAAAATGTTGTAAGAAAGATCCACATTTGGAATCTGGAAGTCACAAAACCAATACTGTTTTTAGGAGACTCTAATCTCGCAAGAATACCCACCTTTGAGGATAACAACATTCAGGTGGACAGTTTCCCAGGAGCCTCTTGTGATCACCTGAGGGGAGTAATAGCAAAGCTAACGCCTCACACAGAAGTAGAAAAGGTTATCCTTTCTGTGGGCCTGGTGAACTGTTTAAAGGAGAACGTACCTGATACGTTACTAAAACAGATGCGACGACTTCTAGCAGTGTGTGACACAGCATTTCCACATGCTACTATTTATGTAGCACAGATCCACTTCTCAGATAGGCTGAATGACAAACAAAAGAGCCTACTAAGGAGATTCAATAAGGATATTGTTAAACATTGTGAATACTTACCTGTCTTGGAGACACGCCACTTCTGTGTGATGCCAAGGGACCCGGTCCATTGGACTCCGGAAACTGCGGATAGAATTTTTAAACTTTGGCTTGAATTTTTAAACTAGACGGAGATGAGTGTGATGATACAGCTCCGACATCCAACATTATGAACCTCTCGAGGTCTTATAGACTGAATGAGGTCGAGAAAAAAGTGTTGGAACTGGGACTTACCTTCATTCCTACTCCGAGGCAGCCAGACCGCAGGGAATTACGCCGAGATCTCCATGTGTATCACAGGAGATTGAAGCTTTTAGATCATTTTAATTATGAAAATGAATATGTCCATACACCCTTCACGGACCCGTCTAGTTGGGTGCCAGGGAGAGTGTCAAACACAATTGAGACCCTTATCAAAAAAGATCTGGAAGCCTTAAGGGCTTTTAGACCGATGCCGGAACATACTTACAATTTGAGCATAGAGGAACTCCAAGCCATTAAGACTCTGGCGGACGACCCGGCTCTAGTAATCAAACCAGCAGATAAGGGATCACAAATTGTGATTATGGACAGGACACAGTATCTATTGGAAGCAGAGAGGCAATTGGCCAACAGAGATCATTATACACCTTTATTACATTCAATGCAGCCCGAGACACAGATCATGATCCGATCCATCTTGTGTGATATGTTCCGGGATGACATAATAACATCAAAACAAATGACTTACCTGTTGGGGCCGGATGTCCCCAGGCCAAGAGTCTTCTACCTGCTGCCGAAGATACACAAGGCCCTGGACCAATGGACTGTCCCGGGCCGGGTTCCCTGTGGTCGACCAATAGTGAGTGACTGTGGCTCAGAGTCGTCTAACATCGCTGAGTATCTGGACCTGCACATTAACCCTCTTTCACACAAACATGCTTCCTACATAAAGGATACGTATGACTTTGTGGAAAAAGTTGGGTTAATTTCAGTCTCAGCTGATGCGTTTTTGTTTTCTATTGACATTAACTCTCTATACACCAACATAGATACGACCTTGGGCCTACAGTCAATAAGAGCTGCTTTTAATAAATTTCCTGTTCCAGGAAGACCTGATGCGTATATTTTAGAACTGTTAAAGATGAGCCTTGACCGGAATGACTTTGAATTTAATAACAAACACTACCTCCAGATCCATGGTACAGCGATGGGCAAAAAATTTGCCCCAGCCTATGCCAATTTGTATATGTGTGGGTGGGAAGAATCAGCATTTGTGAAATGCCGCCATCTGCCGTCGCTGTATTTGAGGTACCTGGATGACATCTTTGGTATCTGGGAGGGAGATATGGAGAGTTTTAAAGCATTCTTGGAAGTTTTAAACACACATCATCCGGCCATCAAAATAACACACAACATCCAGAGGGAAACATTAGAGTTCTTAGACACACAGGTATTCTTTTCATCCAGTTTGGGAGCAACAACAAAAACTTTAGCCACTAAAGTTTTCTTTAAGGAAACAGATAGGCATGCATTGCTCCACAAAAACAGTTACCATCCTAAGCATACATATGAGGGTCTGGTCAAATCACAATTGATCAGATTCCATCGCATCTGTACTCACCTTAGTGATGTGGAGGAGGCGACATCGGTCCTCTTTAAAGCCCTGAGGCCTCGGGGATATTCTCGGAGGTTCCTGAGGGGGATAAGGAGTGAAGTGAGGCGGGTGTTCCAAACAAATGGGAGATATGTAGTGCAAAATGATGAGAAGAAAATTATACCTGTGGTCACAACGTTCTCTCATCCTCTTGGACGTTTGGGTGGCCAGCTGAGGCTCAACTTTGGACAGGCCCAGGAGACCCTGGAGGACCTGGGTGATTTTAAATTGATCTCTGCATACAGGAGAAACAAAAATCTTAAAGATAAACTGGTACACTCAAGCCTGAATAAAAAACCTAAGGTATCCCTAACAGAACAACAACACTTCCAACAGGATGTCTATATTGGGAATAGATATTCTGGGAGGGGGGTACCTATAGGGAATAGCATTGATTTTAAAACTTACAACGTGGTCTATGCTATCAGATGCTCCAGTTGCCAGAAACTGTACATAGGAGAAACCAGATACTCCATGGAGATCCGTTTTAAACAGCACAGGTATCAGGTCAGGAGAGGAAACGAGGATACAGTCCTTTACCGGCACTTTGTAATGCATGGGGTTAACAACATGGGGATTGAGGGTCTGGAGAGCCATAAAGAGTGGACAAAAACTCAACGACAGAAGGCTGAAAGGACCTGGATACACCTTTTAAAAACAATTGACCCGCTAGGGCTAAATGAAAAATATAAAAAATCCAAAAAGGCCCTATTCAAACATTAGGGAGTGTTGGAAAAAAGCTTACCTTGGTCTTCCTTGGGGGTACCTGTAGACATTACAGGTAGTTGGGATCCTCCACATGGCGGGTTCTCATATATATTAATATGTATATGTGTTTTCTGTTGTAATAATAATACTATGAATTATGATTTATTACATTTTTGTTGGGTGCTTGTTGCCCCGCCATGTGGGGGATCCCAACTCCAAAAAATGCAGTTGCACTTACCTTCCTTGCTGCATTCAATGTCGAGGGATCCACCTGGGGAGAAAGAAAAGGGGTGAAACATCGGTTTCTTGCACCCTCATAGAGGACAAACTGTATGTTTCATAATTTTTCAAACACTTACCTTACAGACCTTCAAATCTCCTTCTTTTTTTTTTTCTTTTTGCTCACATCCTCACAGGAACAATAGACCTCCACAGTCCAACACGGGGGGCTAGCGCCAGTGCCACTCCAACCCTGCAAGGGGTTGAGATCTGTCACCTAACCTAACCCTAACCCTAACCCTAACCCTAACCCAACCCCAACCCTAGCCGCCCCACAGCCTGACCCCAACCCCAACCCTAGCCGCCCCACAGCCTGACCCCAACCCTAACCCCAACCCTAGCCGCCCCACAGCCTGACCCCAACCCTAACCCCAACCCTAGCCGCCCCACAGCCTGACCCCAACCCTAACCCCAACCCTAGCCGCCCCACAGCCTGACCCCAACCCTAACCCCAACCCTAGCCGCCCCACAGCCTGACCCCAACCCTAACCCCAACCCTAGCCGCCCCACAGCCTGACCCCAACCCTAACCCCAACCCTAGCCGCCCCACAGCCTGACCCCAACCCTAACCCCAACCCTAGCCGCCCCACAGCCTGACCCCAACCCTAACCCCAACCCTAGCCGCCCCACAGCCTGACCCCAACCCTAACCCCAACCCTAGCCGCCCCACAGCCTGACCCCAACCCTAACCCCAACCCTAGCCGCCCCACAGCCTGACCCCAACCCTAACCCCAACCCTAGCCGCCCCACAGCCTGACCCCAACCCTAACCCCAACCCTAGCCGCCCCACAGCCTGACCCCAACCCTAACCCCAACCCTAGCCGCCCCACAGCCTGACCCCAACCCTAACCCCAACCCTAGCCGCCCCACAGCCTGACCCCAACCCTAACCCCAACCCTAGCCGCCCCACAGCCTGACCCCAACCCTAACCCCAACCCTAGCCGCCCCACAGCCTGACCCCAACCCTAACCCCAACCCTAGCCGCCCCACAGCCTGACCCCAACCCTAACCCCAACCCTAGCCGCCCCACAGCCTGACCCCAACCCTAACCCCAACCCTAGCCGCCCCACAGCCTGACCCCAACCCTAACCCCAACCCTAGCCGCCCCACAGCCTGACCCCAACCCTAACCCCAACCCTAGCCGCCCCACAGCCTGACCCCAACCCTAACCCCAACCCTAGCCGCCCCACAGCCTGACCCCAACCCTAACCCCAACCCTAGCCGCCCCACAGCCTGACCCCAACCCTAACCCCAACCCTAGCCGCCCCACAGCCTGACCCCAACCCTAACCCCAACCCTAGCCGCCCCACAGCCTGACCCCAACCCTAACCCCAACCCTAGCCGCCCCACAGCCTGACCCCAACCCTAACCCCAACCCTAGCCGCCCCACAGCCTGACCCCAACCCTAACCCCAACCCTAGCCGCCCCACAGCCTGACCCCAACCCTAACCCCAACCCTAGCCGCCCCACAGCCTGACCCCAACCCTAACCCCAACCCTAGCCGCCCCACAGCCTGACCCCAACCCTAACCCCAACCCTAGCCGCCCCACAGCCTGACCCCAACCCTAACCCCAACCCTAGCCGCCCCACAGCCTGACCCCAACCCTAACCCCAACCCTAGCCGCCCCACAGCCTGACCCCAACCCTAACCCCAACCCTAGCCGCCCCACAGCCTGACCCCAACCCTAACCCCAACCCTAGCCGCCCCACAGCCTGACCCCAACCCTAACCCCAACCCTAGCCGCCCCACAGCCTGACCCCAACCCTAACCCCAACCCTAGCCGCCCCACAGCCTGACCCCAACCCTAACCCCAACCCTAGCCGCCCCACAGCCTGACCCCAACCCTAACCCCAACCCTAGCCGCCCCACAGCCTGACCCCAACCCTAACCCCAACCCTAGCCGCCCCACAGCCTGACCCCAACCCTAACCCCAACCCTAGCCGCCCCACAGCCTGACCCCAACCCTAACCCCAACCCTAGCCGCCCCACAGCCTGACCCCAACCCTAACCCCAACCCTAGCCGCCCCACAGCCTGACCCCAACCCTAACCCCAACCCTAGCCGCCCCACAGCCTGACCCCAACCCTAACCCCAACCCTAGCCGCCCCACAGCCTGACCCCAACCCTAACCCCAACCCTAGCCGCCCCACAGCCTGACCCCAACCCTAACCCCAACCCTAGCCGCCCCACAGCCTGACCCCAACCCTAACCCCAACCCTAGCCGCCCCACAGCCTGACCCCAACCCTAACCCCAACCCTAGCCGCCCCACAGCCTGACCCCAACCCTAACCCCAACCCTAGCCGCCCCACAGCCTGACCCCAACCCTAACCCCAACCCTAGCCGCCCCACAGCCTGACCCCAACCCTAACCCCAACCCTAGCCGCCCCACAGCCTGACCCCAACCCTAACCCCAACCCTAGCCGCCCCACAGCCTGACCCCAACCCTAACCCCAACCCTAGCCGCCCCACAGCCTGACCCCAACCCTAACCCCAACCCTAGCCGCCCCACAGCCTGACCCCAACCCTAACCCCAACCCTAGCCGCCCCACAGCCTGACCCCAACCCTAACCCCAACCCTAGCCGCCCCACAGCCTGACCCCAACCCTAACCCCAACCCTAGCCGCCCCACAGCCTGACCCCAACCCTAACCCCAACCCTAGCCGCCCCACAGCCTGACCCCAACCCTAACCCCAACCCTAGCCGCCCCACAGCCTGACCCCAACCCTAACCCCAACCCTAGCCGCCCCACAGCCTGACCCCAACCCTAACCCCAACCCTAGCCGCCCCACAGCCTGACCCCAACCCTAACCCCAACCCTAGCCGCCCCACAGCCTGACCCCAACCCTAACCCCAACCCTAGCCGCCCCACAGCCTGACCCCAACCCTAACCCCAACCCTAGCCGCCCCACAGCCTGACCCCAACCCTAACCCCAACCCTAGCCGCCCCACAGCCTGACCCCAACCCTAACCCCAACCCTAGCCGCCCCACAGCCTGACCCCAACCCTAACCCCAACCCTAGCCGCCCCACAGCCTGACCCCAACCCTAACCCCAACCCTAGCCGCCCCACAGCCTGACCCCAACCCTAACCCCAACCCTAGCCGCCCCACAGCCTGACCCCAACCCTAACCCCAACCCTAGCCGCCCCACAGCCTGACCCCAACCCTAACCCCAACCCTAGCCGCCCCACAGCCTGACCCCAACCCTAACCCCAACCCTAGCCGCCCCACAGCCTGACCCCAACCCTAACCCCAACCCTAGCCGCCCCACAGCCTGACCCCAACCCTAACCCCAACCCTAGCCGCCCCACAGCCTGACCCCAACCCTAACCCCAACCCTAGCCGCCCCACAGCCTGACCCCAACCCTAACCCCAACCCTAGCCGCCCCACAGCCTGACCCCAACCCTAACCCCAACCCTAGCCGCCCCACAGCCTGACCCCAACCCTAACCCCAACCCTAGCCGCCCCACAGCCTGACCCCAACCCTAACCCCAACCCTAGCCGCCCCACAGCCTGACCCCAACCCTAACCCCAACCCTAGCCGCCCCACAGCCTGACCCCAACCCTAACCCCAACCCTAGCCGCCCCACAGCCTGACCCCAACCCTAACCCCAACCCTAGCCGCCCCACAGCCTGACCCCAACCCTAACCCCAACCCTAGCCGCCCCACAGCCTGACCCCAACCCTAACCCCAACCCTAGCCGCCCCACAGCCTGACCCCAACCCTAACCCCAACCCTAGCCGCCCCACAGCCTGACCCCAACCCTAACCCCAACCCTAGCCGCCCCACAGCCTGACCCCAACCCTAACCCCAACCCTAGCCGCCCCACAGCCTGACCCCAACCCTAACCCCAACCCTAGCCGCCCCACAGCCTGACCCCAACCCTAACCCCAACCCTAGCCGCCCCACAGCCTGACCCCAACCCTAACCCCAACCCTAGCCGCCCCACAGCCTGACCCCAACCCTAACCCCAACCCTAGCCGCCCCACAGCCTGACCCCAACCCTAACCCCAACCCTAGCCGCCCCACAGCCTGACCCCAACCCTAACCCCAACCCTAGCCGCCCCACAGCCTGACCCCAACCCTAACCCCAACCCTAGCCGCCCCACAGCCTGACCCCAACCCTAACCCCAACCCTAGCCGCCCCACAGCCTGACCCCAACCCTAACCCCAACCCTAGCCGCCCCACAGCCTGACCCCAACCCTAACCCCAACCCTAGCCGCCCCACAGCCTGACCCCAACCCTAACCCCAACCCTAGCCGCCCCACAGCCTGACCCCAACCCTAACCCCAACCCTAGCCGCCCCACAGCCTGACCCCAACCCTAACCCCAACCCTAGCCGCCCCACAGCCTGACCCCAACCCTAACCCCAACCCTAGCCGCCCCACAGCCTGACCCCAACCCTAACCCCAACCCTAGCCGCCCCACAGCCTGACCCCAACCCTAACCCCAACCCTAGCCGCCCCACAGCCTGACCCCAACCCTAACCCCAACCCTAGCCGCCCCACAGCCTGACCCCAACCCTAACCCCAACCCTAGCCGCCCCACAGCCTGACCCCAACCCTAACCCCAACCCTAGCCGCCCCACAGCCTGACCCCAACCCTAACCCCAACCCTAGCCGCCCCACAGCCTGACCCCAACCCTAACCCCAACCCTAGCCGCCCCACAGCCTGACCCCAACCCTAACCCCAACCCTAGCCGCCCCACAGCCTGACCCCAACCCTAACCCCAACCCTAGCCGCCCCACAGCCTGACCCCAACCCTAACCCCAACCCTAGCCGCCCCACAGCCTGACCCCAACCCTAACCCCAACCCTAGCCGCCCCACAGCCTGACCCCAACCCTAACCCCAACCCTAGCCGCCCCACAGCCTGACCCCAACCCTAACCCCAACCCTAGCCGCCCCACAGCCTGACCCCAACCCTAACCCCAACCCTAGCCGCCCCACAGCCTGACCCCAACCCTAACCCCAACCCTAGCCGCCCCACAGCCTGACCCCAACCCTAACCCCAACCCTAGCCGCCCCACAGCCTGACCCCAACCCTAACCCCAACCCTAGCCGCCCCACAGCCTGACCCCAACCCTAACCCCAACCCTAGCCGCCCCACAGCCTGACCCCAACCCTAACCCCAACCCTAGCCGCCCCACAGCCTGACCCCAACCCTAACCCCAACCCTAGCCGCCCCACAGCCTGACCCCAACCCTAACCCCAACCCTAGCCGCCCCACAGCCTGACCCCAACCCTAACCCCAACCCTAGCCGCCCCACAGCCTGACCCCAACCCTAACCCCAACCCTAGCCGCCCCACAGCCTGACCCCAACCCTAACCCCAACCCTAGCCGCCCCACAGCCTGACCCCAACCCTAACCCCAACCCTAGCCGCCCCACAGCCTGACCCCAACCCTAACCCCAACCCTAGCCGCCCCACAGCCTGACCCCAACCCTAACCCCAACCCTAGCCGCCCCACAGCCTGACCCCAACCCTAACCCCAACCCTAGCCGCCCCACAGCCTGACCCCAACCCTAACCCCAACCCTAGCCGCCCCACAGCCTGACCCCAACCCTAACCCCAACCCTAGCCGCCCCACAGCCTGACCCCAACCCTAACCCCAACCCTAGCCGCCCCACAGCCTGACCCCAACCCTAACCCCAACCCTAGCCGCCCCACAGCCTGACCCCAACCCTAACCCCAACCCTAGCCGCCCCACAGCCTGACCCCAACCCTAACCCCAACCCTAGCCGCCCCACAGCCTGACCCCAACCCTAACCCCAACCCTAGCCGCCCCACAGCCTGACCCCAACCCTAACCCCAACCCTAGCCGCCCCACAGCCTGACCCCAACCCTAACCCCAACCCTAGCCGCCCCACAGCCTGACCCCAACCCTAACCCCAACCCTAGCCGCCCCACAGCCTGACCCCAACCCTAACCCCAACCCTAGCCGCCCCACAGCCTGACCCCAACCCTAACCCCAACCCTAGCCGCCCCACAGCCTGACCCCAACCCTAACCCCAACCCTAGCCGCCCCACAGCCTGACCCCAACCCTAACCCCAACCCTAGCCGCCCCACAGCCTGACCCCAACCCTAACCCCAACCCTAGCCGCCCCACAGCCTGACCCCAACCCTAACCCCAACCCTAGCCGCCCCACAGCCTGACCCCAACCCTAACCCCAACCCTAGCCGCCCCACAGCCTGACCCCAACCCTAACCCCAACCCTAGCCGCCCCACAGCCTGACCCCAACCCTAACCCCAACCCTAGCCGCCCCACAGCCTGACCCCAACCCTAACCCCAACCCTAGCCGCCCCACAGCCTGACCCCAACCCTAACCCCAACCCTAGCCGCCCCACAGCCTGACCCCAACCCTAACCCCAACCCTAGCCGCCCCACAGCCTGACCCCAACCCTAACCCCAACCCTAGCCGCCCCACAGCCTGACCCCAACCCTAACCCCAACCCTAGCCGCCCCACAGCCTGACCCCAACCCTAACCCCAACCCTAGCCGCCCCACAGCCTGACCCCAACCCTAACCCCAACCCTAGCCGCCCCACAGCCTGACCCCAACCCTAACCCCAACCCTAGCCGCCCCACAGCCTGACCTTTACTCCTGGGGTGCCCCCTGGTCCCAAGGGTTTCAAAATCCTGGTCCTCAGGGCCACCCTGCCCTGCACATTTTAGATTTTTCCCTGCTCCAACATACCTGATACAAATGAACAGTCATTATTAAGCTTCTCCAGAGCTTGATAACAACCAATTCATTTGTATCAGGTATGTTGGAGCAGGGAAAAATCTAAAATGTGCAGGACAGGGGGGTCCTGAGGACCAGGGTTGAGCACTAGTGACCTAAGCCTGTGATTTTCGACCTTAGGCATTACAGATGGTTCTGAATGTTTCCCCTCCACCTACAACTGATTTTAATGAACAGCCCTTACTAGCTTTTGCAGAGCTAGATAACCAATTCATTTATATCAGGTATGTTGGAAAAATCTAGGACAGCGGGGCCTTGAGAAATAGTAACATCTCTACCCTGGTCCTTGTAAATCATACAGAACAGATGGTTTTCTATGTTTCCCCTCCTCCTACACACCTTATTTTAATGAATCAGTAGTTATCTAGCTCTGCAGAAGCTTGATAATCACCCTTCATTTGAATCAGGTATGTTAGAGCAGTGAAGCATGTAAGACAGGGGTGCCCCAAAAACTAAGATTTTGAACCACTGCCATACTATAAGGTCACAATTGCTGCCCCTTGTGGTGGATATAACAACATGTTAAGGGGTCAAAATGCAGGTAATTTGCATAGGGATGGGTAATGCCTGTTCTTTGACCACGGGTATGTAAGTGGGTCATACGAAGGTTCCCCTAGGGAACAGGCATGGACGGTAAGGGTTTAGCAATCGGGGAGGACAACCTTGATTGGTGTCAGCTTCTACATCCAACCAGTGTCGTGGCTGACGGGGTTGTTGGAGTAATGTGATCAGGGCTGGGTGTCCAAGGGAGGGAAGCGAGTTCCGAATAAGAGGCCCTACAAGGGTCTTCAGGATGAAAAGCCATGGGTTGGGTTGTCAGGAGATGGATGGGGTCTTCAAACTAAAAGTCCTCTGAGAATGGTGAGATTAGGCTAATGAGCGAGTATTGGGAGGCTAATGAGCGAGTATTGGGAGTATAAGTTCAAAGTTACTCTGTGCCAGAAAGCCAAAAAGCTTGTCAAAATAAGTCCCTTTAGGAAGAGGACAATCACTGGGGGTAAGGAAAGATCGTGGGTGAAAGTAAGGTCCTTGAAACTAAGACTCCCTTCAAATTGTGCCCGAGAGGGAAAGTCATGATGGTAGCAGAGGTCCAATGTGAGTGTGTGGGGGTAACCAGAGATGGGCGGTAGCATTTTCAATAAAGTCCCAATGAAGTGAAAGTATGGCAGGATGATGACCACTGGGGGTTGGAGAGGGCCCTACAAGGGTTCAACAAATGGAAAGCCATGGGTCAGGGTGACCAGTGGCAGGTAAGAGGAAAGCCTTTCAAAAAAAAGTTCCTTTACAATTTCAGGCACAGGAGGGGGGTGGGCAGTGTGGTGGACAGAGACAACCAATGAGAGTTTGTCAAAAAAAAAAGTCCCATTGGAGTGGAGGGTGCTGTAGGTAGCAGGAAGGTCAGAACCGGGTCCTTTAGGCATAGGTCCCAAATGGTTAGGGTTAGAGTCAGAGTTGGGTAGGGTTCTGGTTACAACAACGACTAGTACAGGTCCAAAGCTCCAACAAGGTTACATTTAGGTGTTGGTCCAGAGGCTCAGGGATGTATAGACAGGAGAGATGACAAGGAGAAGTCAGGAAGTGGGAGAGAGAGAAATGACTACAGAGCCAACACCCACAGGGCAAAGGACACTTGCCCACAGGGCTAAGCAAGTCTACCTCCCATCCAAAGGGTGGTCCCAAGGATGGGAGGAGAGGGTGCAAAGGGGTAATTAAGGGTTAGGGTTTTAGGTGAAGAATCATAAGCACCTTCCCAGAGGAGAGAATCGCAGGGTGAAATTGGGGGACCGTATCCATTTCCCAGAAGAACACAGCTGCTATCAAGGGGTCCCCAAGGGAGAGGGTTTTTTGGGTAAAGGAAGAGAACCGAAAGAGAGAGAATTGACGGCAAATCTTCAGATCTTCTTAATGATAAAGGAATCAAGGCAAATCTAAGGTTGGAATGAGTAGGAGCTGTAGGGGTGAGTAGAGACCAAGGCCCAGGCAGGTTAGGTAGCATTAATGAGGGTTAGGTGTGGCAGTAATGATGGAAACACCCTGTGGGACCCCAACGGGACCACAGTACAGGTGAGACCCCATTTAGGCACGCGCACCTGAAACCCCACTAACTCCGTCCCCTTATGATAAACTAGGGTTAGTATAGAGTTTGTATAATGTCTAAAGTCCAGTAAAGATCCAAGAAGGGTATCAATCCCAACATTTGGTAATATAGGTCTAGCAATGACAAACTGGATATCCCAAGGTCTAGGATGAGATCTGTTGGAAACCGGTCTGGAGAATGGGAGTAAAAGTGATGACATACCGCTGTCCGAAGACTAACCGCATTCTTGTCCAAATCGGGCCAGTAGAACTAATTTGTGAAGGAAACCTTTTTTTTATTAGCAATCAATGCTAATGCTAATAAGCAAAATGGTGCATGTTTTAGGAGGAATTGGAGAGTCTAAGTTCAATGTGAAATAAAATTTGAATTGTAAAGCTTGAATTTTTGGAAAAATAAATTTCTTTGAAATTTAATTAAAAAAAAAAATATTAGCAATCAGTGCTAATGCTAATAAGCAAAAATGGTGCAATTCTTACCTTGGATCCTGCCCACTGCTCTCGCCACACGGAAAATTTGGGGGTAGAATGGATACCCAGTAAGAGGCACAATAAACTGTGCAAGAGAACATGTCCAAGAGAATAAATTTCTCATGGGGAAGCCAACAAGCACCAGAAACCAGGGAGGCAAAAGCGTATCCTGGGGTATGGGTTTGATCACACCCCTTGGGCTAAAGGGTGATGATCAGAATCAGTCAAGGTGTAGTGCAGTGGTGCATGAGTGGGGCTACCCCCCGTAAAAGACTGGGCTACGATCAAGGTCCTGAGCCCTGGACCACCACATCCTGCGTGCTGTCCCGAATGGGACGCAGGAGGGCCGCATACTTACCGCCCACCCAAACAGACTGCTTGTTAACACCGCAAGGTTACCACAGCCTGCCCGGAGAGGGCCTGAAGAACCACTTGCCCGGACAGACTGCTTGTGATCACAGCCTGCCCAGAGTGGATCAAAGTCTCCCGCCCACCCAGACAAGCTGCCCCTGTCGCAGCTTACCCAGCGGGGGCTAAGGAATGCTGGCGGAAGGGAGGTAAGGCTCCTATCGAGCCATGGAACTCCCTACAAGCTTCTACCAGTGGCTAGGGCCTAGGTTTGTCGGCGGGTGAGTCCTGGGAATATGTCCCATTGTGCTAAACCACTGGACCCACCAATCTTCTACCAACGCTAACTATACCTCGGAAAATCATACTCACCAAAGCTGTGTAAAACCCGGTCTGGAACCCCTACGTCAGGAGTCTGCCAAGGGATCCGGATGAGGCCTTGAATCGTTTCAGGGAGACCACATCAACTAAGGTAGCAAATCTTTCAACGGTGAGAGCGGCAAGCGGCGTCGGGTATCAAAAACCCCATTGAGCCTAATCAAACTGGAAAATGATTGAGAAACCAAAGGTAGGAATGGTAGCCCCGAAGAGGGGTATCGGCCTGAGTATTAGTGAAGATTAAATCGATCTGCTTGTCTGATAGACACAGCGATTGGTTGACTGGCACCAAAGTGTCAGGGCCGCTCCCCAGAAATGGGGAGGGGCTCCTGTGAAATAAAATGGGTCCCCTCCCCCAACCTGTCAGTCCAGGGGACATGGCAGTGTAGGGCAGGACCAGGCACCTAAGGGTTAGGGTTAGTGTTAGAGACAGAGAGAGAAAGAGACTTTTACCATTTTGAAGAAAGGGAGGTTTGGACTCCCGCTTGATTGAGAGAAACCAAAGGTAGGAATGGTAGCCACGAAGAGGGGTACCGGCATGATTTTAAGTGAAGATCAAGCCAATCTGTTTGTCTGATAGACACAGCAATTGGTTGACTGGCACCAAAGGTGTCAGGGCCACTCCCCAGAAATGAGGAGAGGTCCAGGGCCACCCCCCCAGAGAGATGGGGAGGGGCCCCTGTGAAACTAAATGGGTCCACCGACCTGTCAGTCCAGGGGACATGGCAGTGTAGGGCGGGACCAGGCACCTGAGGGTTAGGGTTAGAGAAAGAGACTTTAGGACTTTACCATGGAGAAGAAAGGGGGGTTAGGACTTTACCATGTAGGTTTTTTTTGGACTGTACCATTTTGAGGAAAAGGGGGTTTTGGACTCCCGCTTGACTCTGTCTACCTTTTCCCCCCCCATAACTCTGCCTAGGAGGCTCCCCCAGGCCCCAAACTTGGTCTGGTTTGCTCATTAGAAGCCCCTCTATGTGCAGTTTTTGGATGGGATTTTTGGATTTGTATATTTTGGAAACACCCCCTCTGAAGCCTTTTTTTCCCACACTTCCGAGCAAGTGACCTCTCCGAAAACTCCCACGCCTCTTCCCTCCCTTCCACGGAGCGAGTCCTCTGAAAAGCGGCGCTCACCCCCCTTCCCGGCGTGTTTTGAAGTGTCTGCCAAATGATGGTGTCGCAGTGGTGTTGAAATGTCTTGCCTCTGAAGCCTTTTTTTCCCCACACTCCTGACTAATCTGTTTACTGCCTGCCTACCTTTCTGTCTGTCTGTGTCTGTCTTAGTATATTGTATTTTTATATTTATCTGTATATTTAGGAGGTTTAGCATGGGTGTGTCATGGGATTTCAACAAGTTGAGACCATGCCAACAGGTCTTCTGCTCTAAGAGAAAGCTGAGACCATGTCAACAAGATCATCTCAAAAAGTATTTTGAAAAGTAATTAGAAAAGTATTAAAGTATTTTTTAAATGTATTTTGAAAAGTATTTTGAAAAGTATTTTGAAAAGTAATTAGAAAAGTATTAAAGTATTTTGAAAAGTAATTAGAAAAGTATTAAAGTATTTTTGAAAAGTAATTAGAAAAATATTAAAGTATTTTTGAAAAGTAATTAGAAAAATATTAAAGTATTTTTGAAAAGTAATTAGAAAAATATTAAAGTATTTTTGAAAAGTAATTAGAAAAGTATTAAAGTCTTTTTGAAAAGTAATTAGAAAAATATTAAAGTATTTTTGAAAAGTAATTAGAAAAATATTAAAGTATTTTTGAAAAGTAATTAGAAAAGTATTAAAGTATTTTTGAAAAGTAATTTAAAAAATATTAAAGTATTTTTGAAAAGTAATTAGAAAAATATTAAAGTATTTTTGAAAAGTAATTAGAAAAGTATTAAAGTATTTTTGAAAAGTAATTAGAAAAGTATTAAAGTATTTTTGAAAAGTAATTAGAAAAATATTAAAGTATTTTTGAAAAGTAATTAGAAAAATATTAAAGTATTTTTGAAAAGTAATTAGAAAAATATTAAAGTATTTTTGAAAAGTAATTAGAAAAATATTAAAGTATTTTTGAAAAGTAATTAGAAAAGTATTAAAGTATTTTTGAAAAGTAATTAGAAAAATATTAAAGTATTTTTGAAAAGTAATTAGAAAAATATTAAAGTATTTTTGAAAAGTAATTAGAAAAGTATTAAAGTATTTTTGAAAAGTAATTAGAAAAGTATTAAAGTATTTTTGAAAAGTAATTAGAAAAATATTAAAGTATTTTTGAAAAGTAATTAGAAAAGTATTAAAGTATTTTTGAAAAGTAATTAGAAAAGTATTAAAGTATTTTTGAAAAGTAATTAGAAAAGTATTAAAGTATTTTTGAAAAGTAATTAGAAAAATATTAAAGTATTTTTGAAAAGTAATTTATTAAAGTACTTTTCAAAAATACTTTAATATTTTTCTAATTACTTTTCAAAAATACTTTTCAAAATACTTTTCAAAATACTTTTCAAAATACTTTTCAAAATACTTTTCAAAATACTTTAATACTTTTCTAATTACTTTTCAAAAATACTTTAATATTTTTCTAATTACTTTTCAAAAATACTTTTCAAAATACTTTTCAAAATACTTTTCAAAATACTTTAATACTTTTCAAATTACTTTTCAAAATACTCCCGGCACACACTCAGACACTGTCTGCTCATGGGATTTCAACAAGTTGAGACCATGTCAACAGGTCTACTGCTCTAAGAGAAAGCTGAGACCGTATCAACAGGTCTGCTGCTCTAAGAGCACCTGGGAAGCACATAGGCTGTTAGGCACCTGGGAAAAAAGTATTAACCTTTTCAAAATCTTGTTAAATTTGCCTGAAAACGCCTAAACAGCATACCCAAAGTAAATTGAAAGCTGTTCTTGAACCATTTGGAGTACATGCATGCAAATGGTCTCTTTTGAAAGCTGACACTCTGAAGTGTTTTCCCCTGTTGTCAGGACCCCTGTCAGTCCTACTGGTGTTGATTAATAGAGGCTTGAACACAAGGAAATTGAAAGTTTCTAAGTCCGCCTAGATTTTGTTTTGAAAACAGAGGCCTGAAGAGGTCTAGAAGTGGTAGGTATTAGCTGGAAGGCAACATTGGACCACAGCTTGAAGCCTTACCCAATTCAACTGAAAAGTCGAATATAATACCATGAAAAATGAATGTTTTTCTATGGGTACATCCAGGCATTTTCTATAAGTGCCCTTTGGAGACTCCAAAAGGACCCTGGGTAACCATGGCCACATACCTAGCATAAAAAGGCTACAACTTTTGAACTCTTTCACCTACAGTCATAGGTTTGGGCTCTAATGAAAGGTGACACTTAGGGCTATCATATCCCATATTCAGATTCACCATTAGTGTTGCTGAAACAGAGTAACTGAAGCATTAGAGTGCTTTTTACCTTCTTGAAACTAAACTTAATGCATATAAAAGACTCAAAACAAGTGCTATTGTGGAAAAGCAGTTTATATAAGACACACCAAACTATTTACAGTGAAATTGTGACACTAATTATTTACAAACAATTTCACAGAATGTTTTGGGCAACATGCCAGTCATTGTAGCAGTCACGCTTGGGGACAAAGCACAAAGCCACATCACAGGTTGAGCACTTCACTGGTGTCTTTACACCACAGTGCCTGCACTTCAGCCGACCAGCGGTGCTGTCTCCACTGATATGCACTGGCCTGTGACTAGCTGTGGGTTGAGGCACGATGGCAGATGAGGGACCGGGTGAGAGGTTTTCCTATAATGACAAAATAAACAGTCAGTTACAAACCATTCCCATATTTTCTGCTACTTCTACTTTTCACAGGTTACTGAATCAAACATCAGCAGTTCACACATTGACACAAAGACACCCCCACCCCCACACTCAGTTCACACCTTGAAAACAAAGAGACACACACACCTCCCCCAGATTCAGTTCACACTTTGAAACAGAGAGACACACATACACATGAACTTCTGTTGTAACTTATATATAAACTATATATACACATATATAGTTTTGCTGGTGCTAGAAGAAATAATGTGTGCTTTGGCTATGTAAAACAATGTTATACCATGACAAATTGAGCTGTCTTTTTGTCCGGCCCATAACTCTGCCTAGAAAGGCCCTACATGCCCCAAACTTGGTCTGGTCTGCTCATCAGAGTCCCCTCTACGGGCGTGTTTTGGATTGGATTTTAAGATCTTTTACCATATTTGTCTTCCCTTTTTGTCCGGCCCATAACTCTGCCTAGAAAGGCCCTACATGCCCCAAACTTGGTCTGGTCTGCTCATCAGAGTCCCCTCTACGGGCGTGTTTTGGATTGGATTTTAAGATTTTTGACCATATTTGTCTTCCCTTTTTGTCTGGCCCATAACTCTGCCTAGAAAGGCCCTACATGCCCCAAACTTGGTCTGGTCTGCTCATCAGAGTCCCCTCTACGGGCGTGTTTTGGATTGGATTTTTTTTTTTAAATGACTATATTTGTCTTCCCTTTTTGTCCGGCCCATAACTCTGCCTAGAAAGGCCCTACATGCCCCAAACTTGGTCTGGTCTGCTCATCAGAGTCCCCTTTACAGGTATGTTTTGGATTGGATTTTAAGATTTTTGACCATATTTGTCTTCCCTTTTTGTCTGGCCCATAACTCTGCCTAGAAAGGCCCTACATGCCCCAAACTTGGTCTGGTCTGCTCATCAGAGTCCCCTCTACAGGTATGTTTTGGATTGGATTTTAAGATTTTTGACCATATTTGTCTTCCCTTATTGTCCGGCCCATAACTCTGCCTAGAAAGGCCCTACATGCCCCAAACTTGGTCTGGTCTGCTCATCAGAGATCCCTCTACGGGCATGTTTTGGATTGGATTTTAAGATTTTTGACCATATTTGTCTTCCCTTTTTGTCTGGCCCATAACTCTGCCTAGAAAGGCCCTACATGCCCCAAACTTGGTCTGGTCTGCTCATCAGAGTCCCCTCTACGGGCGTGTTTTGGATTGGATTTTTTTTTTTAAATGACTATATTTGTCTTCCCTTTTTGTCCGGCCCATAACTCTGCCTAGAAAGGCCCTACATGCCCCAAACTTGGTCTGGTCTGCTCATCAGAGTCCCCTCTACGGGCGTGTTTTGGATTGGATTTTAAGATTTTTGACCATATTTGTCTTCCCTTTTTGTCTGGCCCATAACTCTGCCTAGAAAGGCCCTACATGCCCCAAACTTGGTCTGGTCTGCTCATCAGAGTCCCCTCTACGGGCGTGTTTTGGATTGGATTTTTTTTTAAAAAGACCATATTTGTCTTTCCTTTTTGTCCGGCCCATAACTCTGCCTAGAAAGGCCCTACATGCCCCAAACTTGGTCTGGTCTGCTCATCAGAGTCCCCTCTACGGGCATGTTTTGGATTGGATTTTAAGATTTTTGACCATATTTGTCTTCCCATTTTGTCCGGCCCATAACTCTGCCTAGAAAGGCCCTACATGCCCCAAACTTGGTCTGGTCTGTTAAATTTGCCTGAAAACGCCTAAACAGCATACCCAAAGTAAATTGGAAGCTGTTCTTGAACCATTTGGAGTACATGCATGTAAATGATCTCTTTTGAAAGCTGACACTCTGAAGTTATGTCCCCTGTTGTCAGGACCCCTGTCAGTCCTTCTAGTGTTGAGTAATAGAAGCTTGAACACAAGGAAAGTGAAAATTTCTATTTCCGCCTAGATTTTGTTTTGAAAACAGAGGCCTGAAGAGGCCTAGAGGTGGTAGGTATTATCTGGAAGACTAAATTGGACCACAGGTTGAAGCCTTACCCAATTCAAATCAAAAGTCAAACATAATACCACAATATATTCATATTTGACACATGTTTTTATAAGAGTACATCCAGGAATTTTCTAAAAGGGTCTTTTGGAGACTCCAAAATGACCCTTTGTAACCAAGGTCAAGGTCAAATAAAAAGGTATTATTTTTCATAATTGTTATCTCTGGCCCATCTCTGGTACTTAGAAATATCATATATAATAGCTAAATCCCTAATTAGTAATACTGAAACACAAAAACTGAAGCATGAACACATTGGAGTGCTTTATCTGATTCCAAGGATTGGCGCACAAAGAACACTGATTCTGTCAACCATATTGCGCAATCGACTGTTATTTTGAAGGCTCCACAGACGCATACAAATGAGGTATTGGCATTTTCAGCTAGCTGTCAGCTACAAGGCTAACGAGCTAATTTCAGAGCCAGTCGAAGCCAGTTCGAGAAATTTGTTTAGAACGAGTGTGGGGGGGGGGGGGCGGGGGGGGGCAGGACGCACAGACCTAGTTGGCTTTAGAGGGCTGTCAACGGGGCATGGAAGCTCCTATTGGGTCGAACAAGGTGTCAATCAAAAGGGGAGGGTTCAACGGACATTTTGAGACCTTCATTTTGTAAATACTCCGTTGATAAATCGGAGAAAATAACACTTTTATGTGAACAAGTTGTTTCTTCCTTCGGCTAACTTGCATAATGAAACAAAGGATAATGGCTATTCATGAACGTAAAACATTGTATTTGGACGAATTACTTTACATGGTTAGATACTTTGAACCCTTGGGACTTACGCAGATCAAGTTTTGATGGCATGATTTGCACACCTGGACCTATTTGAACAACTTAGGGTGAGTACAACTTTTTTCTTTGGCATTGTTGAAGGAATGTTCACCGGAAAAAGACGTTGACTTTGCTTGCTATTGCGACTTGATCTTGAATTGGTTTATTTCAATGGAAGCACAAGAATCGTAGCTTTCCAACGATGTATAACATGTGTAGCGTCTAAAAAATATATTTTTTAGAATTTAGTGCGTCGTAACTGAGGAAGGGGGAGGCAGCATTTTTGTCTCGCGGGCGAAACAGGAGCGTAAACAGGTAAAAAAAAAATGACCATATTTGTCTTCCCTTTTTGTCTGGCCCATAACTCTGCCTAGAAAGGCCCTACATGCCCCAAACTTGTTCTGGTCTGCTCATCAGAGTCCCCTCTACGGGCATGTTTTGGATTGGATTTTAAGATTTTTGACCATATTTGTCTTCCCTTTTTGTCTGGCCCATAACTCTGCCTAGAAAGGCCCTACATGCCCCAAACTTGGTCTGGTCTGCTCATCAGAGGTCCCTCTACGGGCATGTTTTGGATTGGATTTAAAAAAAAAATGACCATATTTGTCTTCCCTTTTTGTCTGGCCCATAACTCTGCCTAGAAAGGCCCTACATGCCCCAAACTTGGTCTGGTCTGCTCATCAGAGGTCCCTCTACTGGCATGTTTTGGATTGGATTTAAAAAAAAAAAGACCATATTTGTCTTCCCTTTTTGTCTGGCCCATAACTCTGCCTAGAAAGGACCTACGTGCCCCAAACTTGGTCTGGTCTGCTCATCAGAGTCCCCTCTACGGGCGTGTTTTGGATTGGATTTTAAGATTTTTGACTATATTTGTCTTCCCTTTTTGTCTGGCCCATAACTCTGCCTAGAATGGCCCTACATGCCCCAAACTTGGTCTGGTCTGCTCATCAGAGTCCCCTCTACGGGCGTGTTTTGGATTGGATTTTAAGATTTTTGACCATATTTGTCTTCCCTTTTTGTCTGGCCCATAACTCTGCCTAGAAAGGCCCTACATGCCCCAAACTTGGTCTGGTCTGCTCATCAGAGGTCCCTCTACGGGCATGTTTTGGATTGGATTTTAAAAAAAATGACCATATTTGTCTTCCCTTTTTGTTTGGCCCATTACTCTGCCTAGAAAGGCCCTACATGCCCCAAACTTGGTCTGGTCTGCTCATCAGAGTCCCCTCTACGGGCGTGTTTTGGATTGGATTTTAAGATTTTTGACCATATTTGTCTTCCCTTTTTGTCTGGCCCATAACTCTGCCTAGAAAGGCCCTACATGCCCCAAACTTGGTCTGGTCTGCTCATCAGAGGTCCCTCTACGGGCGTGTTTTGGATTGGATTAAAAAAAAAAATGACCATATTTGTCTTCCCTTTTTGTCTGGCCCATAACTCTGCCTAGAAAGGCCCTACATGCCCCAAACTTGGTCTGGTCTGCTCATCAGAGTCCCCTCTACGGGCGTGTTTTGGATTGGATTTTAAGATTTTTGACCATATTTGTCTTCCCTTTTTGTCTGGCCCATAACTCTGCCTAGAAAGGCCCTACATGCCCCAAACTTGGTCTGGTCTGCTCATCAGAGTCCCCTCTACGGGCGTGTTTTGGATTGGATTTTAAGATTTTTGACCATATTTGTCTTCCCTTTTTGTCTGGCCCATAACTCTGCCTAGAAAGGCCCTACATGCCCCAAACTTGGTCTGGTCTGCTCATCAGAGGTCCCTCTACGGGCATGTTTTGGATTGGATTTTTAAAAAAAATGACCATATTTGTCTTCCCTTTTTGTCTGGCCCATAACTCTGCCTAGAAAGGCCCTACATGCCCCAAACTTGTTCTGGTCTGCTCATCAGAGTCCCCTCTACGGGCATGTTTTGGATTGGATTTTAAGATTTTTGACCATATTTGTCTTCCCTTTTTGTCTGGCCCATAACTCTGCCTAGAAAGGCCCTACATGCCCCAAACTTGGTCTGGTCTGCTCATCAGAGGTCCCTCTACGGGCATGTTTTGGATTGGATTTAAAAAAAAAATGACCATATTTGTCTTCCCTTTTTGTCTGGCCCATAACTCTGCCTAGAAAGGCCCTACATGCCCCAAACTTGGTCTGGTCTGCTCATCAGAGGTCCCTCTACTGGCATGTTTTGGATTGGATTTAAAAAAAAAAAGACCATATTTGTCTTCCCTTTTTGTCTGGCCCATAACTCTGCCTAGAAAGGACCTACGTGCCCCAAACTTGGTCTGGTCTGCTCATCAGAGTCCCCTCTACGGGCGTGTTTTGGATTGGATTTTAAGATTTTTGACTATATTTGTCTTCCCTTTTTGTCTGGCCCATAACTCTGCCTAGAATGGCCCTACATGCCCCAAACTTGGTCTGGTCTGCTCATCAGAGTCCCCTCTACGGGCGTGTTTTGGATTGGATTTTTTTTTTTTTATGACTATATTTGTCTTCCCTTTTTGTCCGGCCCATAACTCTGCCTAGAAAGGCCCTACATGCCCCAAACTTGGTCTGGTCTGCTCATCAGAGTCCCCTCTACGGGCGTGTTTTGGATTGGATTTTAAGATTTTTGACCATATTTGTCTTCACTTTTTGTCTGGCCCATAACTCTGCCTAGAAAGGCCCTACATGCCCCAAACTTGGTCTGGTCTGCTCATCAGAGGTCCCTCTACGGGCATGTTTTGGATTGGATTTTAAAAAAAATGACCATATTTGTCTTCCCTTTTTATTTGGCCCATAACTCTGCCTAGAAAGGCCCTACATGCCCCAAACTTGGTCTGGTCTGCTCATCAGAGGTCCCTCTACGGGCATGTTTTGGATTGGATTTTTTTTTAAATTGACCATATTTGTCTTCCCTTTTTGTCTGGCCCATAACTCTGCCTAGAAAGGCCCTACATGCCCCAAACTTGGTCTGGTCTGCTCATCAGAGGTCCCTCTACGGGCATGTTTTGGATTGGATTTTTTTTTAAAAAGACCATATTTGTCTTCCCTTTTTGTCTGGCCCATAACTCTGCCTAGAAAGGCCCTACATGCCCCAAACTTGGTCTGGTCTGCTCATAAGAGGTCCCTCTACGGGCATGTTTTGGATTGGATTTTTTAAAAAAAAGACCATATTTGTCTTCCCTTTTTGTCCGGCCCATAACTCTGCCTAGAAAGGACCTACATGCCCCAAACTTGGTCTGGTCTGCTCATCAGAGTCCCCTCTACGGGCGTGTTTTGGATTGGATTTTAAGATTTTTGACTATATTTGTCTTCCCTTTTTGTCTGGCCCATAACTCTGCCTAGAATGGCCCTACATGCCCCAAACTTGGTCTGGTCTGCTCATCAGAGTCCCCTCTACGGGCGTGTTTTGGATTGGATTTTTTTTTTTTTATGACTATATTTGTCTTCCCTTTTTGTCCGGCCCATAATTCTGCTTAGAAAGGCCCTACATGCCCCAAACTTGGTCTGGTCTGCTCATCAGAGTCCCCTCTACGGGCATGTTTTGGATTGGATTTTTTTTTTTAAATGACTATATTTGTCTTCCCTTTTTGTCCGGCCCATAACTCTGCCTAGAAAGGCCCTACATGCCCCAAACTTGGTCTGGTCTGCTCATCAGAGGTCCCTCTACGGGCATGTTTTGGATTGGATTAAAAAAAAAAATGACCATATTTGTCTTCCCTTTTTGTCCGGCCCATAACTCTGCCTAGAAAGGCCCTACATGCCCCAAACTTTTTTGGTCTGCTCATCAGAGTCCCCTCTACGGGCATGTTTTGGATTGGATTTTAAGATTTTTGACCATATTTGTCTTCCCTTTTTGTCTGGCCCATAACTCTGCCTAGAAAGGCCCTACATGCCCCAAACTTGGTCTGGTCTGCTCATCAGAGGTCCCTCTACGGGCATGTTTTGGATTTGATTTTTTTTTAAATTGACCATATTTGTCTTCCCTTTTTGTCCGGCCCATAACTCTGCCTAGAAAGGCCCTACATGCCCCAAACTTGGTCTGGTCTGCTCATCAGAGTCCCCTCTACGGGCATGTTTTGGATTGGATTTTTTTTTTTAAATGACTATATTTGTCTTCCCTTTTTGTCCGGCCCATAACTCTGCCTAGAAAGGCCCTACATGCCCCAAACTTGGTCTGGTCTGCTCATCAGAGGTCCCTCTACGGGCATGTTTTGGATTGGATTTTAAGATTTTTGACCATATTTGTCTTCCCTTTTTGTCTGGCCCATAACTCTGCCTAGAAAGGCCCTACATGCCCCAAACTTGGTCTGGTCTGCTCATCAGAGGTCCCTCTACGGGCATGTTTTGGATTGGATTTTAAAAAAAAATGACCATATTTATCTTCCCTTTTTGTCCGGCCCATAACTCTGCCTAGAAAGGCCCTACATGCCCCAAACTTGTTCTGGTCTGCTCATCAGAGTCCCCTCTACGGGCATGTTTTGGATTGGATTTTAAGATTTTTGACCATATTTGTCTTCCCTTTTTGTCTGGCCCATAACTCTGCCTAGAAAGGCCCTACATGCCCCAAACTTGGTCTGGTCTGCTCATCAGAGGTCCCTCTACGGGCATGTTTTGGATTGGATTTTTTTTTAAATTGACCATATTTGTCTTCCCTTTTTGTCCGGCCCATAACTCTGCCTAGAAAAGCCCTACATGCCCCAAACTTGGTCTGGTCTGCTCATCAGAGTCCCCTCTACGGGCGTGTTTTGGATTGGATTTTAAGATTTTTGACTATATTTGTCTTCCCTTTTTGTCTGGCCCATAACTCTGCCTAGAAAGGCCCTACATGCCCCAAACTTGGTCTGGTCTGCTCATCAGAGGTCCCTCTACGGGCGTCTTTTGGATTGGATTTTAAGATTTTTGACCATATTTGTCTTCCCTTTTTGTCTGGCCCATAACTCTGCCTAGAAAGGCCCTACATGCCCCAAACTTGGTCTGGTCTGCTCATCAGAGGTCCCTCTACGGGCATGTTTTGGATTGGATTTTTTAAAAAAATGACCATATTTGTCTTCCCTTTTTGTCTGGCCCATAACTCTGCCTAGAAAGGCCCTACATGCCCCAAACTTGGTCTGGTCTGCTCATCAGAGGTCCCTCTACTGGCATGTTTTGGATTGGATTTAAAAAAAAAATGACCATATTTGTCTTCCCTTTTTGTCTGGCCCATAACTCTGCCTAGAAAGGACCTACATGCCCCAAACTTGGTCTGGTCTGCTCATCAGAGTCCCCTCTACGGGCGTGTTTTGGATTGGATTTTAAGATTTTTGACTATATTTGTCTTCCCTTTTTGTCTGGCCCATAACTCTGCCTAGAATGGCCCTACATGCCCCAAACTTGGTCTGGTCTGCTCATCAGAGTCCCCTCTACGGGCGTGTTTTGGATTGGATTTTTTTTTTTTTATGACTATATTTGTCTTCCCTTTTTGTCCGGCCCATAACTCTGCCTAGAAAGGCCCTACATGCCCCAAACTTGGTCTGGTCTGCTCATCAGAGTCCCCTCTACGGGCGTGTTTTGGATTGGATTTTAAGATTTTTGACCATATTTGTCTTCCCTTTTTATTTGGCCCATAACTCTGCCTAGAAAGGCCCTACATGCCCCAAACTTGGTCTGGTCTGCTCATCAGAGGTCCCTCTACGGGCATGTTTTGGATTGGATTTTTTTTTAAATTGACCATATTTGTCTTCCCTTTTTGTCCGGCCCATAACTCTGCCTAGAAAAGCCCTACATGCCCCAAACTTGGTCTGGTCTGCTCATCAGAGTCCCCTCTACGGGCGTGTTTTGGATTGGATTTTAAGATTTTTGACCATATTTGTCTTCCCTTTTTGTCTGGCCCATAACTCTGCCTAGAAAGGCCCTACATGCCCCAAACTTGGTCTGGTCTGCTCATCAGAGGTCCCTCTACGGGCATGTTTTGGATTGGATTTTTTAAAAAAATGACCATATTTGTCTTCCCTTTTTGTCTGGCCCATAACTCTGCCTAGAAAGGCCCTACATGCCCCAAACTTGGTCTGGTCTGCTCATCAGAGGTCCCTCTACGGGCGTGTTTTGGATTGGATTTTAAGATTTTTGACCATATTTGTCTTCCCTTTTTGTCTGGCCCATAACTCTGCCTAGAAAGGCCCTACATGCCCCAAACTTGGTCTGGTCTGCTCATCAGAGGTCCCTCTACTGGCATGTTTTGGATTGGATTTAAAAAAAAAATGACCATATTTGTCTTCCCTTTTTGTCTGGCCCATAACTCTGCCTAGAAAGGACCTACATGCCCCAAACTTGGTCTGGTCTGCTCATCAGAGTCCCCTCTACGGGCGTGTTTTGGAGTGGATTTTAAGATTTTTGACTATATTTGTCTTCCCTTTTTGTCTGGCCCATAACTCTGCCTAGAATGGCCCTACATGCCCCAAACTTGGTCTGGTCTGCTCATCAGAGTCCCCTCTACGGGCGTGTTTTGGATTGGATTTTTTTTTTTTTATGACTATATTTGTCTTCCCTTTTTGTCCGGCCCATAACTCTGCCTAGAAAGGCCCTACATGCCCCAAACTTGGTCTGGTCTGCTCATCAGAGTCCCCTCTACGGGCGTGTTTTGGATTGGATTTTAAGATTTTTGACCATATTTGTCTTCACTTTTTGTCTGGCCCATAACTCTGCCTAGAAAGGCCCTACATGCCCCAAACTTGGTCTGGTCTGCTCATCAGAGGTCCCTCTACGGGCATGTTTTGGATTGGATTTTAAAAAAAATGACCATATTTGTCTTCCCTTTTTATTTGGCCCATAACTCTGCCTAGAAAGGCCCTACATGCCCCAAACTTGGTCTGGTCTGCTCATCAGAGGTCCCTCTACGGGCATGTTTTGGATTGGATTTTTTTTTAAATTGACCATATTTGTCTTCCCTTTTTGTCTGGCCCATAACTCTGCCTAGAAAGGCCCTACATGCCCCAAACTTGGTCTGGTCTGCTCATCAGAGGTCCCTCTACGGGCATGTTTTGGATTGGATTTTTAAAAAAAATGACCATATTTGTCTTCCCTTTTTGTCTGGCCCATAACTCTGCCTAGAAAGGCCCTACATGCCCCAAACTTGGTCTGGTCTGCTCATCAGAGGTCCCTCTACGGGCGTGTTTTGGATTGGATTTTAAGATTTTTGACCATATTTGTCTTCCCTTTTTGTCTGGCCCATAACTCTGCCTAGAAAGGCCCTACATGCCCCAAACTTGTTCTGGTCTGCTCATCAGAGATCCCTCTACGGGCATGTTTTGGATTGGATTTTAAGATTTTTGACCATATTTGTCTTCCCTTTTTGTCTGGTACATAACTCTGCCTAGAAAGGCCCTACATGCCCCAAACTTGGTCTGGTCTGCTCATCAGAGTCCCCTCTACGGGCGTGTTTTGGATTTTTTTTTTTTTATGACTATATTTGTCTTCCCTTTTTGTCCGGCCCATAACTCTGCCTAGAAAGGCCCTACATGCCCCAAACTTGGTCTGGTCTGCTCATCAGAGTCCCCTCTACGGGCGTGTTTTGGATTGGATTTTAAGATTTTTGACCATATTTGTCTTCCCTTTTTGTCTGGCCCATAACTCTGCCTAGAAAGGCCCTACATGCCCCAAACTTGGTCTGGTCTGCTCATCAGAGGTCCCTCTACGGGCATGTTTTGGATTGGATTTTTAAAAAAATGACCATATTTGTCTTCCCTTTTTGTTTGGCCCATAACTCTGCCTAGAAAGGCCCTACATGCCCCAAACTTGGTCTGGTCTGCTCATCAGAGTCCCCTCTACGGGCGTGTTTTGGATTGGATTTTAAGATTTTTGACCATATTTGTCTTCCCTTTTTCGTCTGGCCCATAACTCTGCCTAGAAAGGCCCTACATGCCCCAAACTTGGTCTGGTCTGCTCATCAGAGGTCCCTCTACGGGCGTGTTTTGGATTGGATTTAAAAAAAAAATGACCATATTTGTCTTCCCTTTTTGTCTGGCCCATAACTCTGCCTAGAAAGGCCCTACATGCCCCAAACTTGGTCTGGTCTGCTCATCAGAGTCCCCTCTACGGGCGTGTTTTGGATTGGATTTTAAGATTTTTGACCATATTTGTCTTCCCTTTTTGTCTGGCCCATAACTCTGCCTAGAAAGGCCCTACATGCCCCAAACTTGGTCTGGTCTGCTCATCAGAGTCCCCTCTACGGGCGTGTTTTGGATTGGATTTTAAGATTTTTGACCATATTTGTCTTCCCTTTTTGTCTGGCCCATAACTCTGCCTAGAAAGGCCCTACATGCCCCAAACTTGGTCTGGTCTGCTCATCAGAGGTCCCTCTACGGGCATGTTTTGGATTGGATTTTAAAAAAAAATGACCATATTTGTCTTCCCTTTTTGTCTGGCCCATAACTCTGCCTAGAAAGGCCCTACATGCCCCAAACTTGTTCTGGTCTGCTCATCAGAGTCCCCTCTACGGGCATGTTTTGGATTGGATTTTAAGATTTTTGACCATATTTGTCTTCCCTTTTTGTCTGGCCCATAACTCTGCCTAGAAAGGCCCTACATGCCCCAAACTTGGTCTGGTCTGCTCATCAGAGGTCCCTCTACGGGCATGTTTTGGATTGGATTTTAAAAAAAAATGACCATATTTGTCTTCCCTTTTTGTCTGGCCCATAACTCTGCCTAGAAAGGCCCTACATGCCCCAAACTTGGTCTGGTCTGCTCATCAGAGGTCCCTCTACTGGCATGTTTTGGATTGGATTTAAAAAAAAAATGACCATATTTGTCTTCCCTTTTTGTCTGGCCCATAACTCTGCCTAGAAAGGACCTACATGCCCCAAACTTGGTCTGGTCTGCTCATCAGAGTCCCCTCTACGGGCGTGTTTTGGAGTGGATTTTAAGATTTTTGACTATATTTGTCTTCCCTTTTTGTCTGGCCCATAACTCTGCCTAGAATGGCCCTACATGCCCCAAACTTGGTCTGGTCTGCTCATCAGAGTCCCCTCTACGGGCGTGTTTTGGATTGGATTTTTTTTTTTTATGACTATATTTGTCTTCCCTTTTTGTCCGGCCCATAACTCTGCCTAGAAAGGCCCTACATGCCCCAAACTTGGTCTGGTCTGCTCATCAGAGTCCCCTCTACGGGCGTGTTTTGGATTGGATTTTAAGATTTTTGACCATATTTGTCTTCACTTTTTGTCTGGCCCATAACTCTGCCTAGAAAGGCCCTACATGCCCCAAACTTGGTCTGGTCTGCTCATCAGAGGTCCCTCTACGGGCATGTTTTGGATTGGATTTTAAAAAAAATGACCATATTTGTCTTCCCTTTTTATTTGGCCCATAACTCTGCCTAGAAAGGCCCTACATGCCCCAAACTTGGTCTGGTCTGCTCATCAGAGGTCCCTCTACGGGCATGTTTTGGATTGGATTTTTTTTTAAATTGACCATATTTGTCTTCCCTTTTTGTCTGGCCCATAACTCTGCCTAGAAAGGCCCTACATGCCCCAAACTTGGTCTGGTCTGCTCATCAGAGGTCCCTCTACGGGCATGTTTTGGATTGGATTTTTTAAAAAAAAGACCATATTTGTCTTCCCTTTTTGTCTGGCCCATAACTCTGCCTAGAAAGGCCCTACATGCCCCAAACTTGGTCTGGTCTGCTCATCAGAGGTCCCTCTACGGGCATGTTTTGGATTGGATTTTTTAAAAAAAAGACCATATTTGTCTTCCCTTTTTGTCCGGCCCATAACTCTGCCTAGAAAGGACCTACATGCCCCAAACTTGGTCTGGTCTGCTCATCAGAGTCCCCTCTACGGGCATGTTTTGGATTGGATTTTAAGATTTTTGACCATATTTGTCTTCCCTTTTTGTCTGGCCCATAACTCTGCCTAGAAAGGCCCTACATGCCCCAAACTTGGTCTGGTCTGCTCATCAGAGGTCCCTCTACGGGCATGTTTTGGATTGGATTTAAAAAAAAAATGACCATATTTGTCTTCCCTTTTTGTCTGGCCCATAACTCTGCCTAGAAAGGCCCTACATGCCCCAAACTTGGTCTGGTCTGCTCATCAGAGGTCCCTCTACTGGCATGTTTTGGATTGGATTTAAAAAAAAAATGACCATATTTGTCTTCCCTTTTTGTCTGGCCCATAACTCTGCCTAGAAAGGACCTACATGCCCCAAACTTGGTCTGGTCTGCTCATCAGAGTCCCCTCTACGGGCGTGTTTTGGAGTGGATTTTAAGATTTTTGACTATATTTGTCTTCCCTTTTTGTCTGGCCCATAACTCTGCCTAGAATGGCCCTACATGCCCCAAACTTGGTCTGGTCTGCTCATCAGAGTCCCCTCTATGGGCGTGTTTTGGATTGGATTTTTTTTTTTTTATGACTATATTTGTCTTCCCTTTTTGTCCGGCCCATAACTCTGCCTAGAAAGGCCCTACATGCCCCAAACTTGGTCTGGTCTGCTCATCAGAGTCCCCTCTACGGGCGTGTTTTGGATTGGATTTTAAGATTTTTGACCATATTTGTCTTCCCTTTTTGTCTGGCCCATAACTCTGCCTAGAAAGGCCCTACATGCCCCAAACTTGGTCTGGTCTGCTCATCAGAGGTCCCTCTACGGGCATGTTTTGGATTGGATTTTAAAAAAAATGACCATATTTGTCTTCCCTTTTTATTTGGCCCATAACTCTGCCTAGAAAGGCCCTACATGCCCCAAACTTGGTCTGGTCTGCTCATCAGAGGTCCCTCTACGGGCATGTTTTGGATTGGATTTTTTTTTAAATTGACCATATTTGTCTTCCCTTTTTGTCTGGCCCATAACTCTGCCTAGAAAGGCCCTACATGCCCCAAACTTGGTCTGGTCTGCTCATCAGAGGTCCCTCTACGGGCATGTTTTGGATTGGATTTTTTAAAAAAAAGACCATATTTGTCTTCCCTTTTTGTCTGGCCCATAACTCTGCCTAGAAAGGCCCTACATGCCCCAAACTTGGTCTGGTCTGCTCATCAGAGGTCCCTCTACGGGCATGTTTTGGATTGGATTTTTTAAAAAAAAGACCATATTTGTCTTCCCTTTTTGTCCGGCCCATAACTCTGCCTAGAAAGGACCTACATGCCCCAAACTTGGTCTGGTCTGCTCATCAGAGTCCCCTCTACGGGCGTGTTTTGGATTGGATTTTAAGATTTTTGACTATATTTGTCTTCCCTTTTTGTCTGGCCCATAACTCTGCCTAGAATGGCCCTACATGCCCCAAACTTGGTCTGGTCTGCTCATCAGAGTCCCCTCTACGGGCGTGTTTTGGATTGGATTTTTTTTTTTTTATGACTATATTTGTCTTCCCTTTTTGTCCGGCCCATAATTCTGCTTAGAAAGGCCCTACATGCCCCAAACTTGGTCTGGTCTGCTCATCAGAGTCCCCTCTACGGGCGTGTTTTGGATTGGATTTTAAGATTTTTGACCATATTTGTCTTCCCTTTTTGTCTGGCCCATAACTCTGCCTAGAAAGGACCTACATGCCCCAAACTTGGTCTGGTCTGCTCATCAGAGTCCCCTCTACGGGCGTGTTTTGGAGTGGATTTTAAGATTTTTGACTATATTTGTCTTCCCTTTTTGTCTGGCCCATAACTCTGCCTAGAATGGCCCTACATGCCCCAAACTTGGTCTGGTCTGCTCATCAGAGTCCCCTCTATGGGCGTGTTTTGGATTGGATTTTTTTTTTTTTATGACTATATTTGTCTTCCCTTTTTGTCCGGCCCATAACTCTGCCTAGAAAGGCCCTACATGCCCCAAACTTGGTCTGGTCTGCTCATCAGAGTCCCCTCTACGGGCGTGTTTTGGATTGGATTTTAAGATTTTTGACCATATTTGTCTTCACTTTTTGTCTGGCCCATAACTCTGCCTAGAAAGGCCCTACATGCCCCAAACTTGGTCTGGTCTGCTCATCAGAGGTCCCTCTACGGGCATGTTTTGGATTGGATTTTAAAAAAAATGACCATATTTGTCTTCCCTTTTTATTTGGCCCATAACTCTGCCTAGAAAGGCCCTACATGCCCCAAACTTGGTCTGGTCTGCTCATCAGAGGTCCCTCTACAGGCATGTTTTGGATTGGATTTTAAGATTTTTGACCATATTTGTCTTCCCTTTTTATTTGGCCCATAACTCTGCCTAGAAAGGCCCTACATGCCCCAAACTTGGTCTGGTCTGCTCATCAGAGTCCCCTCTACGGGCGTGTTTTGGATTGGATTTTAAGATTTTTGACCATATTTGTCTTCCCTTTTTGTCTGGCCCATAACTCTGCCTAGAAAGGCCCTACATGCCCCAAACTTGGTCTGGTCTGCTCATCAGAGGTCCCTCTACGGGCATGTTTTGGATTGGATTTTAAAAAAAATGACCATATTTGTCTTCCCTTTTTATTTGGCCCATAACTCTGCCTAGAAAGGCCCTACATGCCCCAAACTTGGTCTGGTCTGCTCATCAGAGTCCCCTCTACGGGCGTGTTTTGGATTGGATTTTAAGATTTTTGACTATATTTGTCTTCCCTTTTTGTCTGGCCCATAACTCTGCCTAGAATGGCCCTACATGCCCCAAACTTGGTCTGGTCTGCTCATCAGAGTCCCCTCTACGGGCGTGTTTTGGATTGGATTTTTTTTTTTTTATGACTATATTTGTCTTCCCTTTTTGTCCGGCCCATAATTCTGCTTAGAAAGGCCCTACATGCCCCAAACTTGGTCTGGTCTGCTCATCAGAGTCCCCTCTACGGGCGTGTTTTGGATTGGATTTTAAGATTTTTGACCATATTTGTCTTCCCTTTTTGTCTGGCCCATAACTCTGCCTAGAAAGGACCTACATGCCCCAAACTTGGTCTGGTCTGCTCATCAGAGTCCCCTCTACGGGCGTGTTTTGGAGTGGATTTTAAGATTTTTGACTATATTTGTCTTCCCTTTTTGTCTGGCCCATAACTCTGCCTAGAATGGCCCTACATGCCCCAAACTTGGTCTGGTCTGCTCATCAGAGTCCCCTCTATGGGCGTGTTTTGGATTGGATTTTTTTTTTTTTATGACTATATTTGTCTTCCCTTTTTGTCCGGCCCATAACTCTGCCTAGAAAGGCCCTACATGCCCCAAACTTGGTCTGGTCTGCTCATCAGAGTCCCCTCTACGGGCGTGTTTTGGATTGGATTTTAAGATTTTTGACCATATTTGTCTTCACTTTTTGTCTGGCCCATAACTCTGCCTAGAAAGGCCCTACATGCCCCAAACTTGGTCTGGTCTGCTCATCAGAGGTCCCTCTACGGGCATGTTTTGGATTGGATTTTAAAAAAAATGACCATATTTGTCTTCCCTTTTTATTTGGCCCATAACTCTGCCTAGAAAGGCCCTACATGCCCCAAACTTGGTCTGGTCTGCTCATCAGAGGTCCCTCTACAGGCATGTTTTGGATTGGATTTTAAGATTTTTGACCATATTTGTCTTCCCTTTTTATTTGGCCCATAACTCTGCCTAGAAAGGCCCTACATGCCCCAAACTTGGTCTGGTCTGCTCATCAGAGTCCCCTCTACGGGCGTGTTTTGGATTGGATTTTAAGATTTTTGACCATATTTGTCTTCCCTTTTTGTCTGGCCCATAACTCTGCCTAGAAAGGCCCTACATGCCCCAAACTTGGTCTGGTCTGCTCATCAGAGGTCCCTCTACGGGCATGTTTTGGATTGGATTTTAAAAAAAATGACCATATTTGTCTTCCCTTTTTATTTGGCCCATAACTCTGCCTAGAAAGGCCCTACATGCCCCAAACTTGGTCTGGTCTGCTCATCAGAGGTCCCTCTACGGGCATGTTTTGGATTGGATTTTAAGATTTTTGACCATATTTGTCTTCCCTTTTTATTTGGCCCATAACTCTGCCTAGAAAGGCCCTACATGCCCCAAACTTGGTCTGGTCTGCTCATCAGAGGTCCCTCTACGGGCATGTTTTGGATTGGATTTTTTTTTAAATTGACCATATTTGTCTTCCCTTTTTGTCTGGCCCATAACTCTGCCTAGAAAGGCCCTACATGCCCCAAACTTGGTCTGGTCTGCTCATCAGAGGTCCCTCTACGGGCATGTTTTGGATTGGATTTTTTAAAAAAAAGACCATATTTGTCTTCCCTTTTTGTCTGGCCCATAACTCTGCCTAGAAAGGCCCTACATGCCCCAAACTTGGTCTGGTCTGCTCATCAGAGGTCCCTCTACGGGCATGTTTTGGATTGGATTTTTAAAAAAAAAGACCATATTTGTCTTCCCTTTTTGTCCGGCCCATAACTCTGCCTAGAAAGGACCTACATGCCCCAAACTTGGTCTGGTCTGCTCATCAGAGTCCCCTCTACGGGCGTGTTTTGGATTGGATTTTAAGATTTTTGACTATATTTGTCTTCCCTTTTTGTCTGGCCCATAACTCTGCCTAGAATGGCCCTACATGCCCCAAACTTGGTCTGGTCTGCTCATCAGAGTCCCCTCTACGGGCGTGTTTTGGATTGGATTTTTTTTTTTTTATGACTATATTTGTCTTCCCTTTTTGTCCGGCCCATAATTCTGCTTAGAAAGGCCCTACATGCCCCAAACTTGGTCTGGTCTGCTCATCAGAGTCCCCTCTACGGGCATGTTTTGGATTGGATTTTTTTTTTTAAATGACTATATTTGTCTTCCCTTTTTGTCCGGCCCATAACTCTGCCTAGAAAGGCCCTACATGCCCCAAACTTGGTCTGGTCTGCTCATCAGAGTCCCCTCTACGGGCGTGTTTTGGATTGGATTTTTTTTTTTTTATGACTATATTTGTCTTCCCTTTTTGTCCGGCCCATAACTCTGCCTAGAAAGGCCCTACATGCCCCAAACTTGGTCTGGTCTGCTCATCAGAGTCCCCTCTACGGGCGTGTTTTGGATTGGATTTTAAGATTTTTGACCATATTTGTCTTCACTTTTTGTCTGGCCCATAACTCTGCCTAGAAAGGCCCTACATGCCCCAAACTTGGTCTGGTCTGCTCATCAGAGGTCCCTCTACGGGCATGTTTTGGATTGGATTTTAAAAAAAATGACCATATTTGTCTTCCCTTTTTATTTGGCCCATAACTCTGCCTAGAAAGGCCCTACATGCCCCAAACTTGGTCTGGTCTGCTCATCAGAGGTCCCTCTACGGGCATGTTTTGGATTGGATTTTTTTTTAAATTGACCATATTTGTCTTCCCTTTTTGTCTGGCCCATAACTCTGCCTAGAAAGGCCCTACATGCCCCAAACTTGGTCTGGTCTGCTCATCAGAGGTCCCTCTACGGGCATGTTTTGGATTGGATTTAAAAAAAAAAAGACCATATTTGTCTTCCCTTTTTGTCTGGCCCATAACTCTGCCTAGAAAGGCCCTACATGCCCCAAACTTGGTCTGGTCTGCTCATCAGAGGTCCCTCTACGGGCATGTTTTGGATTGGATTTTTAAAAAAAAGACCATATTTGTCTTCCCTTTTTGTCCGGCCCATAACTCTGCCTAGAAAGGACCTACATGCCCCAAACTTGGTCTGGTCTGCTCATCAGAGTCCCCTCTACGGGCGTGTTTTGGATTGGATTTTAAGATTTTTGACTATATTTGTCTTCCCTTTTTGTCTGGCCCATAACTCTGCCTAGAATGGCCCTACATGCCCCAAACTTGGTCTGGTCTGCTCATCAGAGTCCCCTCTACGGGCGTGTTTTGGATTGGATTTTTTTTTTTAAATGACTATATTTGTCTTCCCTTTTTGTCCGGCCCATAACTCTGCCTAGAAAGGCCCTACATGCCCCAAACTTGGTCTGGTCTGCTCATCAGAGGTCCCTCTACGGGCATGTTTTGGATTGGATTTAAAAAAAAAATGACCATATTTGTCTTCCCTTTTTGTCCGGCCCATAACTCTGCCTAGAAAGGCCCTACATGCCCCAAACTTGTTCTGGTCTGCTCATCAGAGTCCCCTCTACGGGCATGTTTTGGATTGGATTTTAAGATTTTTGACCATATTTGTCTTCCCTTTTTGTCTGGCCCATAACTCTGCCTAGAAAGGCCCTACATGCCCCAAACTTGGTCTGGTCTGCTCATCAGAGGTCCCTCTACGGGCATGTTTTGGATTTGATTTTTTTTTAAATTGACCATATTTGTCTTCCCTTTTTGTCCGGCCCATAACTCTGCCTAGAAAGGCCCTACATGCCCCAAACTTGGTCTGGTCTGCTCATCAGAGTCCCCTCTATGGGCATGTTTTGGATTGGATTTTTTTTTTTAAATGACTATATTTGTCTTCCCTTTTTGTCCGGCCCATAACTCTGCCTAGAAAGGCCCTACATGCCCCAAACTTGGTCTGGTCTGCTCATCAGAGGTCCCTCTACGGGCATGTTTTGGATTGGATTTTAAGATTTTTGACCATATTTGTCTTCCCTTTTTGTCTGGCCCATAACTCTGCCTAGAAAGGCCCTACATGCCCCAAACTTGGTCTGGTCTGCTCATCAGAGGTCCCTCTACGGGCATGTTTTGGATTGGATTTAAAAAAAAATGACCATATTTATCTTCCCTTTTTGTCCGGCCCATAACTCTGCCTAGAAAGGCCCTACATGCCCCAAACTTGTTCTGGTCTGCTCATCAGAGTCCCCTCTACGGGCATGTTTTGGATTGGATTTTAAGATTTTTGACCATATTTGTCTTCCCTTTTTGTCTGGCCCATAACTCTGCCTAGAAAGGCCCTACATGCCCCAAACTTGGTCTGGTCTGCTCATCAGAGGTCCCTCTACGGGCATGTTTTGGATTGGATTTTTAAAAAAATGACCATATTTGTCTTCCCTTTTTGTCTGGCCCATAACTCTGCCTAGAAAGGCCCTACATGCCCCAAACTTGTTCTGGTCTGCTCATCAGAGTCCCCTCTACGGGCATGTTTTGGATTGGATTTTAAGATTTTTGACCATATTTGTCTTCCCTTTTTGTCTGGCCCATAACTCTGCCTAGAAAGGCCCTACATGCCCCAAACTTGGTCTGGTCTGCTCATCAGAGGTCCCTCTACGGGCATGTTTTGGATTGGATTTAAAAAAAAAATGACCATATTTGTCTTCCCTTTTTGTCTGGCCCATAACTCTGCCTAGAAAGGCCCTACATGCCCCAAACTTGGTCTGGTCTGCTCATCAGAGGTCCCTCTACGGGCATGTTTTGGATTGGATTTTAAAAAAAAAGACCATATTTGTCTTCCCTTTTTGTCCGGCCCATAACTCTGCCTAGAAAGGACCTACATGCCCCAAACTTGGTCTGGTCTGCTCATCAGAGTCCCCTCTACGGGCGTGTTTTGGATTGGATTTTAAGATTTTTGACTATATTTGTCTTCCCTTTTTGTCTGGCCCATAACTCTGCCTAGAATGGCCCTACATGCCCCAAACTTGGTCTGGTCTGCTCATCAGAGTCCCCTCTACGGGCGTGTTTTGGATTGGATTTTTTTTTTTTTATGACTATATTTGTCTTCCCTTTTTGTCCGGCCCATAATTCTGCTTAGAAAGGCCCTACATGCCCCAAACTTGGTCTGGTCTGCTCATCAGAGTCCCCTCTACGGGCGTGTTTTGGATTGGATTTTAAGATTTTTGACCATATTTGTCTTCCCTTTTTGTCTGGCCCATAACTCTGCCTAGAAAGGCCCTACATGCCCCAAACTTGGTCTGGTCTGCTCATCAGAGTCCCCTCTACGGGCATGTTTTGGATTGGATTTTTTTTTTTAAATGACTATATTTGTCTTCCCTTTTTGTCCGGCCCATAACTCTGCCTAGAAAGGCCCTACATGCCCCAAACTTGGTCTGGTCTGCTCATCAGAGTCCCCTCTACGGGCTTGTTTTGGATTGGATTTTAAGATTTTTTACCATATTTGTCTTCCCTTTTTGTCTGGCCCATAACTCTGCCTAGAAAGGCCCTACATGCCCCAAACTTGGTCTGGTCTGCTCATCAGAGTCCCCTCTACGGGCGTGTTTTGGATTGGATTTTAAGATTTTTGACCATATTTGTCTTCCCTTTTTGTCTGGCCCATAACTCTGCCTAGAAAGGCCCTACATGCCCCAAACTTGGTCTGGTCTGCTCATCAGAGTCCCCTCTACGGGCGTGTTTTGGATTGGATTTTAAGATTTTTGACCATATTTGTCTTCCCTTTTTGTCTGGCCCATAACTCTGCCTAGAAAGGCCCTACATGCCCCAAACTTGGTCTGGTCTGCTCATCAGAGGTCCCTCTACGGGCATGTTTTGGATTGGATTTAAAAAAAAAATGACCATATTTGTCTTCCCTTTTTGTCTGGCCCATAACTCTGCCTAGAAAGGCCCTACATGCCCCAAACTTGTTCTGGTCTGCTCATCAGAGTCCCCTCTACGGGCATGTTTTGGATTGGATTTTAAGATTTTTGACCATATTTGTCTTCCCTTTTTGTCTGGCCCATAACTCTGCCTAGAAAGGCCCTACATGCCCCAAACTTGGTCTGGTCTGCTCATCAGAGGTCCCTCTACGGGCATGTTTTGGATTGGATTTTTTTTTAAATTGACCATATTTGTCTTCCCTTTTTGTCCGGCCCATAACTCTGCCTAGAAAAGCCCTACATGCCCCAAACTTGGTCTGGTCTGCTCATCAGAGTCCCCTCTACGGGCGTGTTTTGGATTGGATTTTAAGATTTTTGACCATATTTGTCTTCCCTTTTTGTCCGGCCCATAACTCTGCCTAGAAAGGCCCTACATGCCCCAAACTTGGTCTGGTCTGCTCATCAGAGGTCCCTCTACTGGCATGTTTTGGATTGGATTTTAAAAAAAAATGACCATATTTGTCTTCCCTTTTTGTCTGGCCCATAACTCTGCCTAGAAAGGCCCTACATGCCCCAAACTTGGTCTGGTCTGCTCATCAGAGGTCCCTCTACTGGCATGTTTTGGATTGGATTTAAAAAAAAAAAGACCATATTTGTCTTCCCTTTTTGTCTGGCCCATAACTCTGCCTAGAAAGGCCCTACATGCCCCAAACTTGGTCTGGTCTGCTCATCAGAGTCCCCTCTACGGGCGTGTTTTGGATTGGATTTTAAGATTTTTGACCATATTTGTCTTCCCTTTTTGTCTGGCCCATAACTCTGCCTAGAAAGGCCCTACATGCCCCAAACTTGGTCTGGTCTGCTCATCAGAGGTCCCTCTACGGGCATGTTTTGGATTGGATTTTTTTTAAAAATGACCATATTTGTCTTCCCTTTTTGTCTGGCCCATAACTCTGCCTAGAAAGGCCCTACATGCCCCAAACTTGGTCTGGTCTGCTCATCAGAGTCCCCTCTACGGGCGTGTTTTGGATTGGATTTTAAGATTTTTGACCATATTTGTCTTCCCTTTTTGTCTGGCCCATAACTCTGCCTAGAAAGGCCCTACATGCCCCAAACTTGGTCTGGTCTGCTCATCAGAGTCCCCTCTACGGGCGTGTTTTGGATTGGATTTTAAGATTTTTGACCATATTTGTCTTCCCTTTTTGTCTGGCCCATAACTCTGCCTAGAAAGGCCCTACATGCCCCAAACTTGGTCTGGTCTGCTCATCAGAGTCCCCTCTACGGGCATGTTTTGGATTGGATTTTAAGATTTTTGACCATATTTGTCTTCCCTTTTTGTCTGGCCCATAACTCTGCCTAGAAAGGCCCTACATGCCCCAAACTTGGTCTGGTCTGCTCATCAGAGGTCCCTCTACGGGCATGTTTTGGATTGGATTTAAAAAAAAAATGACCATATTTGTCTTCCCTTTTTGTCTGGCCCATAACTCTGCCTAGAAAGGCCCTACATGCCCCAAACTTGGTCTGGTCTGCTCATCAGAGGTCCCTCTACTGGCATGTTTTGGATTGGATTTAAAAAAAAATGACCATATTTGTCTTCCCTTTTTGTCTGGCCCATAACTCTGCCTAGAAAGGACCTACATGCCCCAAACTTGGTCTGGTCTGCTCATCAGAGTCCCCTCTACGGGCGTGTTTTGGATTGGATTTTAAGATTTTTGACTATATTTGTCTTCCCTTTTTGTCTGGCCCATAACTCTGCCTAGAATGGCCCTACATGCCCCAAACTTGGTCTGGTCTGCTCATCAGAGTCCCCTCTACGGGCGTGTTTTGGATTGGATTTTTTTTTTTTTATGACTATATTTGTCTTCCCTTTTTGTCCGGCCCATAACTCTGCCTAGAAAGGCCCTACATGCCCCAAACTTGGTCTGGTCTGCTCATCAGAGTCCCCTCTACGGGCGTGTTTTGGATTGGATTTTAAGATTTTTGACCATATTTGTCTTCCCTTTTTGTCTGGCCCATAACTCTGCCTAGAAAGGCCCTACATGCCCCAAACTTGGTCTGGTCTGCTCATCAGAGGTCCCTCTACGGGCATGTTTTGGATTGGATTTTTAAAAAAATGACCATATTTGTCTTCCCTTTTTATTTGGCCCATAACTCTGCCTAGAAAGGCCCTACATGCCCCAAACTTGGTCTGGTCTGCTCATCAGAGGTCCCTCTACGGGCATGTTTTGGATTGGATTTTTTTTTAAATTGACCATATTTGTCTTCCCTTTTTGTCTGGCCCATAACTCTGCCTAGAAAGGCCCTACATGCCCCAAACTTGGTCTGGTCTGCTCATCAGAGGTCCCTCTACGGGCATGTTTTGGATTGGATTTTAAAAAAAAAGACCATATTTGTCTTCCCTTTTTGTCCGGCCCATAACTCTGCCTAGAAAGGACCTACATGCCCCAAACTTGGTCTGGTCTGCTCATCAGAGTCCCCTCTACGGGCGTGTTTTGGATTGGATTTTAAGATTTTTGACTATATTTGTCTTCCCTTTTTGTCTGGCCCATAACTCTGCCTAGAAAGGCCCTACATGCCCCAAACTTGGTCTGGTCTGCTCATCAGAGGTCCCTCTACGGGCGTGTTTTGGATTGGATTAAAAAAAAAAATGACCATATTTGTCTTCCCTTTTTGTCTGGCCCATAACTCTGCCTAGAAAGGCCCTACATGCCCCAAACTTGGTCTGGTCTGCTCATCAGAGTCCCCTCTACGGGCGTGTTTTGGATTGGATTTTAAGATTTTTGACCATATTTGTCTTCCCTTTTTGTCTGGCCCATAACTCTGCCTAGAAAGGCCCTACATGCCCCAAACTTGGTCTGGTCTGCTCATCAGAGTCCCCTCTACGGGCGTGTTTTGGATTGGATTTTAAGATTTTTGACCATATTTGTCTTCCCTTTTTGTCTGGCCCATAACTCTGCCTAGAAAGGCCCTACATGCCCCAAACTTGGTCTGGTCTGCTCATCAGAGGTCCCTCTACGGGCATGTTTTGGATTGGATTTTAAAAAAAAATGACCATATTTGTCTTCCCTTTTTGTCTGGCCCATAACTCTGCCTAGAAAGGCCCTACATGCCCCAAACTTGTTCTGGTCTGCTCATCAGAGTCCCCTCTACGGGCATGTTTTGGATTGGATTTTAAGATTTTTGACCATATTTGTCTTCCCTTTTTGTCTGGCCCATAACTCTGCCTAGAAAGGCCCTACATGCCCCAAACTTGGTCTGGTCTGCTCATCAGAGGTCCCTCTACGGGCATGTTTTGGATTGGATTTTAAAAAAAAATGACCATATTTGTCTTCCCTTTTTGTCTGGCCCATAACTCTGCCTAGAAAGGCCCTACATGCCCCAAACTTGGTCTGGTCTGCTCATCAGAGGTCCCTCTACTGGCATGTTTTGGATTGGATTTAAAAAAAAAATGACCATATTTGTCTTCCCTTTTTGTCTGGCCCATAACTCTGCCTAGAAAGGACCTACATGCCCCAAACTTGGTCTGGTCTGCTCATCAGAGTCCCCTCTACGGGCGTGTTTTGGAGTGGATTTTAAGATTTTTGACTATATTTGTCTTCCCTTTTTGTCTGGCCCATAACTCTGCCTAGAATGGCCCTACATGCCCCAAACTTGGTCTGGTCTGCTCATCAGAGTCCCCTCTACGGGCGTGTTTTGGATTGGATTTTTTTTTTTTATGACTATATTTGTCTTCCCTTTTTGTCCGGCCCATAACTCTGCCTAGAAAGGCCCTACATGCCCCAAACTTGGTCTGGTCTGCTCATCAGAGTCCCCTCTACGGGCGTGTTTTGGATTGGATTTTAAGATTTTTGACCATATTTGTCTTCACTTTTTGTCTGGCCCATAACTCTGCCTAGAAAGGCCCTACATGCCCCAAACTTGGTCTGGTCTGCTCATCAGAGGTCCCTCTACGGGCATGTTTTGGATTGGATTTTAAAAAAAATGACCATATTTGTCTTCCCTTTTTATTTGGCCCATAACTCTGCCTAGAAAGGCCCTACATGCCCCAAACTTGGTCTGGTCTGCTCATCAGAGGTCCCTCTACGGGCATGTTTTGGATTGGATTTTTTTTTAAATTGACCATATTTGTCTTCCCTTTTTGTCTGGCCCATAACTCTGCCTAGAAAGGCCCTACATGCCCCAAACTTGGTCTGGTCTGCTCATCAGAGGTCCCTCTACGGGCATGTTTTGGATTGGATTTTTTAAAAAAAAGACCATATTTGTCTTCCCTTTTTGTCTGGCCCATAACTCTGCCTAGAAAGGCCCTACATGCCCCAAACTTGGTCTGGTCTGCTCATCAGAGGTCCCTCTACGGGCATGTTTTGGATTGGATTTTTAAAAAAAAAGACCATATTTGTCTTCCCTTTTTGTCCGGCCCATAACTCTGCCTAGAAAGGACCTACATGCCCCAAACTTGGTCTGGTCTGCTCATCAGAGTCCCCTCTACGGGCATGTTTTGGATTGGATTTTAAGATTTTTGACCATATTTGTCTTCCCTTTTTGTCTGGCCCATAACTCTGCCTAGAAAGGCCCTACATGCCCCAAACTTGGTCTGGTCTGCTCATCAGAGGTCCCTCTACGGGCATGTTTTGGATTGGATTTAAAAAAAAAATGACCATATTTGTCTTCCCTTTTTGTCTGGCCCATAACTCTGCCTAGAAAGGCCCTACATGCCCCAAACTTGGTCTGGTCTGCTCATCAGAGGTCCCTCTACTGGCATGTTTTGGATTGGATTTAAAAAAAAAATGACCATATTTGTCTTCCCTTTTTGTCTGGCCCATAACTCTGCCTAGAAAGGACCTACATGCCCCAAACTTGGTCTGGTCTGCTCATCAGAGTCCCCTCTACGGGCGTGTTTTGGAGTGGATTTTAAGATTTTTGACTATATTTGTCTTCCCTTTTTGTCTGGCCCATAACTCTGCCTAGAATGGCCCTACATGCCCCAAACTTGGTCTGGTCTGCTCATCAGAGTCCCCTCTATGGGCGTGTTTTGGATTGGATTTTTTTTTTTTTATGACTATATTTGTCTTCCCTTTTTGTCCGGCCCATAACTCTGCCTAGAAAGGCCCTACATGCCCCAAACTTGGTCTGGTCTGCTCATCAGAGTCCCCTCTACGGGCGTGTTTTGGATTGGATTTTAAGATTTTTGACCATATTTGTCTTCCCTTTTTGTCTGGCCCATAACTCTGCCTAGAAAGGCCCTACATGCCCCAAACTTGGTCTGGTCTGCTCATCAGAGGTCCCTCTACGGGCATGTTTTGGATTGGATTTTAAAAAAAATGACCATATTTGTCTTCCCTTTTTATTTGGCCCATAACTCTGCCTAGAAAGGCCCTACATGCCCCAAACTTGGTCTGGTCTGCTCATCAGAGGTCCCTCTACGGGCATGTTTTGGATTGGATTTTTTTTTAAATTGACCATATTTGTCTTCCCTTTTTGTCTGGCCCATAACTCTGCCTAGAAAGGCCCTACATGCCCCAAACTTGGTCTGGTCTGCTCATCAGAGGTCCCTCTACGGGCATGTTTTGGATTGGATTTTTTAAAAAAAAGACCATATTTGTCTTCCCTTTTTGTCTGGCCCATAACTCTGCCTAGAAAGGCCCTACATGCCCCAAACTTGGTCTGGTCTGCTCATCAGAGGTCCCTCTACGGGCATGTTTTGGATTGGATTTTTTAAAAAAAAGACCATATTTGTCTTCCCTTTTTGTCCGGCCCATAACTCTGCCTAGAAAGGACCTACATGCCCCAAACTTGGTCTGGTCTGCTCATCAGAGTCCCCTCTACGGGCGTGTTTTGGATTGGATTTTAAGATTTTTGACTATATTTGTCTTCCCTTTTTGTCTGGCCCATAACTCTGCCTAGAATGGCCCTACATGCCCCAAACTTGGTCTGGTCTGCTCATCAGAGTCCCCTCTACGGGCGTGTTTTGGATTGGATTTTTTTTTTTTAATGACTATATTTGTCTTCCCTTTTTGTCCGGCCCATAATTCTGCTTAGAAAGGCCCTACATGCCCCAAACTTGGTCTGGTCTGCTCATCAGAGTCCCCTCTACGGGCGTGTTTTGGATTGGATTTTAAGATTTTTGACCATATTTGTCTTCCCTTTTTGTCTGGCCCATAACTCTGCCTAGAAAGGACCTACATGCCCCAAACTTGGTCTGGTCTGCTCATCAGAGTCCCCTCTACGGGCGTGTTTTGGAGTGGATTTTAAGATTTTTGACTATATTTGTCTTCCCTTTTTGTCTGGCCCATAACTCTGCCTAGAATGGCCCTACATGCCCCAAACTTGGTCTGGTCTGCTCATCAGAGTCCCCTCTATGGGCGTGTTTTGGATTGGATTTTTTTTTTTTTATGACTATATTTGTCTTCCCTTTTTGTCCGGCCCATAACTCTGCCTAGAAAGGCCCTACATGCCCCAAACTTGGTCTGGTCTGCTCATCAGAGTCCCCTCTACGGGCGTGTTTTGGATTGGATTTTAAGATTTTTGACCATATTTGTCTTCACTTTTTGTCTGGCCCATAACTCTGCCTAGAAAGGCCCTACATGCCCCAAACTTGGTCTGGTCTGCTCATCAGAGGTCCCTCTACGGGCATGTTTTGGATTGGATTTAAAAAAAAATGACCATATTTGTCTTCCCTTTTTATTTGGCCCATAACTCTGCCTAGAAAGGCCCTACATGCCCCAAACTTGGTCTGGTCTGCTCATCAGAGGTCCCTCTACAGGCATGTTTTGGATTGGATTTTAAGATTTTTGACCATATTTGTCTTCCCTTTTTATTTGGCCCATAACTCTGCCTAGAAAGGCCCTACATGCCCCAAACTTGGTCTGGTCTGCTCATCAGAGTCCCCTCTACGGGCGTGTTTTGGATTGGATTTTAAGATTTTTGACCATATTTGTCTTCCCTTTTTGTCTGGCCCATAACTCTGCCTAGAAAGGCCCTACATGCCCCAAACTTGGTCTGGTCTGCTCATCAGAGGTCCCTCTACGGGCATGTTTTGGATTGGATTTAAAAAAAAATGACCATATTTGTCTTCCCTTTTTATTTGGCCCATAACTCTGCCTAGAAAGGCCCTACATGCCCCAAACTTGGTCTGGTCTGCTCATCAGAGGTCCCTCTACGGGCATGTTTTGGATTGGATTTTAAGATTTTTGACCATATTTGTCTTCCCTTTTTATTTGGCCCATAACTCTGCCTAGAAAGGCCCTACATGCCCCAAACTTGGTCTGGTCTGCTCATCAGAGGTCCCTCTACGGGCATGTTTTGGATTGGATTTTTTTTTAAATTGACCATATTTGTCTTCCCTTTTTGTCTGGCCCATAACTCTGCCTAGAAAGGCCCTACATGCCCCAAACTTGGTCTGGTCTGCTCATCAGAGGTCCCTCTACGGGCATGTTTTGGATTGGATTTTTTAAAAAAAAGACCATATTTGTCTTCCCTTTTTGTCTGGCCCATAACTCTGCCTAGAAAGGCCCTACATGCCCCAAACTTGGTCTGGTCTGCTCATCAGAGGTCCCTCTACGGGCATGTTTTGGATTGGATTTTTAAAAAAAAAGACCATATTTGTCTTCCCTTTTTGTCCGGCCCATAACTCTGCCTAGAAAGGACCTACATGCCCCAAACTTGGTCTGGTCTGCTCATCAGAGTCCCCTCTACGGGCGTGTTTTGGATTGGATTTTAAGATTTTTGACTATATTTGTCTTCCCTTTTTGTCTGGCCCATAACTCTGCCTAGAATGGCCCTACATGCCCCAAACTTGGTCTGGTCTGCTCATCAGAGTCCCCTCTACGGGCGTGTTTTGGATTGGATTTTTTTTTTTTTATGACTATATTTGTCTTCCCTTTTTGTCCGGCCCATAATTCTGCTTAGAAAGGCCCTACATGCCCCAAACTTGGTCTGGTCTGCTCATCAGAGTCCCCTCTACGGGCATGTTTTGGATTGGATTTTTTTTTTTAAATGACTATATTTGTCTTCCCTTTTTGTCCGGCCCATAACTCTGCCTAGAAAGGCCCTACATGCCCCAAACTTGGTCTGGTCTGCTCATCAGAGTCCCCTCTACGGGCGTGTTTTGGATTGGATTTTTTTTTTTTTATGACTATATTTGTCTTCCCTTTTTGTCCGGCCCATAACTCTGCCTAGAAAGGCCCTACATGCCCCAAACTTGGTCTGGTCTGCTCATCAGAGTCCCCTCTACGGGCGTGTTTTGGATTGGATTTTAAGATTTTTGACCATATTTGTCTTCACTTTTTGTCTGGCCCATAACTCTGCCTAGAAAGGCCCTACATGCCCCAAACTTGGTCTGGTCTGCTCATCAGAGGTCCCTCTACGGGCATGTTTTGGATTGGATTTTAAAAAAAATGACCATATTTGTCTTCCCTTTTTATTTGGCCCATAACTCTGCCTAGAAAGGCCCTACATGCCCCAAACTTGGTCTGGTCTGCTCATCAGAGGTCCCTCTACGGGCATGTTTTGGATTGGATTTTTTTTTAAATTGACCATATTTGTCTTCCCTTTTTGTCTGGCCCATAACTCTGCCTAGAAAGGCCCTACATGCCCCAAACTTGGTCTGGTCTGCTCATCAGAGGTCCCTCTACGGGCATGTTTTGGATTGGATTTAAAAAAAAAAAGACCATATTTGTCTTCCCTTTTTGTCTGGCCCATAACTCTGCCTAGAAAGGCCCTACATGCCCCAAACTTGGTCTGGTCTGCTCATCAGAGGTCCCTCTACGGGCATGTTTTGGATTGGATTTTTTAAAAAAAAGACCATATTTGTCTTCCCTTTTTGTCCGGCCCATAACTCTGCCTAGAAAGGACCTACATGCCCCAAACTTGGTCTGGTCTGCTCATCAGAGTCCCCTCTACGGGCGTGTTTTGGATTGGATTTTAAGATTTTTGACTATATTTGTCTTCCCTTTTTGTCTGGCCCATAACTCTGCCTAGAATGGCCCTACATGCCCCAAACTTGGTCTGGTCTGCTCATCAGAGTCCCCTCTACGGGCGTGTTTTGGATTGGATTTTTTTTTTTAAATGACTATATTTGTCTTCCCTTTTTGTCCGGCCCATAACTCTGCCTAGAAAGGCCCTACATGCCCCAAACTTGGTCTGGTCTGCTCATCAGAGGTCCCTCTACGGGCATGTTTTGGATTGGATTTAAAAAAAAAATGACCATATTTGTCTTCCCTTTTTGTCCGGCCCATAACTCTGCCTAGAAAGGCCCTACATGCCCCAAACTTGTTCTGGTCTGCTCATCAGAGTCCCCTCTACGGGCATGTTTTGGATTGGATTTTAAGATTTTTGACCATATTTGTCTTCCCTTTTTGTCTGGCCCATAACTCTGCCTAGAAAGGCCCTACATGCCCCAAACTTGGTCTGGTCTGCTCATCAGAGGTCCCTCTACGGGCATGTTTTGGATTTGATTTTTTTTTAAATTGACCATATTTGTCTTCCCTTTTTGTCCGGCCCATAACTCTGCCTAGAAAGGCCCTACATGCCCCAAACTTGGTCTGGTCTGCTCATCAGAGTCCCCTCTATGGGCATGTTTTGGATTGGATTTTTTTTTTTAAATGACTATATTTGTCTTCCCTTTTTGTCCGGCCCATAACTCTGCCTAGAAAGGCCCTACATGCCCCAAACTTGGTCTGGTCTGCTCATCAGAGGTCCCTCTACGGGCATGTTTTGGATTGGATTTTAAGATTTTTGACCATATTTGTCTTCCCTTTTTGTCTGGCCCATAACTCTGCCTAGAAAGGCCCTACATGCCCCAAACTTGGTCTGGTCTGCTCATCAGAGGTCCCTCTACGGGCATGTTTTGGATTGGATTTAAAAAAAAAATGACCATATTTATCTTCCCTTTTTGTCCGGCCCATAACTCTGCCTAGAAAGGCCCTACATGCCCCAAACTTGTTCTGGTCTGCTCATCAGAGTCCCCTCTACGGGCATGTTTTGGATTGGATTTTAAGATTTTTGACCATATTTGTCTTCCCTTTTTGTCTGGCCCATAACTCTGCCTAGAAAGGCCCTACATGCCCCAAACTTGGTCTGGTCTGCTCATCAGAGGTCCCTCTACGGGCATGTTTTGGATTGGATTTTTAAAAAAAATGACCATATTTGTCTTCCCTTTTTGTCTGGCCCATAACTCTGCCTAGAAAGGCCCTACATGCCCCAAACTTGTTCTGGTCTGCTCATCAGAGTCCCCTCTACGGGCATGTTTTGGATTGGATTTTAAGATTTTTGACCATATTTGTCTTCCCTTTTTGTCTGGCCCATAACTCTGCCTAGAAAGGCCCTACATGCCCCAAACTTGGTCTGGTCTGCTCATCAGAGGTCCCTCTACGGGCATGTTTTGGATTGGATTTAAAAAAAAAATGACCATATTTGTCTTCCCTTTTTGTCTGGCCCATAACTCTGCCTAGAAAGGCCCTACATGCCCCAAACTTGGTCTGGTCTGCTCATCAGAGGTCCCTCTACGGGCATGTTTTGGATTGGATTTTAAAAAAAAAAGACCATATTTGTCTTCCCTTTTTGTCCGGCCCATAACTCTGCCTAGAAAGGACCTACATGCCCCAAACTTGGTCTGGTCTGCTCATCAGAGTCCCCTCTACGGGCGTGTTTTGGATTGGATTTTAAGATTTTTGACTATATTTGTCTTCCCTTTTTGTCTGGCCCATAACTCTGCCTAGAATGGCCCTACATGCCCCAAACTTGGTCTGGTCTGCTCATCAGAGTCCCCTCTACGGGCGTGTTTTGGATTGGATTTTTTTTTTTTTTATGACTATATTTGTCTTCCCTTTTTGTCCGGCCCATAATTCTGCTTAGAAAGGCCCTACATGCCCCAAACTTGGTCTGGTCTGCTCATCAGAGTCCCCTCTACGGGCGTGTTTTGGATTGGATTTTAAGATTTTTGACCATATTTGTCTTCCCTTTTTGTCTGGCCCATAACTCTGCCTAGAAAGGCCCTACATGCCCCAAACTTGGTCTGGTCTGCTCATCAGAGTCCCCTCTACGGGCATGTTTTGGATTGGATTTTTTTTTTTAAATGACTATATTTGTCTTCCCTTTTTGTCCGGCCCATAACTCTGCCTAGAAAGGCCCTACATGCCCCAAACTTGGTCTGGTCTGCTCATCAGAGTCCCCTCTACGGGCTTGTTTTGGATTGGATTTTAAGATTTTTTACCATATTTGTCTTCCCTTTTTGTCTGGCCCATAACTCTGCCTAGAAAGGCCCTACATGCCCCAAACTTGGTCTGGTCTGCTCATCAGAGTCCCCTCTACGGGCGTGTTTTGGATTGGATTTTAAGATTTTTGACCATATTTGTCTTCCCTTTTTGTCTGGCCCATAACTCTGCCTAGAAAGGCCCTACATGCCCCAAACTTGGTCTGGTCTGCTCATCAGAGTCCCCTCTACGGGCGTGTTTTGGATTGGATTTTAAGATTTTTGACCATATTTGTCTTCCCTTTTTGTCTGGCCCATAACTCTGCCTAGAAAGGCCCTACATGCCCCAAACTTGGTCTGGTCTGCTCATCAGAGGTCCCTCTACGGGCATGTTTTGGATTGGATTTAAAAAAAAAATGACCATATTTGTCTTCCCTTTTTGTCTGGCCCATAACTCTGCCTAGAAAGGCCCTACATGCCCCAAACTTGTTCTGGTCTGCTCATCAGAGTCCCCTCTACGGGCATGTTTTGGATTGGATTTTAAGATTTTTGACCATATTTGTCTTCCCTTTTTGTCTGGCCCATAACTCTGCCTAGAAAGGCCCTACATGCCCCAAACTTGGTCTGGTCTGCTCATCAGAGGTCCCTCTACGGGCATGTTTTGGATTGGATTTTTTTTTAAATTGACCATATTTGTCTTCCCTTTTTGTCCGGCCCATAACTCTGCCTAGAAAAGCCCTACATGCCCCAAACTTGGTCTGGTCTGCTCATCAGAGTCCCCTCTACGGGCGTGTTTTGGATTGGATTTTAAGATTTTTGACCATATTTGTCTTCCCTTTTTGTCCGGCCCATAACTCTGCCTAGAAAGGCCCTACATGCCCCAAACTTGGTCTGGTCTGCTCATCAGAGGTCCCTCTACTGGCATGTTTTGGATTGGATTTTAAAAAAAAATGACCATATTTGTCTTCCCTTTTTGTCTGGCCCATAACTCTGCCTAGAAAGGCCCTACATGCCCCAAACTTGGTCTGGTCTGCTCATCAGAGGTCCCTCTACTGGCATGTTTTGGATTGGATTTAAAAAAAAAAAGACCATATTTGTCTTCCCTTTTTGTCTGGCCCATAACTCTGCCTAGAAAGGCCCTACATGCCCCAAACTTGGTCTGGTCTGCTCATCAGAGTCCCCTCTACGGGCGTGTTTTGGATTGGATTTTAAGATTTTTGACCATATTTGTCTTCCCTTTTTGTCTGGCCCATAACTCTGCCTAGAAAGGCCCTACATGCCCCAAACTTGGTCTGGTCTGCTCATCAGAGGTCCCTCTACGGGCATGTTTTGGATTGGATTTTTTTTTTTAAATGACTATATTTGTCTTCCCTTTTTGTCCGGCCCATAACTCTGCCTAGAAAGGCCCTACATGCCCCAAACTTGGTCTGGTCTGCTCATCAGAGTCCCCTCTACGGGCTTGTTTTGGATTGGATTTTAAGATTTTTTACCATATTTGTCTTCCCTTTTTGTCTGGCCCATAACTCTGCCTAGAAAGGCCCTACATGCCCCAAACTTGGTCTGGTCTGCTCATCAGAGTCCCCTCTACGGGCGTGTTTTGGATTGGATTTTAAGATTTTTGACCATATTTGTCTTCCCTTTTTGTCTGGCCCATAACTCTGCCTAGAAAGGCCCTACATGCCCCAAACTTGGTCTGGTCTGCTCATCAGAGGTCCCTCTACGGGCGTGTTTTGGATTGGATTTTAAGATTTTTGACCATATTTGTCTTCCCTTTTTGTCTGGCCCATAACTCTGCCTAGAAAGGCCCTACATGCCCCAAACTTGGTCTGGTCTGCTCATCAGAGTCCCCTCTACGGGCATGTTTTGGATTGGATTTTAAGATTTTTGACCATATTTGTCTTCCCTTTTTGTCTGGCCCATAACTCTGCCTAGAAAGGCCCTACATGCCCCAAACTTGGTCTGGTCTGCTCATCAGAGGTCCCTCTACGGGCATGTTTTGGATTGGATTTTAAAAAAAAATGACCATATTTGTCTTCCCTTTTTGTCTGGCCCATAACTCTGCCTAGAAAGGCCCTACATGCCCCAAACTTGGTCTGGTCTGCTCATCAGAGGTCCCTCTACTGGCATGTTTTGGATTGGATTTAAAAAAAAATGACCATATTTGTCTTCCCTTTTTGTCTGGCCCATAACTCTGCCTAGAAAGGACCTACATGCCCCAAACTTGGTCTGGTCTGCTCATCAGAGTCCCCTCTACGGGCGTGTTTTGGATTGGATTTTAAGATTTTTGACTATATTTGTCTTCCCTTTTTGTCTGGCCCATAACTCTGCCTAGAATGGCCCTACATGCCCCAAACTTGGTCTGGTCTGCTCATCAGAGTCCCCTCTACGGGCGTGTTTTGGATTGGATTTTTTTTTTTTTATGACTATATTTGTCTTCCCTTTTTGTCCGGCCCATAACTCTGCCTAGAAAGGCCCTACATGCCCCAAACTTGGTCTGGTCTGCTCATCAGAGTCCCCTCTACGGGCGTGTTTTGGATTGGATTTTAAGATTTTTGACCATATTTGTCTTCCCTTTTTGTCTGGCCCATAACTCTGCCTAGAAAGGCCCTACATGCCCCAAACTTGGTCTGGTCTGCTCATCAGAGGTCCCTCTACGGGCATGTTTTGGATTGGATTTTTAAAAAAATGACCATATTTGTCTTCCCTTTTTATTTGGCCCATAACTCTGCCTAGAAAGGCCCTACATGCCCCAAACTTGGTCTGGTCTGCTCATCAGAGGTCCCTCTACGGGCATGTTTTGGATTGGATTTTTTTTTAAATTGACCATATTTGTCTTCCCTTTTTGTCTGGCCCATAACTCTGCCTAGAAAGGCCCTACATGCCCCAAACTTGGTCTGGTCTGCTCATCAGAGGTCCCTCTACGGGCATGTTTTGGATTGGATTTTAAAAAAAAAAGACCATATTTGTCTTCCCTTTTTGTCCGGCCCATAACTCTGCCTAGAAAGGACCTACATGCCCCAAACTTGGTCTGGTCTGCTCATCAGAGTCCCCTCTACGGGCGTGTTTTGGATTGGATTTTAAGATTTTTGACTATATTTGTCTTCCCTTTTTGTCTGGCCCATAACTCTGCCTAGAATGGCCCTACATGCCCCAAACTTGGTCTGGTCTGCTCATCAGAGTCCCCTCTACGGGCGTGTTTTGGATTGGATTTTTTTTTTTTTTATGACTATATTTGTCTTCCCTTTTTGTCCGGCCCATAATTCTGCTTAGAAAGGCCCTACATGCCCCAAACTTGGTCTGGTCTGCTCATCAGAGTCCCCTCTACGGGCATGTTTTGAATTGGATTTTAAGATTTTTGACCATATTTGTCTTCCCTTTTTGTCTGGCCCATAACTCTGCCTAGAAAGGCCCTACATGCCCCAAACTTGGTCTGGTCTGCTCATCAGAGTCCCCTCTACGGGCATGTTTTGGATTGGATTTTTTTTTTTAAATGACTATATTTGTCTTCCCTTTTTGTCCGGCCCATAACTCTGCCTAGAAAGGCCCTACATGCCCCAAACTTGGTCTGGTCTGCTCATCAGAGTCCCCTCTACGGGCTTGTTTTGGATTGGATTTTAAGATTTTTTACCATATTTGTCTTCCCTTTTTGTCTGGCCCATAACTCTGCCTAGAAAGGCCCTACATGCCCCAAACTTGGTCTGGTCTGCTCATCAGAGTCCCCTCTACGGGCGTGTTTTGGATTGGATTTTAAGATTTTTGACCATATTTGTCTTCCCTTTTTGTCTGGCCCATAACTCTGCCTAGAAAGGCCCTACATGCCCCAAACTTGTTCTGGTCTGCTCATCAGAGTCCCCTCTACGGGCATGTTTTGGATTGGATTTTAAGATTTTTGACCATATTTGTCTTCCCTTTTTGTCTGGCCCATAACTCTGCCTAGAAAGGCCCTACATGCCCCAAACTTGGTCTGGTCTGCTCATCAGAGGTCCCTCTACTGGCATGTTTTGGATTGGATTTAAAAAAAAATGACCATATTTGTCTTCCCTTTTTGTCTGGCCCATAACTCTGCCTAGAAAGGCCCTACATGCCCCAAACTTGGTCTGGTCTGCTCATCAGAGTCCCCTCTACGGGCGTGTTTTGGATTGGATTTTAAGATTTTTGACCATATTTGTCTTCCCTTTTTGTCTGGCCCATAACTCTGCCTAGAAAGGCCCTACATGCCCCAAACTTGGTCTGGTCTGCTCATCAGAGGTCCCTCTACGGGCATGTTTTGGATTGGATTTTTAAAAAAAATGACCATATTTGTCTTCCCTTTTTGTCTGGCCCATAACTCTGCCTAGAAAGGCCCTACATGCCCCAAACTTGGTCTGGTCTGCTCATCAGAGTCCCCTCTACGGGCGTGTTTTGGATTGGATTTTAAGATTTTTGACCATATTTGTCTTCCCTTTTTGTCTGGCCCATAACTCTGCCTAGAAAGGCCCTACATGCCCCAAACTTGGTCTGGTCTGCTCATCAGAGTCCCCTCTACGGGCGTGTTTTGGATTGGATTTTAAGATTTTTGACCATATTTGTCTTCCCTTTTTGTCTGGCCCATAACTCTGCCTAGAAAGGCCCTACATGCCCCAAACTTGGTCTGGTCTGCTCATCAGAGGTCCCTCTACTGGCATGTTTTGGATTGGATTTAAAAAAAAAATGACCATATTTGTCTTCCCTTTTTGTCTGGCCCATAACTCTGCCTAGAAAGGCCCTACATGCCCCAAACTTGGTCTGGTCTGCTCATCAGAGTCCCCTCTACGGGCGTGTTTTGGATTGGATTTTAAGATTTTTGACCATATTTGTCTTCCCTTTTTGTCTGGCCCATAACTCTGCCTAGAAAGGCCCTACATGCCCCAAACTTGGTCTGGTCTGCTCATCAGAGGTCCCTCTACGGGCATGTTTTGGATTGGATTTTTAAAAAAAATGACCATATTTGTCTTCCCTTTTTGTCTGGCCCATAACTCTGCCTAGAAAGGCCCTACATGCCCCAAACTTGGTCTGGTCTGCTCATCAGAGTCCCCTCTACGGGCGTGTTTTGGATTGGATTTTAAGATTTTTGACCATATTTGTCTTCCCTTTTTGTCTGGCCCATAACTCTGCCTAGAAAGGCCCTACATGCCCCAAACTTGGTCTGGTCTGCTCATCAGAGTCCCCTCTACGGGCGTGTTTTGGATTGGATTTTAAGATTTTTGACCATATTTGTCTTCCCTTTTTGTCTGGCCCATAACTCTGCCTAGAAAGGCCCTACATGCCCCAAACTTGGTCTGGTCTGCTCATCAGAGGTCCCTCTACGGGCATGTTTTGGATTGGATTTAAAAAAAAAATGACCATATTTGTCTTCCCTTTTTGTCTGGCCCATAACTCTGCCTAGAAAGGCCCTACATGCCCCAAACTTGTTCTGGTCTGCTCATCAGAGTCCCCTCTACGGGCATGTTTTGGATTGGATTTTAAGATTTTTGACCATATTTGTCTTCCCTTTTTGTCTGGCCCATAACTCTGCCTAGAAAGGCCCTACATGCCCCAAACTTGGTCTGGTCTGCTCATCAGAGGTCCCTCTACGGGCATGTTTTGGATTGGATTTTTTTTTTAATTGACCATATTTGTCTTCCCTTTTTGTCCGGCCCATAACTCTGCCTAGAAAAGCCCTACATGCCCCAAACTTGGTCTGGTCTGCTCATCAGAGTCCCCTCTACGGGCGTGTTTTGGATTGGATTTTAAGATTTTTGACCATATTTGTCTTCCCTTTTTGTCTGGCCCATAACTCTGCCTAGAAAGGCCCTACATGCCCCAAACTTGGTCTGGTCTGCTCATCAGAGGTCCCTCTACGGGCATGTTTTGGATTGGATTTAAAAAAAAAATGACCATATTTGTCTTCCCTTTTTGTCTGGCCCATAACTCTGCCTAGAAAGGCCCTACATGCCCCAAACTTGGTCTGGTCTGCTCATCAGAGGTCCCTCTACTGGCATGTTTTGGATTGGATTTAAAAAAAAAATGACCATATTTGTCTTCCCTTTTTGTCTGGCCCATAACTCTGCCTAGAAAGGCCCTACATGCCCCAAACTTGGTCTGGTCTGCTCATCAGAGTCCCCTCTACGGGCGTGTTTTGGATTGGATTTTAAGATTTTTGACCATATTTGTCTTCCCTTTTTGTCTGGCCCATAACTCTGCCTAGAAAGGCCCTACATGCCCCAAACTTGGTCTGGTCTGCTCATCAGAGTCCCCTCTACGGGCGTGTTTTGGATTGGATTTTAAGATTTTTGACCATATTTGTCTTCCCTTTTTGTCTGGCCCATAACTCTGCCTAGAAAGGCCCTACATGCCCCAAACTTGGTCTGGTCTGCTCATCAGAGGTCCCTCTACGGGCATGTTTTGGATTGGATTTTTTTTTTAAATGACCATATTTGTCTTCCCTTTTTGTCTGGCCCATAACTCTGCCTAGAAAGGCCCTACATGCCCCAAACTTGTTCTGGTCTGCTCATCAGAGGCCCCTCTACGGGCATGTTTTGGATTGGATTTTAAGATTTTTGACCATATTTGTCTTCCCTTTTTGTCTGGCCCATAACTCTGCCTAGAAAGGCCCTACATGCCCCAAACTTGGTCTGGTCTGCTCATCAGAGGTCCCTCTACTGGCATGTTTTGGATTGGATTTAAAAAAAAAATGACCATATTTGTCTTCCCTTTTTGTCTGGCCCATAACTCTGCCTAGAAAGGCCCTACATGCCCCAAACTTGGTCTGGTCTGCTCATCAGAGTCCCCTCTACGGGCGTGTTTTGGATTGGATTTTAAGATTTTTGACCATATTTGTCTTCCCTTTTTGTCTGGCCCATAACTCTGCCTAGAAAGGCCCTACATGCCCCAAACTTGGTCTGGTCTGCTCATCAGAGTCCCCTCTACGGGCGTGTTTTGGATTGGATTTTAAGATTTTTGACCATATTTGTCTTCCCTTTTTGTCTGGCCCATAACTCTGCCTAGAAAGGCCCTACATGCCCCAAACTTGGTCTGGTCTGCTCATCAGAGTCCCCTCTACGGGCGTGTTTTGGATTGGATTTTAAGATTTTTGACCATATTTGTCTTCCCTTTTTGTCTGGCCCATAACTCTGCCTAGAAAGGCCCTACATGCCCCAAACTTGGTCTGGTCTGCTCATCAGAGGTCCCTCTACGGGCATGTTTTGGATTGGATTTTAAAAAAAAATGACCATATTTGTCTTCCCTTTTTGTCTGGCCCATAACTCTGCCTAGAAAGGCCCTACATGCCCCAAACTTGTTCTGGTCTGCTCATCAGAGTCCCCTCTACGGGCATGTTTTGGATTGGATTTTAAGATTTTTGACCATATTTGTCTTCCCTTTTTGTCTGGCCCATAACTCTGCCTAGAAAGGCCCTACATGCCCCAAACTTGGTCTGGTCTGCTCATCAGAGGTCCCTCTACGGGCATGTTTTGGATTGGATTTTTTAAAAAAAAGACCATATTTGTCTTCCCTTTTTGTCCGGCCCATAACTCTGCCTAGAAAGGACCTACATGCCCCAAACTTGGTCTGGTCTGCTCATCAGAGTCCCCTCTACGGGCGTGTTTTGGATTGGATTTTAAGATTTTTGACTATATTTGTCTTCCCTTTTTGTCTGGCCCATAACTCTGCCTAGAATGGCCCTACATGCCCCAAACTTGGTCTGGTCTGCTCATCAGAGTCCCCTCTACGGGCGTGTTTTGGATTGGATTTTTTTTTTTAAATGACTATATTTGTCTTCCCTTTTTGTCCGGCCCATAACTCTGCCTAGAAAGGCCCTACATGCCCCAAACTTGGTCTGGTCTGCTCATCAGAGGTCCCTCTACGGGCATGTTTTGGATTGGATTTAAAAAAAAATGACCATATTTGTCTTCCCTTTTTGTCCGGCCCATAACTCTGCCTAGAAAGGCCCTACATGCCCCAAACTTGTTCTGGTCTGCTCATCAGAGTCCCCTCTACGGGCATGTTTTGGATTGGATTTTAAGATTTTTGACCATATTTGTCTTCCCTTTTTGTCTGGCCCATAACTCTGCCTAGAAAGGCCCTACATGCCCCAAACTTGGTCTGGTCTGCTCATCAGAGGTCCCTCTACGGGCATGTTTTGGATTTGATTTTTTTTTAAATTGACCATATTTGTCTTCCCTTTTTGTCCGGCCCATAACTCTGCCTAGAAAGGCCCTACATGCCCCAAACTTGGTCTGGTCTGCTCATCAGAGTCCCCTCTATGGGCATGTTTTGGATTGGATTTTTTTTTTTAAATGACTATATTTGTCTTCCCTTTTTGTCCGGCCCATAACTCTGCCTAGAAAGGCCCTACATGCCCCAAACTTGGTCTGGTCTGCTCATCAGAGGTCCCTCTACGGGCATGTTTTGGATTGGATTTTAAGATTTTTGACCATATTTGTCTTCCCTTTTTGTCTGGCCCATAACTCTGCCTAGAAAGGCCCTACATGCCCCAAACTTGGTCTGGTCTGCTCATCAGAGGTCCCTCTACGGGCATGTTTTGGATTGGATTTAAAAAAAAAATGACCATATTTATCTTCCCTTTTTGTCCGGCCCATAACTCTGCCTAGAAAGGCCCTACATGCCCCAAACTTGTTCTGGTCTGCTCATCAGAGTCCCCTCTACGGGCATGTTTTGGATTGGATTTTAAGATTTTTGACCATATTTGTCTTCCCTTTTTGTCTGGCCCATAACTCTGCCTAGAAAGGCCCTACATGCCCCAAACTTGGTCTGGTCTGCTCATCAGAGGTCCCTCTACGGGCATGTTTTGGATTGGATTTTTAAAAAAAATGACCATATTTGTCTTCCCTTTTTGTCTGGCCCATAACTCTGCCTAGAAAGGCCCTACATGCCCCAAACTTGTTCTGGTCTGCTCATCAGAGTCCCCTCTACGGGCATGTTTTGGATTGGATTTTAAGATTTTTGACCATATTTGTCTTCCCTTTTTGTCTGGCCCATAACTCTGCCTAGAAAGGCCCTACATGCCCCAAACTTGGTCTGGTCTGCTCATCAGAGGTCCCTCTACGGGCATGTTTTGGATTGGATTTAAAAAAAAAATGACCATATTTGTCTTCCCTTTTTGTCTGGCCCATAACTCTGCCTAGAAAGGCCCTACATGCCCCAAACTTGGTCTGGTCTGCTCATCAGAGGTCCCTCTACGGGCATGTTTTGGATTGGATTTTAAAAAAAAAAGACCATATTTGTCTTCCCTTTTTGTCCGGCCCATAACTCTGCCTAGAAAGGACCTACATGCCCCAAACTTGGTCTGGTCTGCTCATCAGAGTCCCCTCTACGGGCGTGTTTTGGATTGGATTTTAAGATTTTTGACTATATTTGTCTTCCCTTTTTGTCTGGCCCATAACTCTGCCTAGAATGGCCCTACATGCCCCAAACTTGGTCTGGTCTGCTCATCAGAGTCCCCTCTACGGGCGTGTTTTGGATTGGATTTTTTTTTTTTTATGACTATATTTGTCTTCCCTTTTTGTCCGGCCCATAATTCTGCTTAGAAAGGCCCTACATGCCCCAAACTTGGTCTGGTCTGCTCATCAGAGTCCCCTCTACGGGCGTGTTTTGGATTGGATTTTAAGATTTTTGACCATATTTGTCTTCCCTTTTTGTCTGGCCCATAACTCTGCCTAGAAAGGCCCTACATGCCCCAAACTTGGTCTGGTCTGCTCATCAGAGTCCCCTCTACGGGCATGTTTTGGATTGGATTTTTTTTTTTAAATGACTATATTTGTCTTCCCTTTTTGTCCGGCCCATAACTCTGCCTAGAAAGGCCCTACATGCCCCAAACTTGGTCTGGTCTGCTCATCAGAGTCCCCTCTACGGGCTTGTTTTGGATTGGATTTTAAGATTTTTTACCATATTTGTCTTCCCTTTTTGTCTGGCCCATAACTCTGCCTAGAAAGGCCCTACATGCCCCAAACTTGGTCTGGTCTGCTCATCAGAGTCCCCTCTACGGGCGTGTTTTGGATTGGATTTTAAGATTTTTGACCATATTTGTCTTCCCTTTTTGTCTGGCCCATAACTCTGCCTAGAAAGGCCCTACATGCCCCAAACTTGGTCTGGTCTGCTCATCAGAGTCCCCTCTACGGGCGTGTTTTGGATTGGATTTTAAGATTTTTGACCATATTTGTCTTCCCTTTTTGTCTGGCCCATAACTCTGCCTAGAAAGGCCCTACATGCCCCAAACTTGGTCTGGTCTGCTCATCAGAGGTCCCTCTACGGGCATGTTTTGGATTGGATTTAAAAAAAAATGACCATATTTGTCTTCCCTTTTTGTCTGGCCCATAACTCTGCCTAGAAAGGCCCTACATGCCCCAAACTTGTTCTGGTCTGCTCATCAGAGTCCCCTCTACGGGCATGTTTTGGATTGGATTTTAAGATTTTTGACCATATTTGTCTTCCCTTTTTGTCTGGCCCATAACTCTGCCTAGAAAGGCCCTACATGCCCCAAACTTGGTCTGGTCTGCTCATCAGAGGTCCCTCTACGGGCATGTTTTGGATTGGATTTTTTTTTAAATTGACCATATTTGTCTTCCCTTTTTGTCCGGCCCATAACTCTGCCTAGAAAAGCCCTACATGCCCCAAACTTGGTCTGGTCTGCTCATCAGAGTCCCCTCTACGGGCGTGTTTTGGATTGGATTTTAAGATTTTTGACCATATTTGTCTTCCCTTTTTGTCCGGCCCATAACTCTGCCTAGAAAGGCCCTACATGCCCCAAACTTGGTCTGGTCTGCTCATCAGAGGTCCCTCTACTGGCATGTTTTGGATTGGATTTTAAAAAAAAATGACCATATTTGTCTTCCCTTTTTGTCTGGCCCATAACTCTGCCTAGAAAGGCCCTACATGCCCCAAACTTGGTCTGGTCTGCTCATCAGAGGTCCCTCTACTGGCATGTTTTGGATTGGATTTAAAAAAAAAAAGACCATATTTGTCTTCCCTTTTTGTCTGGCCCATAACTCTGCCTAGAAAGGCCCTACATGCCCCAAACTTGGTCTGGTCTGCTCATCAGAGTCCCCTCTACGGGCGTGTTTTGGATTGGATTTTAAGATTTTTGACCATATTTGTCTTCCCTTTTTGTCTGGCCCATAACTCTGCCTAGAAAGGCCCTACATGCCCCAAACTTGGTCTGGTCTGCTCATCAGAGGTCCCTCTACGGGCATGTTTTGGATTGGATTTTTTTTTTTAAATGACTATATTTGTCTTCCCTTTTTGTCCGGCCCATAACTCTGCCTAGAAAGGCCCTACATGCCCCAAACTTGGTCTGGTCTGCTCATCAGAGTCCCCTCTACGGGCTTGTTTTGGATTGGATTTTAAGATTTTTGACCATATTTGTCTTCCCTTTTTGTCTGGCCCATAACTCTGCCTAGAAAGGCCCTACATGCCCCAAACTTGGTCTGGTCTGCTCATCAGAGTCCCCTCTACGGGCGTGTTTTGGATTGGATTTTAAGATTTTTGACCATATTTGTCTTCCCTTTTTGTCTGGCCCATAACTCTGCCTAGAAAGGCCCTACATGCCCCAAACTTGGTCTGGTCTGCTCATCAGAGGTCCCTCTACGGGCGTGTTTTGGATTGGATTTTAAGATTTTTGACCATATTTGTCTTCCCTTTTTGTCTGGCCCATAACTCTGCCTAGAAAGGCCCTACATGCCCCAAACTTGGTCTGGTCTGCTCATCAGAGTCCCCTCTACGGGCATGTTTTGGATTGGATTTTAAGATTTTTGACCATATTTGTCTTCCCTTTTTGTCTGGCCCATAACTCTGCCTAGAAAGGCCCTACATGCCCCAAACTTGGTCTGGTCTGCTCATCAGAGGTCCCTCTACGGGCATGTTTTGGATTGGATTTTAAAAAAAAAAGACCATATTTGTCTTCCCTTTTTGTCTGGCCCATAACTCTGCCTAGAAAGGCCCTACATGCCCCAAACTTGGTCTGGTCTGCTCATCAGAGGTCCCTCTACTGGCATGTTTTGGATTGGATTTAAAAAAAAATGACCATATTTGTCTTCCCTTTTTGTCTGGCCCATAACTCTGCCTAGAAAGGACCTACATGCCCCAAACTTGGTCTGGTCTGCTCATCAGAGTCCCCTCTACGGGCGTGTTTTGGATTGGATTTTAAGATTTTTGACTATATTTGTCTTCCCTTTTTGTCTGGCCCATAACTCTGCCTAGAATGGCCCTACATGCCCCAAACTTGGTCTGGTCTGCTCATCAGAGTCCCCTCTACGGGCGTGTTTTGGATTGGATTTTTTTTTTTTTATGACTATATTTGTCTTCCCTTTTTGTCCGGCCCATAACTCTGCCTAGAAAGGCCCTACATGCCCCAAACTTGGTCTGGTCTGCTCATCAGAGTCCCCTCTACGGGCGTGTTTTGGATTGGATTTTAAGATTTTTGACCATATTTGTCTTCCCTTTTTGTCTGGCCCATAACTCTGCCTAGAAAGGCCCTACATGCCCCAAACTTGGTCTGGTCTGCTCATCAGAGGTCCCTCTACGGGCATGTTTTGGATTGGATTTTTAAAAAAATGACCATATTTGTCTTCCCTTTTTATTTGGCCCATAACTCTGCCTAGAAAGGCCCTACATGCCCCAAACTTGGTCTGGTCTGCTCATCAGAGGTCCCTCTACGGGCATGTTTTGGATTGGATTTTTTTTTAAATTGACCATATTTGTCTTCCCTTTTTGTCTGGCCCATAACTCTGCCTAGAAAGGCCCTACATGCCCCAAACTTGGTCTGGTCTGCTCATCAGAGGTCCCTCTACGGGCATGTTTTGGATTGGATTTTAAAAAAAAAAGACCATATTTGTCTTCCCTTTTTGTCCGGCCCATAACTCTGCCTAGAAAGGACCTACATGCCCCAAACTTGGTCTGGTCTGCTCATCAGAGTCCCCTCTACGGGCGTGTTTTGGATTGGATTTTAAGATTTTTGACTATATTTGTCTTCCCTTTTTGTCTGGCCCATAACTCTGCCTAGAATGGCCCTACATGCCCCAAACTTGGTCTGGTCTGCTCATCAGAGTCCCCTCTACGGGCGTGTTTTGGATTGGATTTTTTTTTTTTTTATGACTATATTTGTCTTCCCTTTTTGTCCGGCCCATAATTCTGCTTAGAAAGGCCCTACATGCCCCAAACTTGGTCTGGTCTGCTCATCAGAGTCCCCTCTACGGGCATGTTTTGAATTGGATTTTAAGATTTTTGACCATATTTGTCTTCCCTTTTTGTCTGGCCCATAACTCTGCCTAGAAAGGCCCTACATGCCCCAAACTTGGTCTGGTCTGCTCATCAGAGTCCCCTCTACGGGCATGTTTTGGATTGGATTTTTTTTTTTAAATGACTATATTTGTCTTCCCTTTTTGTCCGGCCCATAACTCTGCCTAGAAAGGCCCTACATGCCCCAAACTTGGTCTGGTCTGCTCATCAGAGTCCCCTCTACGGGCTTGTTTTGGATTGGATTTTAAGATTTTTTACCATATTTGTCTTCCCTTTTTGTCTGGCCCATAACTCTGCCTAGAAAGGCCCTACATGCCCCAAACTTGGTCTGGTCTGCTCATCAGAGTCCCCTCTACGGGCGTGTTTTGGATTGGATTTTAAGATTTTTGACCATATTTGTCTTCCCTTTTTGTCTGGCCCATAACTCTGCCTAGAAAGGCCCTACATGCCCCAAACTTGTTCTGGTCTGCTCATCAGAGTCCCCTCTACGGGCATGTTTTGGATTGGATTTTAAGATTTTTGACCATATTTGTCTTCCCTTTTTGTCTGGCCCATAACTCTGCCTAGAAAGGCCCTACATGCCCCAAACTTGGTCTGGTCTGCTCATCAGAGGTCCCTCTACTGGCATGTTTTGGATTGGATTTAAAAAAAAAATGACCATATTTGTCTTCCCTTTTTGTCTGGCCCATAACTCTGCCTAGAAAGGCCCTACATGCCCCAAACTTGGTCTGGTCTGCTCATCAGAGTCCCCTCTACGGGCGTGTTTTGGATTGGATTTTAAGATTTTTGACCATATTTGTCTTCCCTTTTTGTCTGGCCCATAACTCTGCCTAGAAAGGCCCTACATGCCCCAAACTTGGTCTGGTCTGCTCATCAGAGGTCCCTCTACGGGCATGTTTTGGATTGGATTTTTAAAAAAAATGACCATATTTGTCTTCCCTTTTTGTCTGGCCCATAACTCTGCCTAGAAAGGCCCTACATGCCCCAAACTTGGTCTGGTCTGCTCATCAGAGTCCCCTCTACGGGCGTGTTTTGGATTGGATTTTAAGATTTTTGACCATATTTGTCTTCCCTTTTTGTCTGGCCCATAACTCTGCCTAGAAAGGCCCTACATGCCCCAAACTTGGTCTGGTCTGCTCATCAGAGTCCCCTCTACGGGCGTGTTTTGGATTGGATTTTAAGATTTTTGACCATATTTGTCTTCCCTTTTTGTCTGGCCCATAACTCTGCCTAGAAAGGCCCTACATGCCCCAAACTTGGTCTGGTCTGCTCATCAGAGGTCCCTCTACTGGCATGTTTTGGATTGGATTTAAAAAAAAAATGACCATATTTGTCTTCCCTTTTTGTCTGGCCCATAACTCTGCCTAGAAAGGCCCTACATGCCCCAAACTTGGTCTGGTCTGCTCATCAGAGTCCCCTCTACGGGCGTGTTTTGGATTGGATTTTAAGATTTTTGACCATATTTGTCTTCCCTTTTTGTCTGGCCCATAACTCTGCCTAGAAAGGCCCTACATGCCCCAAACTTGGTCTGGTCTGCTCATCAGAGGTCCCTCTACGGGCATGTTTTGGATTGGATTTTTAAAAAAAATGACCATATTTGTCTTCCCTTTTTGTCTGGCCCATAACTCTGCCTAGAAAGGCCCTACATGCCCCAAACTTGGTCTGGTCTGCTCATCAGAGTCCCCTCTACGGGCGTGTTTTGGATTGGATTTTAAGATTTTTGACCATATTTGTCTTCCCTTTTTGTCTGGCCCATAACTCTGCCTAGAAAGGCCCTACATGCCCCAAACTTGGTCTGGTCTGCTCATCAGAGTCCCCTCTACGGGCGTGTTTTGGATTGGATTTTAAGATTTTTGACCATATTTGTCTTCCCTTTTTGTCTGGCCCATAACTCTGCCTAGAAAGGCCCTACATGCCCCAAACTTGGTCTGGTCTGCTCATCAGAGGTCCCTCTACGGGCATGTTTTGGATTGGATTTTAAAAAAAAATGACCATATTTGTCTTCCCTTTTTGTCTGGCCCATAACTCTGCCTAGAAAGGCCCTACATGCCCCAAACTTGTTCTGGTCTGCTCATCAGAGTCCCCTCTACGGGCATGTTTTGGATTGGATTTTAAGATTTTTGACCATATTTGTCTTCCCTTTTTGTCTGGCCCATAACTCTGCCTAGAAAGGCCCTACATGCCCCAAACTTGGTCTGGTCTGCTCATCAGAGGTCCCTCTACGGGCATGTTTTGGATTGGATTTTTTTTTTAATTGACCATATTTGTCTTCCCTTTTTGTCCGGCCCATAACTCTGCCTAGAAAAGCCCTACATGCCCCAAACTTGGTCTGGTCTGCTCATCAGAGTCCCCTCTACGGGCGTGTTTTGGATTGGATTTTAAGATTTTTGACCATATTTGTCTTCCCTTTTTGTCTGGCCCATAACTCTGCCTAGAAAGGCCCTACATGCCCCAAACTTGGTCTGGTCTGCTCATCAGAGGTCCCTCTACGGGCATGTTTTGGATTGGATTTAAAAAAAAATGACCATATTTGTCTTCCCTTTTTGTCTGGCCCATAACTCTGCCTAGAAAGGCCCTACATGCCCCAAACTTGGTCTGGTCTGCTCATCAGAGGTCCCTCTACTGGCATGTTTTGGATTGGATTTAAAAAAAAATGACCATATTTGTCTTCCCTTTTTGTCTGGCCCATAACTCTGCCTAGAAAGGCCCTACATGCCCCAAACTTGGTCTGGTCTGCTCATCAGAGTCCCCTCTACGGGCGTGTTTTGGATTGGATTTTAAGATTTTTGACCATATTTGTCTTCCCTTTTTGTCTGGCCCATAACTCTGCCTAGAAAGGCCCTACATGCCCCAAACTTGGTCTGGTCTGCTCATCAGAGTCCCCTCTACGGGCGTGTTTTGGATTGGATTTTAAGATTTTTGACCATATTTGTCTTCCCTTTTTGTCTGGCCCATAACTCTGCCTAGAAAGGCCCTACATGCCCCAAACTTGGTCTGGTCTGCTCATCAGAGGTCCCTCTACGGGCATGTTTTGGATTGGATTTTTTTTTTAAATGACCATATTTGTCTTCCCTTTTTGTCTGGCCCATAACTCTGCCTAGAAAGGCCCTACATGCCCCAAACTTGTTCTGGTCTGCTCATCAGAGGCCCCTCTACGGGCATGTTTTGGATTGGATTTTAAGATTTTTGACCATATTTGTCTTCCCTTTTTGTCTGGCCCATAACTCTGCCTAGAAAGGCCCTACATGCCCCAAACTTGGTCTGGTCTGCTCATCAGAGGTCCCTCTACTGGCATGTTTTGGATTGGATTTTAAAAAAAAATGACCATATTTGTCTTCCCTTTTTGTCTGGCCCATAACTCTGCCTAGAAAGGCCCTACATGCCCCAAACTTGGTCTGGTCTGCTCATCAGAGTCCCCTCTACGGGCGTGTTTTGGATTGGATTTTAAGATTTTTGACCATATTTGTCTTCCCTTTTTGTCTGGCCCATAACTCTGCCTAGAAAGGCCCTACATGCCCCAAACTTGGTCTGGTCTGCTCATCAGAGGTCCCTCTACGGGCATGTTTTGGATTGGATTTTTAAAAAAAATGACCATATTTGTCTTCCCTTTTTGTCTGGCCCATAACTCTGCCTAGAAAGGCCCTACATGCCCCAAACTTGGTCTGGTCTGCTCATCAGAGTCCCCTCTACGGGCGTGTTTTGGATTGGATTTTAAGATTTTTGACCATATTTGTCTTCCCTTTTTGTCTGGCCCATAACTCTGCCTAGAAAGGCCCTACATGCCCCAAACTTGGTCTGGTCTGCTCATCAGAGTCCCCTCTACGGGCGTGTTTTGGATTGGATTTTAAGATTTTTGACCATATTTGTCTTCCCTTTTTGTCTGGCCCATAACTCTGCCTAGAAAGGCCCTACATGCCCCAAACTTGGTCTGGTCTGCTCATCAGAGGTCCCTCTACGGGCATGTTTTGGATTGGATTTTAAAAAAAAATGACCATATTTGTCTTCCCTTTTTGTCTGGCCCATAACTCTGCCTAGAAAGGCCCTACATGCCCCAAACTTGTTCTGGTCTGCTCATCAGAGTCCCCTCTACGGGCATGTTTTGGATTGGATTTTAAGATTTTTGACCATATTTGTCTTCCCTTTTTGTCTGGCCCATAACTCTGCCTAGAAAGGCCCTACATGCCCCAAACTTGGTCTGGTCTGCTCATCAGAGGTCCCTCTACGGGCATGTTTTGGATTGGATTTTTTTTTAAATTGACCATATTTGTCTTCCCTTTTTGTCCGGCCCATAACTCTGCCTAGAAAAGCCCTACATGCCCCAAACTTGGTCTGGTCTGCTCATCAGAGTCCCCTCTACGGGCGTGTTTTGGATTGGATTTTAAGATTTTTGACCATATTTGTCTTCCCTTTTTGTCTGGCCCATAACTCTGCCTAGAAAGGCCCTACATGCCCCAAACTTGGTCTGGTCTGCTCATCAGAGGTCCCTCTACGGGCATGTTTTGGATTGGATTTAAAAAAAAAATGACCATATTTGTCTTCCCTTTTTGTCTGGCCCATAACTCTGCCTAGAAAGGCCCTACATGCCCCAAACTTGGTCTGGTCTGCTCATCAGAGGTCCCTCTACTGGCATGTTTTGGATTGGATTTAAAAAAAAAATGACCATATTTGTCTTCCCTTTTTGTCTGGCCCATAACTCTGCCTAGAAAGGCCCTACATGCCCCAAACTTGGTCTGGTCTGCTCATCAGAGTCCCCTCTACGGGCGTGTTTTGGATTGGATTTTAAGATTTTTGACCATATTTGTCTTCCCTTTTTGTCTGGCCCATAACTCTGCCTAGAAAGGCCCTACATGCCCCAAACTTGGTCTGGTCTGCTCATCAGAGTCCCCTCTACGGGCGTGTTTTGGATTGGATTTTAAGATTTTTGACCATATTTGTCTTCCCTTTTTGTCTGGCCCATAACTCTGCCTAGAAAGGCCCTACATGCCCCAAACTTGGTCTGGTCTGCTCATCAGAGGTCCCTCTACGGGCATGTTTTGGATTGGATTTTTTTTTTAAATGACCATATTTGTCTTCCCTTTTTGTCTGGCCCATAACTCTGCCTAGAAAGGCCCTACATGCCCCAAACTTGTTCTGGTCTGCTCATCAGAGGCCCCTCTACGGGCATGTTTTGGATTGGATTTTAAGATTTTTGACCATATTTGTCTTCCCTTTTTGTCTGGCCCATAACTCTGCCTAGAAAGGCCCTACATGCCCCAAACTTGGTCTGGTCTGCTCATCAGAGGTCCCTCTACTGGCATGTTTTGGATTGGATTTAAAAAAAAAATGACCATATTTGTCTTCCCTTTTTGTCTGGCCCATAACTCTGCCTAGAAAGGCCCTACATGCCCCAAACTTGGTCTGGTCTGCTCATCAGAGGTCCCTCTACTGGCATGTTTTGGATTGGATTTAAAAAAAAAATGACCATATTTGTCTTCCCTTTTTGTCTGGCCCATAACTCTGCCTAGAAAGGACCTACATGCCCCAAACTTGGTCTGGTCTGCTCATCAGAGTCCCCTCTACGGGCGTGTTTTGGATTGGATTTTAAGATTTTTGACTATATTTGTCTTCCCTTTTTGTCTGGCCCATAACTCTGCCTAGAATGGCCCTACATGCCCCAAACTTGGTCTGGTCTGCTCATCAGAGTCCCCTCTACGGGCGTGTTTTGGATTGGATTTTTTTTTTTTTTATGACTATATTTGTCTTCCCTTTTTGTCCGGCCCATAACTCTGCCTAGAAAGGCCCTACATGCCCCAAACTTGGTCTGGTCTGCTCATCAGAGTCCCCTCTACGGGCGTGTTTTGGATTGGATTTTAAGATTTTTGACCATATTTGTCTTCCCTTTTTGTCTGGCCCATAACTCTGCCTAGAAAGGCCCTACATGCCCCAAACTTGGTCTGGTCTGCTCATCAGAGGTCCCTCTACGGGCATGTTTTGGATTGGATTTTAAAAAAAATGACCATATTTGTCTTCCCTTTTTATTTGGCCCATAACTCTGCCTAGAAAGGCCCTACATGCCCCAAACTTGGTCTGGTCTGCTCATCAGAGGTCCCTCTACGGGCATGTTTTGGATTGGATTTTTTTTTAAATTGACCATATTTGTCTTCCCTTTTTGTCTGGCCCATAACTCTGCCTAGAAAGGCCCTACATGCCCCAAACTTGGTCTGGTCTGCTCATCAGAGGTCCCTCTACGGGCATGTTTTGGATTGGATTTTTTTTTTAAATGACCATATTTGTCTTCCCTTTTTGTCTGGCCCATAACTCTGCCTAGAAAGGCCCTACATGCCCCAAACTTGTTCTGGTCTGCTCATCAGAGGCCCCTCTACGGGCATGTTTTGGATTGGATTTTAAGATTTTTGACCATATTTGTCTTCCCTTTTTGTCTGGCCCATAACTCTGCCTAGAAAGGCCCTACATGCCCCAAACTTGGTCTGGTCTGCTCATCAGAGGTCCCTCTACTGGCATGTTTTGGATTGGATTTAAAAAAAAAATGACCATATTTGTCTTCCCTTTTTGTCTGGCCCATAACTCTGCCTAGAAAGGCCCTACATGCCCCAAACTTGGTCTGGTCTGCTCATCAGAGGTCCCTCTACTGGCATGTTTTGGATTGGATTTAAAAAAAAAATGACCATATTTGTCTTCCCTTTTTGTCTGGCCCATAACTCTGCCTAGAAAGGACCTACATGCCCCAAACTTGGTCTGGTCTGCTCATCAGAGTCCCCTCTACGGGCGTGTTTTGGATTGGATTTTAAGATTTTTGACTATATTTGTCTTCCCTTTTTGTCTGGCCCATAACTCTGCCTAGAATGGCCCTACATGCCCCAAACTTGGTCTGGTCTGCTCATCAGAGTCCCCTCTACGGGCGTGTTTTGGATTGGATTTTAAGATTTTTGACCATATTTGTCTTCCCTTTTTGTCTGGCCCATAACTCTGCCTAGAAAGGCCCTACATGCCCCAAACTTGGTCTGGTCTGCTCATCAGAGTCCCCTCTACGGGCGTGTTTTGGATTGGATTTTAAGATTTTTGACCATATTTGTCTTCCCTTTTTGTCTGGCCCATAACTCTGCCTAGAAAGGCCCTACATGCCCCAAACTTGGTCTGGTCTGCTCATCAGAGGTCCCTCTACGGGCATGTTTTGGATTGGATTTTTTTTTTAAATGACCATATTTGTCTTCCCTTTTTGTCTGGCCCATAACTCTGCCTAGAAAGGCCCTACATGCCCCAAACTTGTTCTGGTCTGCTCATCAGAGGCCCCTCTACGGGCATGTTTTGGATTGGATTTTAAGATTTTTGACCATATTTGTCTTCCCTTTTTGTCTGGCCCATAACTCTGCCTAGAAAGGCCCTACATGCCCCAAACTTGGTCTGGTCTGCTCATCAGAGGTCCCTCTACTGGCATGTTTTGGATTGGATTTAAAAAAAAAATGACCATATTTGTCTTCCCTTTTTGTCTGGCCCATAACTCTGCCTAGAAAGGCCCTACATGCCCCAAACTTGGTCTGGTCTGCTCATCAGAGGTCCCTCTACTGGCATGTTTTGGATTGGATTTAAAAAAAAAATGACCATATTTGTCTTCCCTTTTTGTCTGGCCCATAACTCTGCCTAGAAAGGACCTACATGCCCCAAACTTGGTCTGGTCTGCTCATCAGAGTCCCCTCTACGGGCGTGTTTTGGATTGGATTTTAAGATTTTTGACTATATTTGTCTTCCCTTTTTGTCTGGCCCATAACTCTGCCTAGAATGGCCCTACATGCCCCAAACTTGGTCTGGTCTGCTCATCAGAGTCCCCTCTACGGGCGTGTTTTGGATTGGATTTTTTTTTTTTTATGACTATATTTGTCTTCCCTTTTTGTCCGGCCCATAACTCTGCCTAGAAAGGCCCTACATGCCCCAAACTTGGTCTGGTCTGCTCATCAGAGTCCCCTCTACGGGCGTGTTTTGGATTGGATTTTAAGATTTTTGACCATATTTGTCTTCCCTTTTTGTCTGGCCCATAACTCTGCCTAGAAAGGCCCTACATGCCCCAAACTTGGTCTGGTCTGCTCATCAGAGGTCCCTCTACGGGCATGTTTTGGATTGGATTTTAAAAAAAATGACCATATTTGTCTTCCCTTTTTATTTGGCCCATAACTCTGCCTAGAAAGGCCCTACATGCCCCAAACTTGGTCTGGTCTGCTCATCAGAGGTCCCTCTACGGGCATGTTTTGGATTGGATTTTTTTTTAAATTGACCATATTTGTCTTCCCTTTTTGTCTGGCCCATAACTCTGCCTAGAAAGGCCCTACATGCCCCAAACTTGGTCTGGTCTGCTCATCAGAGGTCCCTCTACGGGCATGTTTTGGATTGGATTTAAAAAAAAAAAAGACCATATTTGTCTTCCCTTTTTGTCCGGCCCATAACTCTGCCTAGAAAGGACCTACATGCCCCAAACTTGGTCTGGTCTGCTCATCAGAGTCCCCTCTACGGGCGTGTTTTGGATTGGATTTTAAGATTTTTGACTATATTTGTCTTCCCTTTTTGTCTGGCCCATAACTCTGCCTAGAATGGCCCTACATGCCCCAAACTTGGTCTGGTCTGCTCATCAGAGTCCCCTCTACGGGCGTGTTTTGGATTGGATTTTTTTTTTTTTTATGACTATATTTGTCTTCCCTTTTTGTCTGGCCCATAACTCTGCCTAGAAAGGCCCTACATGCCCCAAACTTGGTCTGGTCTGCTCATCAGAGTCCCCTCTACGGGCATGTTTTGGATTGGATTTTTTTTTTTAAATGACTATATTTGTCTTCCCTTTTTGTCCGGCCCATAACTCTGCCTAGAAAGGCCCTACATGCCCCAAACTTGGTCTGGTCTGCTCATCAGAGTCCCCTCTACGGGCTTGTTTTGGATTGGATTTTAAGATTTTTTACCATATTTGTCTTCCCTTTTTGTCTGGCCCATAACTCTGCCTAGAAAGGCCCTACATGCCCCAAACTTGGTCTGGTCTGCTCATCAGAGTCCCCTCTACGGGCGTGTTTTGGATTGGATTTTAAGATTTTTGACCATATTTGTCTTCCTTTTTTGTCTGGCCCATAACTCTGCCTAGAAAGGCCCTACATGCCCCAAACTTGGTCTGGTCTGCTCATCAGAGTCCCCTCTACGGGCGTGTTTTGGATTGGATTTTAAGATTTTTGACCATATTTGTCTTCCCTTTTTGTCTGGCCCATAACTCTGCCTAGAAAGGCCCTACATGCCCCAAACTTGGTCTGGTCTGCTCATCAGAGGTCCCTCTACGGGCATGTTTTGGATTGGATTTTTTTTTAAATTGACCATATTTGTCTTCCCTTTTTGTCTGGCCCATAACTCTGCCTAGAAAGGCCCTACATGCCCCAAACTTGGTCTGGTCTGCTCATCAGAGGTCCCTCTACGGGCATGTTTTGGATTGGATTTAAAAAAAAAAAGACCATATTTGTCTTCCCTTTTTGTCCGGCCCATAACTCTGCCTAGAAAGGACCTACATGCCCCAAACTTGGTCTGGTCTGCTCATCAGAGTCCCCTCTACGGGCGTGTTTTGGATTGGATTTTAAGATTTTTGACTATATTTGTCTTCCCTTTTTGTCTGGCCCATAACTCTGCCTAGAATGGCCCTACATGCCCCAAACTTGGTCTGGTCTGCTCATCAGAGTCCCCTCTACGGGCGTGTTTTGGATTGGATTTTTTTTTTTTTTATGACTATATTTGTCTTCCCTTTTTGTCTGGCCCATAACTCTGCCTAGAAAGGCCCTACATGCCCCAAACTTGGTCTGGTCTGCTCATCAGAGTCCCCTCTACGGGCATGTTTTGGATTGGATTTTTTTTTTTAAATGACTATATTTGTCTTCCCTTTTTGTCCGGCCCATAACTCTGCCTAGAAAGGCCCTACATGCCCCAAACTTGGTCTGGTCTGCTCATCAGAGTCCCCTCTACGGGCTTGTTTTGGATTGGATTTTAAGATTTTTTACCATATTTGTCTTCCCTTTTTGTCTGGCCCATAACTCTGCCTAGAAAGGCCCTACATGCCCCAAACTTGGTCTGGTCTGCTCATCAGAGTCCCCTCTACGGGCGTGTTTTGGATTGGATTTTAAGATTTTTGACCATATTTGTCTTCCCTTTTTGTCTGGCCCATAACTCTGCCTAGAAAGGCCCTACATGCCCCAAACTTGGTCTGGTCTGCTCATCAGAGTCCCCTCTACGGGCGTGTTTTGGATTGGATTTTAAGATTTTTGACCATATTTGTCTTCCCTTTTTGTCTGGCCCATAACTCTGCCTAGAAAGGCCCTACATGCCCCAAACTTGGTCTGGTCTGCTCATCAGAGGTCCCTCTACGGGCATGTTTTGGATTGGATTTTAAAAAAAAATGACCATATTTGTCTTCCCTTTTTGTCTGGCCCATAACTCTGCCTAGAAAGGCCCTACATGCCCCAAACTTGTTCTGGTCTGCTCATCAGAGTCCCCTCTACGGGCATGTTTTGGATTGGATTTTAAGATTTTTGACCATATTTGTCTTCCCTTTTTGTCTGGCCCATAACTCTGCCTAGAAAGGCCCTACATGCCCCAAACTTGGTCTGGTCTGCTCATCAGAGGTCCCTCTACGGGCATGTTTTGGATTGGATTTTTTTTTTAATTGACCATATTTGTCTTCCCTTTTTGTCCGGCCCATAACTCTGCCTAGAAAGGCCCTACATGCCCCAAACTTGGTCTGGTCTGCTCATCAGAGGTCCCTCTACGGGCATGTTTTGGATTGGTATTTTTTTTAAAATGACCATATTTGTCTTCCCTTTTTGTCCGGCCCATAACTCTGCCTAGAAAGGACCTACATGCCCCAAACTTGGTCTGGTCTGCTCATCAGAGTCCCCTCTACGGGCGTGTTTTGGATTGGATTTTAAGATTTTTGACTATATTTGTCTTCCCTTTTTGTCTGGCCCATAACTCTGCCTAGAAAGGCCCTACATGCCCCAAACTTGGTCTGGTCTGCTCATCAGAGTCCCCTCTACGGGCGTGTTTTGGATTGGATTTTAAGATTTTTGACCATATTTGTCTTCCCTTTTTGTCTGGCCCATAACTCTGCCTAGAAAGGCCCTACATGCCCCAAACTTGGTCTGGTCTGCTCATCAGAGGTCCCTCTACGGGCATGTTTTGGATTGGATTTTTTTTTAAATTGACCATATTTGTCTTCCCTTTTTGTCCGGCCCATAACTCTGCCTAGAAAAGCCCTACATGCCCCAAACTTGGTCTGGTCTGCTCATCAGAGGTCCCTCTACGGGCATGTTTTGGATTGGATTTAAAAAAAAATGACCATATTTGTCTTCCCTTTTTATTTGGCCCATAACTCTGCCTAGAAAGGCCCTACATGCCCCAAACTTGGTCTGGTCTGCTCATCAGAGGTCCCTCTACGGGCATGTTTTGGATTGGATTTTTTTTTAAAATGACCATATTTGTCTTCCCTTTTTGTCTGGCCCATAACTCTGCCTAGAAAGGCCCTACATGCCCCAAACTTGGTCTGGTCTGCTCATCAGAGGTCCCTCTACGGGCATGTTTTGGATTGGATAAAAAAAAAAAATGACCATATTTGTCTTCCCTTTTTGTCCGGCCCATAACTCTGCCTAGAAAGGACCTACATGCCCCAAACTTGGTCTGGTCTGCTCATCAGAGTCCCCTCTACGGGCGTGTTTTGGATTGGATTTTAAGATTTTTGACTATATTTGTCTTCCCTTTTTGTCTGGCCCATAACTCTGCCTAGAATGGCCCTACATGCCCCAAACTTGGTCTGGTCTGCTCATCAGAGTCCCCTCTACGGGCGTGTTTTGGATTGGATTTTTTTTTTTTTATGACTATATTTGTCTTCCCTTTTTGTCCGGCCCATAATTCTGCTTAGAAAGGCCCTACATGCCCCAAACTTGGTCTGGTCTGCTCATCAGAGTCCCCTCTACGGGCGTGTTTTGGATTGGATTTTAAGATTTTTGACCATATTTGTCTTCCCTTTTTGTCTGGCCCATAACTCTGCCTAGAAAGGCCCTACATGCCCCAAACTTGGTCTGGTCTGCTCATCAGAGTCCCCTCTACGGGCATGTTTTGGATTGGATTTTTTTTTTTAAATGACTATATTTGTCTTCCCTTTTTGTCCGGCCCATAACTCTGCCTAGAAAGGCCCTACATGCCCCAAACTTGGTCTGGTCTGCTCATCAGAGTCCCCTCTACGGGCGTGTTTTGGATTGGATTTTAAGATTTTTTACCATATTTGTCTTCCCTTTTTGTCTGGCCCATAACTCTGCCTAGAAAGGCCCTACATGCCCCAAACTTGGTCTGGTCTGCTCATCAGAGGTCCCTCTACTGGCATGTTTTGGATTGGATTTAAAAAAAAAAGACCATATTTGTCTTCCCTTTTTGTCTGGCCCATAACTCTGCCTAGAAAGGCCCTACATGCCCCAAACTTGGTCTGGTCTGCTCATCAGAGTCCCCTCTACGGGCGTGTTTTGGATTGGATTTTAAGATTTTTGACCATATTTGTCTTCCCTTTTTGTCTGGCCCATAACTCTGCCTAGAAAGGCCCTACATGCCCCAAACTTGGTCTGGTCTGCTCATCAGAGGTCCCTCTACGGGCATGTTTTGGATTGGATTTAAAAAAAAAATGACCATATTTGTCTTCCCTTTTTGTCTGGCCCATAACTCTGCCTAGAAAGGCCCTACATGCCCCAAACTTGGTCTGGTCTGCTCATCAGAGTCCCCTCTACGGGCGTGTTTTGGATTGGATTTTAAGATTTTTGACCATATTTGTCTTCCCTTTTTGTCTGGCCCATAACTCTGCCTAGAAAGGCCCTACATGCCCCAAACTTGGTCTGGTCTGCTCATCAGAGGTCCCTCTACTGGCATGTTTTGGATTGGATTTAAAAAAAAAAAGACCATATTTGTCTTCCCTTTTTGTCTGGCCCATAACTCTGCCTAGAAAGGCCCTACATGCCCCAAACTTGGTCTGGTCTGCTCATCAGAGTCCCCTCTACGGGCGTGTTTTGGATTGGATTTTAAGATTTTTGACCATATTTGTCTTCCCTTTTTGTCTGGCCCATAACTCTGCCTAGAAAGGCCCTACATGCCCCAAACTTGGTCTGGTCTGCTCATCAGAGTCCCCTCTACGGGCGTGTTTTGGATTGGATTTTAAGATTTTTGACCCTATTTGTCTTCCCTTTTTGTCTGGCCCATAACTCTGCCTAGAAAGGCCCTACATGCCCCAAACTTGGTCTGGTCTGCTCATCAGAGTCCCCTCTACGGGCGTGTTTTGGATTGGATTTTTTATTTTTAAATGACTATATTTGTCTTCCCTTTTTGTCCGGCCCATAACTCTGCCTAGAAAGGCCCTACATGCCCCAAACTTGGTCTGGTCTGCTCATCAGAGTCCCCTCTACGGGCGTGTTTTGGATTGGATTTTAAGATTTTTGACCATATTTGTCTTCCCTTTTTGTCTGGCCCATAACTCTGCCTAGAAAGGCCCTACATGCCCCAAACTTGGTCTGGTCTGCTCATCAGAGTCCCCTCTACGGGCGTGTTTTGGATTGGATTTTTTTTTTTTATGACTATATTTGTCTTCCCTTTTTGTCCGGCCCATAACTCTGCCTAGAAAGGCCCTACATGCCCCAAACTTGGTCTGGTCTGCTCATCAGAGTCCCCTCTACAGGTTTGTTTTGGATTGGATTTTAAGATTTTTGACCGTATTTGTCTTCCCTTTTTGTCTGGCCCATAACTCTGCCTAGAAAGGCCCTACATGCCCCAAACTTGGTCTGGTCTGCTCATCAGAGTCCCCTCTACGGGCGTGTTTTGGATTGGATTTTTTTTTTAAATGACTATATTTGTCTTCCCTTTTTGTCTGGCCCATAACTCTGCCTAGAAAGGCCCTACATACCCCAAACTTGGTATGGTCTGCTCATCAGTCCCCTCTACGGGCGTGTTTTGGATTGGATTTTAAGATTTTTGACCATATTTGTCTTCCCTTTTTGTCCGGCCCATAACTCTGCCTAGAAAGGCCCTACATGCCCCAAACTTGGTCTGGTCTGCTCATCAGAGTCCCCTCTACGGGCGTGTTTTGGATTGGATTTTTTATTTTTAAATGACTATATTTGTCTTCCCTTTTTGTCCGGCCCATAACTCTGCCTAGAAAGGCCCTACATGCCCCAAACTTGGTCTGGTCTGCTCATCAGAGTCCCCTCTACGGGCGTGTTTTGGATTGGATTTTAAGATTTTTGACCATATTTGTCTTCCCTTTTTGTCCGGCCCATAACTCTGCCTAGAAAGGCCCTACATGCCCCAAACTTGGTCTGGTCTGCTCATCAGAGTCCCCTCTACGGGCGTGTTTTGGATTGGATTTTAAGATTTTTGACCATATTTGTCTTCCCTTTTTGTCTGGCCCATAACTCTGCCTAGAAAGGCCCTACATGCCCCAAACTTGGTCTGGTCTGCTCATCAGAGTCCCCTCTACGGGCGTGTTTTGGATTGAATTTTTTTTTTAAATGACTATATTTGTCTTCCCTTTTTGTCCGGCCCATAACTCTGCCTAGAAAGGCCCTACATGCCCCAAACTTGGTCTGGTCTGCTCATCAGAGTCCCCTCTACGGGCGTGTTTTGGATTGGATTTTAAGATTTTTGACCATATTTGTCTTCCCTTTTTGTCCGGCCCATAACTCTGCCTAGAAAGGCCCTACATGCCCCAAACTTGGTCTGGTCTGCTCATCAGAGATCCCTCTACGGGCTTGTTTTTGATTGTATTTTAAGATTTTTGACCATATTTGTCTTCCCTTTTTGTCTGGCCCATAACTCTGCCTAGAAAGGCCCTACATGCCCCAAACTTGGTCTGGTCTGCTCATCAGAGGTCCCTCTACGGGCATGTTTTGGATTGGATTTTTTTTTAAATTGACCATATTTGTCTTCCCTTTTTGTCCGGCCCATAACTCTGCCTAGAAAGGACCTACATGCCCCAAACTTGGTCTGGTCTGCTCATCAGAGTCCCCTCTACGGGCGTGTTTTGGATTGGATTTTAAGATTTTTGACTATATTTGTCTTCCCTTTTTGTCTGGCCCATAACTCTGCCTAGAAAGGCCCTACATGCCCCAAACTTGGTCTGGTCTGCTCATCAGAGTCCCCTCTACGGGCGTGTTTTGGATTGGATTTTAAGATTTTTGACCATATTTGTCTTCCCTTTTTGTCTGGCCCATAACTCTGCCTAGAAAGGCCCTACATGCCCCAAACTTGGTCTGGTCTGCTCATCAGAGGTCCCTCTACGGGCATGTTTTGGATTGGATTTTTTTTTAAATTGACCATATTTGTCTTCCCTTTTTGTCCGGCCCATAACTCTGCCTAGAAAAGCCCTACATGCCCCAAACTTGGTCTGGTCTGCTCATCAGAGGTCCCTCTACGGGCATGTTTTGGATTGGATTTAAAAAAAAATGACCATATTTGTCTTCCCTTTTTATTTGGCCCATAACTCTGCCTAGAAAGGCCCTACATGCCCCAAACTTGGTCTGGTCTGCTCATCAGAGGTCCCTCTACGGGCATGTTTTGGATTGGATTTTTTTTTTAAATGACCATATTTGTCTTCCCTTTTTGTCTGGCCCATAACTCTGCCTAGAAAGGCCCTACATGCCCCAAACTTGGTCTGGTCTGCTCATCAGAGGTCCCTCTACGGGCATGTTTTGGATTGGATAAAAAAAAAAAATGACCATATTTGTCTTCCCTTTTTGTCCGGCCCATAACTCTGCCTAGAAAGGACCTACATGCCCCAAACTTGGTCTGGTCTGCTCATCAGAGTCCCCTCTACGGGCGTGTTTTGGATTGGATTTTAAGATTTTTGACTATATTTGTCTTCCCTTTTTGTCTGGCCCATAACTCTGCCTAGAATGGCCCTACATGCCCCAAACTTGGTCTGGTCTGCTCATCAGAGTCCCCTCTACGGGCGTGTTTTGGATTGGATTTTTTTTTTTTTATGACTATATTTGTCTTCCCTTTTTGTCCGGCCCATAATTCTGCTTAGAAAGGCCCTACATGCCCCAAACTTGGTCTGGTCTGCTCATCAGAGTCCCCTCTACGGGCGTGTTTTGGATTGGATTTTAAGATTTTTGACCATATTTGTCTTCCCTTTTTGTCTGGCCCATAACTCTGCCTAGAAAGGCCCTACATGCCCCAAACTTGGTCTGGTCTGCTCATCAGAGTCCCCTCTACGGGCATGTTTTGGATTGGATTTTTTTTTTTAAATGACTATATTTGTCTTCCCTTTTTGTCCGGCCCATAACTCTGCCTAGAAAGGCCCTACATGCCCCAAACTTGGTCTGGTCTGCTCATCAGAGTCCCCTCTACGGGCGTGTTTTGGATTGGATTTTAAGATTTTTTACCATATTTGTCTTCCCTTTTTGTCTGGCCCATAACTCTGCCTAGAAAGGCCCTACATGCCCCAAACTTGGTCTGGTCTGCTCATCAGAGGTCCCTCTACTGGCATGTTTTGGATTGGATTTAAAAAAAAAAGACCATATTTGTCTTCCCTTTTTGTCTGGCCCATAACTCTGCCTAGAAAGGCCCTACATGCCCCAAACTTGGTCTGGTCTGCTCATCAGAGTCCCCTCTACGGGCGTGTTTTGGATTGGATTTTAAGATTTTTGACCATATTTGTCTTCCCTTTTTGTCTGGCCCATAACTCTGCCTAGAAAGGCCCTACATGCCCCAAACTTGGTCTGGTCTGCTCATCAGAGGTCCCTCTACGGGCATGTTTTGGATTGGATTTAAAAAAAAAATGACCATATTTGTCTTCCCTTTTTGTCTGGCCCATAACTCTGCCTAGAAAGGCCCTACATGCCCCAAACTTGGTCTGGTCTGCTCATCAGAGTCCCCTCTACGGGCGTGTTTTGGATTGGATTTTAAGATTTTTGACCATATTTGTCTTCCCTTTTTGTCTGGCCCATAACTCTGCCTAGAAAGGCCCTACATGCCCCAAACTTGGTCTGGTCTGCTCATCAGAGGTCCCTCTACTGGCATGTTTTGGATTGGATTTAAAAAAAAAAAGACCATATTTGTCTTCCCTTTTTGTCTGGCCCATAACTCTGCCTAGAAAGGCCCTACATGCCCCAAACTTGGTCTGGTCTGCTCATCAGAGTCCCCTCTACGGGCGTGTTTTGGATTGGATTTTAAGATTTTTGACCATATTTGTCTTCCCTTTTTGTCTGGCCCATAACTCTGCCTAGAAAGGCCCTACATGCCCCAAACTTGGTCTGGTCTGCTCATCAGAGTCCCCTCTACGGGCGTGTTTTGGATTGGATTTTAAGATTTTTGACCCTATTTGTCTTCCCTTTTTGTCTGGCCCATAACTCTGCCTAGAAAGGCCCTACATGCCCCAAACTTGGTCTGGTCTGCTCATCAGAGTCCCCTCTACGGGCGTGTTTTGGATTGGATTTTTTATTTTTAAATGACTATATTTGTCTTCCCTTTTTGTCCGGCCCATAACTCTGCCTAGAAAGGCCCTACATGCCCCAAACTTGGTCTGGTCTGCTCATCAGAGTCCCCTCTACGGGCGTGTTTTGGATTGGATTTTAAGATTTTTGACCATATTTGTCTTCCCTTTTTGTCTGGCCCATAACTCTGCCTAGAAAGGCCCTACATGCCCCAAACTTGGTCTGGTCTGCTCATCAGAGTCCCCTCTACGGGCGTGTTTTGGATTGGATTTTTTTTTTTTATGACTATATTTGTCTTCCCTTTTTGTCCGGCCCATAACTCTGCCTAGAAAGGCCCTACATGCCCCAAACTTGGTCTGGTCTGCTCATCAGAGTCCCCTCTACAGGTTTGTTTTGGATTGGATTTTAAGATTTTTGACCGTATTTGTCTTCCCTTTTTGTCTGGCCCATAACTCTGCCTAGAAAGGCCCTACATGCCCCAAACTTGGTCTGGTCTGCTCATCAGAGTCCCCTCTACGGGCGTGTTTTGGATTGGATTTTTTTTTTAAATGACTATATTTGTCTTCCCTTTTTGTCTGGCCCATAACTCTGCCTAGAAAGGCCCTACATACCCCAAACTTGGTATGGTCTGCTCATCAGTCCCCTCTACGGGCGTGTTTTGGATTGGATTTTAAGATTTTTGACCATATTTGTCTTCCCTTTTTGTCCGGCCCATAACTCTGCCTAGAAAGGCCCTACATGCCCCAAACTTGGTCTGGTCTGCTCATCAGAGTCCCCTCTACGGGCGTGTTTTGGATTGGATTTTAAGATTTTTGACCATATTTGTCTTCCCTTTTTGTCTGGCCCATAACTCTGCCTAGAAAGGCCCTACATGCCCCAAACTTGGTCTGGTCTGCTCATCAGAGTCCCCTCTACGGGCGTGTTTTGGATTGGATTTTAAGATTTTTGACCCTATTTGTCTTCCCTTTTTGTCTGGCCCATAACTCTGCCTAGAAAGGCCCTACATGCCCCAAACTTGGTCTGGTCTGCTCATCAGAGTCCCCTCTACGGGCGTGTTTTGGATTGGATTTTTTATTTTTAAATGACTATATTTGTCTTCCCTTTTTGTCCGGCCCATAACTCTGCCTAGAAAGGCCCTACATGCCCCAAACTTGGTCTGGTCTGCTCATCAGAGTCCCCTCTACGGGCGTGTTTTGGATTGGATTTTAAGATTTTTGACCATATTTGTCTTCCCTTTTTGTCTGGCCCATAACTCTGCCTAGAAAGGCCCTACATGCCCCAAACTTGGTCTGGTCTGCTCATCAGAGTCCCCTCTACGGGCGTGTTTTGGATTGGATTTTTTTTTTAAATGACTATATTTGTCTTCCCTTTTTGTCTGGCACATAACTCTGCCTAGAAAGGCCCTACATGCCCCAAACTTGGTCTGGTCTGCTCATCAGGGTCCCCTCTACGGGCGTGTTTTGGATTTGATTTTAAGATTTTTGACCATATTTGTCTTCCCTTTTTGTCTGGCCCATAACTCTGCCTAGAAAGGCCCTACATGCCCCAAACTTGGTCTGGTCTGCTCATCAGAGTCCCCTCTACAGGTATGTTTTGGATTGGATTTTAAGATTTTTGACCCTATTTGTCTTCCCTTTTTGTCTGGCCCATAACTCTGCCTAGAAAGGCCCTACATGCCCCAAACTTGGTCTGGTCTGCTCATCAGAGTCCCCTCTACGGGCGTGTTTTGGATTGGATTTTTTATTTTTAAATGACTATATTTGTCTTCCCTTTTTGTCTGGCCCATAACTCTGCCTAGAAAGGCCCTACATGCCCCAAACTTGGTCTGGTCTGCTCATCAGAGTCCCCTCTACGGGCGTGTTTTGGATTGGATTTTTTTTTTTTATGACTATATTTGTCTTCCCTTTTTGTCCGGCCCATAACTCTGCCTAGAAAGGCCCTACATGCCCCAAACTTGGTCTGGTCTGCTCATCAGAGTCCCCTCTACAGGTTTGTTTTGGATTGGATTTTAAGATTTTTGACCGTATTTGTCTTCCCTTTTTGTCTGGCCCATAACTCTGCCTAGAAAGGCCCTACATGCCCCAAACTTGGTCTGGTCTGCTCATCAGAGTCCCCTCTACGGGCGTGTTTTGGATTGGATTTTTTTTTTAAATGACTATATTTGTCTTCCCTTTTTGTCTGGCCCATAACTCTGCCTAGAAAGGCCCTACATACCCCAAACTTGGTATGGTCTGCTCATCAGTCCCCTCTACGGGCGTGTTTTGGATTGGATTTTAAGATTTTTGACCCTATTTGTCTTCCCTTTTTGTCTGGCCCATAACTCTGCCTAGAAAGGCCCTACATGCCCCAAACTTGGTCTGGTCTGCTCATCAGAGTCCCCTCTACGGGCGTGTTTTGGATTGGATTTTTTATTTTTAAATGACTATATTTGTCTTCCCTTTTTGTCCGGCCCATAACTCTGCCTAGAAAGGCCCTACATGCCCCAAACTTGGTCTGGTCTGCTCATCAGAGTCCCCTCTACGGGCGTGTTTTGGATTGGATTTTAAGATTTTTGACCATATTTGTCTTCCCTTTTTGTCTGGCCCATAACTCTGCCTAGAAAGGCCCTACATGCCCCAAACTTGGTCTGGTCTGCTCATCAGAGTCCCCTCTACGGGCGTGTTTTGGATTGGATTTTTTTTTTAAATGACTATATTTGTCTTCCCTTTTTGTCTGGCACATAACTCTGCCTAGAAAGGCCCTACATGCCCCAAACTTGGTCTGGTCTGCTCATCAGAGTCCCCTCTACGGGCGTGTTTTGGATTGGATTTTAAGATTTTTGACCATATTTGTCTTCCCTTTTTGTCTGGCCCATAACTCTGCCTAGAAAGGCCCTACATGCCCCAAACTTGGTCTGGTCTGCTCATCAGAGTCCCCTCTACGGGCGTGTTTTGGATTGGATTTTTTTTTTAAATGACTATATTTGTCTTCCCTTTTTGTCTGGCACATAACTCTGCCTAGAAAGGCCCTACATGCCCCAAACTTGGTCTGGTCTGCTCATCAGGGTCCCCTCTACGGGCGTGTTTTGGATTTGATTTTAAGATTTTTGACCATATTTGTCTTCCCTTTTTGTCTGGCCCATAACTCTGCCTAGAAAGGCCCTACATGCCCCAAACTTGGTCTGGTCTGCTCATCAGAGTCCCCTCTACAGGTATGTTTTGGATTGGATTTTAAGATTTTTGACCCTATTTGTCTTCCCTTTTTGTCTGGCCCATAACTCTGCCTAGAAAGGCCCTACATGCCCCAAACTTGGTCTGGTCTGCTCATCAGAGTCCCCTCTACGGGCGTGTTTTGGATTGGATTTTTTATTTTTAAATGACTATATTTGTCTTCCCTTTTTGTCCGGCCCATAACTCTGCCTAGAAAGGCCCTACATGCCCCAAACTTGGTCTGGTCTGCTCATCAGAGTCCCCTCTACGGGCGTGTTTTGGATTGGATTTTAAGATTTTTGACCATATTTGTCTTCCCTTTTTGTCCGGCCCATAACTCTGCCTAGAAAGGCCCTACATGCCCCAAACTTGGTCTGGTCTGCTCATCAGAGTCCCCTCTATGGGCGTGTTTTGGATTGGATTTTAAGATTTTTGACCATATTTGTCTTCCCTTTTTGTCTGGCCCATAACTCTGCCTAGAAAGGCCCTACATGCCCCAAACTTGGTCTGGTCTGCTCATCAGAGTCCCCTCTACGGGCGTGTTTTGGATTGAATTTTTTTTTTTAAATGACTATATTTGTCTTCCCTTTTTGTCCGGCCCATAACTCTGCCTAGAAAGGCCCTACATGCCCCAAACTTGGTCTGGTCTGCTCATCAGAGTCCCCTCTACGGGCGTGTTTTGGATTTGATTTTAAGATTTTTGACCATATTTGTCTTCCCTTTTTGTCTGGCCCATAACTCTGCCTAGAAAGGCCCTACATGCCCCAAACTTGGTCTGGTCTGCTCATCAGAGTCCCCTCTACAGGTATGTTTTGGATTGGATTTTAAGATTTTTCACCCTATTTGTCTTCCCTTTTTGTCTGGCCCATAACTCTGCCTAGAAAGGCCCTACATGCCCCAAACTTGGTCTGGTCTGCTCATCAGAGTCCCCTCTACGGGCGTGTTTTGGATTGGATTTTTTATTTTTAAATGACTATATTTGTCTTCCCTTTTTGTCCGGCCCATAACTCTGCCTAGAAAGGCCCTACATGCCCCAAACTTGGTCTGGTCTGCTCATCAGAGTCCCCTCTACGGGCGTGTTTTGGATTGGATTTTAAGATTTTTGACCATATTTGTCTTCCCTTTTTGTCCGGCCCATAACTCTGCCTAGAAAGGCCCTACATGCCCCAAACTTGGTCTGGTCTGCTCATCAGAGTCCCCTCTACGGGCGTGTTTTGGATTGGATTTTAAGATTTTTGACCATATTTGTCTTCCCTTTTTGTCTGGCCCATAACTCTGCCTAGAAAGGCCCTACATGCCCCAAACTTGGTCTGGTCTGCTCATCAGAGTCCCCTCTACGGGCGTGTTTTGGATTGAATTTTTTTTTTTAAATGACTATATTTGTCTTCCCTTTTTGTCCGGCCCATAACTCTGCCTAGAAAGGCCCTACATGCCCCAAACTTGGTCTGGTCTGCTCATCCGAGTCCCCTCTACGGGCGTGTTTTGGATTGGATTTTAAGATTTTTGACCATATTTGTCTTCCCTTTTTGTCCGGCCCATAACTCTGCCTAGAAAGGCCCTACATGCCCCAAACTTGGTCTGGTCTGCTCATCAGAGATCCCTCTACGGGCTTGTTTTTGATTGTATTTTAAGATTTTTGACCATATTTGTCTTCCCTTTTTGTCTGGCCCATAACTCTGCCTAGAAAGGCCCTACATGCCCCAAACTTGGTCTGGTCTGCTCATCAGAGTCCCCTCTACGGGCGTGTTTTGGATTGGATCTTTAGATTTTTTACCATATTTGTGTTCCCTTTTTGTCCGGCCCATAACTCTGCCTAGAAAGGCCCTACATGCCCCAAACTTGGTCTGGTCTGCTCATCAGAGATCCCTCTACGGGCTTGTTTTTGATTGTATTTTAAGATTTTTGACCATATTTGTCTTCCCTTTTTGTCTGGCCCATAACTCTGCCTAGAAAGGCCCTACATGCCCCAAACTTGGTCTGGTCTGCTCATCAGAGGTCCCTCTACGGGCATGTTTTGGATTGGATTTTTTTTTAAATTGACCATATTTGTCTTCCCTTTTTGTCCGGCCCATAACTCTGCCTAGAAAAGCCCTACATGCCCCAAACTTGGTCTGGTCTGCTCATCAGAGGTCCCTCTACGGGCATGTTTTGGATTGGATTTAAAAAAAAATGACCATATTTGTCTTCCCTTTTTATTTGGCCCATAACTCTGCCTAGAAAGGCCCTACATGCCCCAAACTTGGTCTGGTCTGCTCATCAGAGGTCCCTCTACGGGCATGTTTTGGATTGGATTTTTTTTTTAAATGACCATATTTGTCTTCCCTTTTTGTCTGGCCCATAACTCTGCCTAGAAAGGCCCTACATGCCCCAAACTTGGTCTGGTCTGCTCATCAGAGGTCCCTCTACGGGCATGTTTTGGATTGGATAAAAAAAAAAAATGACCATATTTGTCTTCCCTTTTTGTCCGGCCCATAACTCTGCCTAGAAAGGACCTACATGCCCCAAACTTGGTCTGGTCTGCTCATCAGAGTCCCCTCTACGGGCGTGTTTTGGATTGGATTTTAAGATTTTTGACTGTATTTGTCTTCCCTTTTTGTCTGGCCCATAACTCTGCCTAGAATGGCCCTACATGCCCCAAACTTGGTCTGGTCTGCTCATCAGAGTCCCCTCTACGGGCGTGTTTTGGATTGGATTTTTTTTTTTTTATGACTATATTTGTCTTCCCTTTTTGTCCGGCCCATAATTCTGCTTAGAAAGGCCCTACATGCCCCAAACTTGGTCTGGTCTGCTCATCAGAGTCCCCTCTACGGGCGTGTTTTGGATTGGATTTTAAGATTTTTGACCATATTTGTCTTCCCTTTTTGTCTGGCCCATAACTCTGCCTAGAAAGGCCCTACATGCCCCAAACTTGGTCTGGTCTGCTCATCAGAGTCCCCTCTACGGGCATGTTTTGGATTGGATTTTTTTTTTTAAATGACTATATTTGTCTTCCCTTTTTGTCCGGCCCATAACTCTGCCTAGAAAGGCCCTACATGCCCCAAACTTGGTCTGGTCTGCTCATCAGAGTCCCCTCTACGGGCGTGTTTTGGATTGGATTTTAAGATTTTTTACCATATTTGTCTTCCCTTTTTGTCTGGCCCATAACTCTGCCTAGAAAGGCCCTACATGCCCCAAACTTGGTCTGGTCTGCTCATCAGAGGTCCCTCTACTGGCATGTTTTGGATTGGATTTAAAAAAAAAAGACCTTATTTGTCTTCCCTTTTTGTCTGGCCCATAACTCTGCCTAGAAAGGCCCTACATGCCCCAAACTTGGTCTGGTCTGCTCATCAGAGTCCCCTCTACGGGCGTGTTTTGGATTGGATTTTAAGATTTTTGACCATATTTGTCTTCCCTTTTTGTCTGGCCCATAACTCTGCCTAGAAAGGCCCTACATGCCCCAAACTTGGTCTGGTCTGCTCATCAGAGGTCCCTCTACTGGCATGTTTTGGATTGGATTTTAAAAAAAAAAGACCATATTTGTCTTCCCTTTTTGTCTGGCCCATAACTCTGCCTAGAAAGGCCCTACATGCCCCAAACTTGGTCTGGTCTGCTCATCAGAGTCCCCTCTACGGGCGTGTTTTGGATTGGATTTTAAGATTTTTGACCATATTTGTCTTCCCTTTTTGTCTGGCCCATAACTCTGCCTAGAAAGGCCCTACATGCCCCAAACTTGGTCTGGTCTGCTCATCAGAGTCCCCTCTACGGGCGTGTTTTGGATTGGATTTTAAGATTTTTGACCCTATTTGTCTTCCCTTTTTGTCTGGCCCATAACTCTGCCTAGAAAGGCCCTACATGCCCCAAACTTGGTCTGGTCTGCTCATCAGAGTCCCCTCTACGGGCGTGTTTTGGATTGGATTTTTTATTTTTAAATGACTATATTTGTCTTCCCTTTTTGTCCGGCCCATAACTCTGCCTAGAAAGGCCCTACATGCCCCAAACTTGGTCTGGTCTGCTCATCAGAGTCCCCTCTACGGGCGTGTTTTGGATTGGATTTTAAGATTTTTGACCATATTTGTCTTCCCTTTTTGTCTGGCCCATAACTCTGCCTAGAAAGGCCCTACATGCCCCAAACTTGGTCTGGTCTGCTCATCAGAGTCCCCTCTACGGGCGTGTTTTGGATTGGATTTTTTTTTTTTATGACTATATTTGTCTTCCCTTTTTGTCCGGCCCATAACTCTGCCTAGAAAGGCCCTACATGCCCCAAACTTGGTCTGGTCTGCTCATCAGAGTCCCCTCTACAGGTTTGTTTTGGATTGGATTTTAAGATTTTTGACCGTATTTGTCTTCCCTTTTTGTCTGGCCCATAACTCTGCCTAGAAAGGCCCTACATGCCCCAAACTTGGTCTGGTCTGCTCATCAGAGTCCCCTCTACGGGCGTGTTTTGGATTGGATTTTTTTTTTAAATGACTATATTTGTCTTCCCTTTTTGTCTGGCCCATAACTCTGCCTAGAAAGGCCCTACATGCCCCAAACTTGGTCTGGTCTGCTCATCAGAGGTCCCTCTACTGGCATGTTTTGGATTGGATTTAAAAAAAAAAGACCTTATTTGTCTTCCCTTTTTGTCTGGCCCATAACTCTGCCTAGAAAGGCCCTACATGCCCCAAACTTGGTCTGGTCTGCTCATCAGAGTCCCCTCTACGGGCGTGTTTTGGATTGGATTTTAAGATTTTTGACCATATTTGTCTTCCCTTTTTGTCTGGCCCATAACTCTGCCTAGAAAGGCCCTACATGCCCCAAACTTGGTCTGGTCTGCTCATCAGAGGTCCCTCTACTGGCATGTTTTGGATTGGATTTTAAAAAAAAAAGACCATATTTGTCTTCCCTTTTTGTCTGGCCCATAACTCTGCCTAGAAAGGCCCTACATGCCCCAAACTTGGTCTGGTCTGCTCATCAGAGTCCCCTCTACGGGCGTGTTTTGGATTGGATTTTAAGATTTTTGACCATATTTGTCTTCCCTTTTTGTCTGGCCCATAACTCTGCCTAGAAAGGCCCTACATGCCCCAAACTTGGTCTGGTCTGCTCATCAGAGTCCCCTCTACGGGCGTGTTTTGGATTGGATTTTAAGATTTTTGACCCTATTTGTCTTCCCTTTTTGTCTGGCCCATAACTCTGCCTAGAAAGGCCCTACATGCCCCAAACTTGGTCTGGTCTGCTCATCAGAGTCCCCTCTACGGGCGTGTTTTGGATTGGATTTTTTATTTTTAAATGACTATATTTGTCTTCCCTTTTTGTCCGGCCCATAACTCTGCCTAGAAAGGCCCTACATGCCCCAAACTTGGTCTGGTCTGCTCATCAGAGTCCCCTCTACGGGCGTGTTTTGGATTGGATTTTAAGATTTTTGACCATATTTGTCTTCCCTTTTTGTCTGGCCCATAACTCTGCCTAGAAAGGCCCTACATGCCCCAAACTTGGTCTGGTCTGCTCATCAGAGTCCCCTCTACGGGCGTGTTTTGGATTGGATTTTTTTTTTTTATGACTATATTTGTCTTCCCTTTTTGTCCGGCCCATAACTCTGCCTAGAAAGGCCCTACATGCCCCAAACTTGGTCTGGTCTGCTCATCAGAGTCCCCTCTACAGGTTTGTTTTGGATTGGATTTTAAGATTTTTGACCGTATTTGTCTTCCCTTTTTGTCTGGCCCATAACTCTGCCTAGAAAGGCCCTACATGCCCCAAACTTGGTCTGGTCTGCTCATCAGAGTCCCCTCTACGGGCGTGTTTTGGATTGGATTTTTTTTTTAAATGACTATATTTGTCTTCCCTTTTTGTCTGGCCCATAACTCTGCCTAGAAAGGCCCTACATGCCCCAAACTTGGTCTGGTCTGCTCATCAGAGGTCCCTCTACTGGCATGTTTTGGATTGGATTTAAAAAAAAAAGACCTTATTTGTCTTCCCTTTTTGTCTGGCCCATAACTCTGCCTAGAAAGGCCCTACATGCCCCAAACTTGGTCTGGTCTGCTCATCAGAGTCCCCTCTACGGGCGTGTTTTGGATTGGATTTTAAGATTTTTGACCATATTTGTCTTCCCTTTTTGTCTGGCCCATAACTCTGCCTAGAAAGGCCCTACATGCCCCAAACTTGGTCTGGTCTGCTCATCAGAGGTCCCTCTACTGGCATGTTTTGGATTGGATTTTAAAAAAAAAAGACCATATTTGTCTTCCCTTTTTGTCTGGCCCATAACTCTGCCTAGAAAGGCCCTACATGCCCCAAACTTGGTCTGGTCTGCTCATCAGAGTCCCCTCTACGGGCGTGTTTTGGATTGGATTTTAAGATTTTTGACCATATTTGTCTTCCCTTTTTGTCTGGCCCATAACTCTGCCTAGAAAGGCCCTACATGCCCCAAACTTGGTCTGGTCTGCTCATCAGAGTCCCCTCTACGGGCGTGTTTTGGATTGGATTTTAAGATTTTTGACCCTATTTGTCTTCCCTTTTTGTCTGGCCCATAACTCTGCCTAGAAAGGCCCTACATGCCCCAAACTTGGTCTGGTCTGCTCATCAGAGTCCCCTCTACGGGCGTGTTTTGGATTGGATTTTTTATTTTTAAATGACTATATTTGTCTTCCCTTTTTGTCCGGCCCATAACTCTGCCTAGAAAGGCCCTACATGCCCCAAACTTGGTCTGGTCTGCTCATCAGAGTCCCCTCTACGGGCGTGTTTTGGATTGGATTTTAAGATTTTTGACCATATTTGTCTTCCCTTTTTGTCTGGCCCATAACTCTGCCTAGAAAGGCCCTACATGCCCCAAACTTGGTCTGGTCTGCTCATCAGAGTCCCCTCTACGGGCGTGTTTTGGATTGGATTTTTTTTTTTTATGACTATATTTGTCTTCCCTTTTTGTCCGGCCCATAACTCTGCCTAGAAAGGCCCTACATGCCCCAAACTTGGTCTGGTCTGCTCATCAGAGTCCCCTCTACAGGTTTGTTTTGGATTGGATTTTAAGATTTTTGACCGTATTTGTCTTCCCTTTTTGTCTGGCCCATAACTCTGCCTAGAAAGGCCCTACATGCCCCAAACTTGGTCTGGTCTGCTCATCAGAGTCCCCTCTACGGGCGTGTTTTGGATTGGATTTTTTTTTTAAATGACTATATTTGTCTTCCCTTTTTGTCTGGCCCATAACTCTGCCTAGAAAGGCCCTACATACCCCAAACTTGGTATGGTCTGCTCATCAGTCCCCTCTACGGGCGTGTTTTGGATTGGATTTTAAGATTTTTGACCATATTTGTCTTCCCTTTTTGTCCGGCCCATAACTCTGCCTAGAAAGGCCCTACATGCCCCAAACTTGGTCTGGTCTGCTCATCAGAGTCCCCTCTACGGGCGTGTTTTGGATTGGATTTTAAGATTTTTGACCATATTTGTCTTCCCTTTTTGTCTGGCCCATAACTCTGCCTAGAAAGGCCCTACATGCCCCAAACTTGGTCTGGTCTGCTCATCAGAGTCCCCTCTACGGGCGTGTTTTGGATTGGATTTTTTTTTTAAATGACTATATTTGTCTTCCCTTTTTGTCTGGCACATAACTCTGCCTAGAAAGGCCCTACATGCCCCAAACTTGGTCTGGTCTGCTCATCAGGGTCCCCTCTACGGGCGTGTTTTGGATTTGATTTTAAGATTTTTGACCATATTTGTCTTCCCTTTTTGTCTGGCCCATAACTCTGCCTAGAAAGGCCCTACATGCCCCAAACTTGGTCTGGTCTGCTCATCAGAGTCCCCTCTACAGGTATGTTTTGGATTGGATTTTAAGATTTTTGACCCTATTTGTCTTCCCTTTTTGTCTGGCCCATAACTCTGCCTAGAAAGGCCCTACATGCCCCAAACTTGGTCTGGTCTGCTCATCAGAGTCCCCTCTACGGGCGTGTTTTGGATTGGATTTTTTATTTTTAAATGACTATATTTGTCTTCCCTTTTTGTCCGGCCCATAACTCTGCCTAGAAAGGCCCTACATGCCCCAAACTTGGTCTGGTCTGCTCATCAGAGTCCCCTCTACGGGCGTGTTTTGGATTGGATTTTAAGATTTTTGACCATATTTGTCTTCCCTTTTTGTCCGGCCCATAACTCTGCCTAGAAAGGCCCTACATGCCCCAAACTTGGTCTGGTCTGCTCATCAGAGTCCCCTCTACGGGCGTGTTTTGGATTGGATTTTAAGATTTTTGACCATATTTGTCTTCCCTTTTTGTCTGGCCCATAACTCTGCCTAGAAAGGCCCTACATGCCCCAAACTTGGTCTGGTCTGCTCATCAGAGTCCCCTCTACGGGCGTGTTTTGGATTGAATTTTTTTTTTTAAATGACTATATTTGTCTTCCCTTTTTGTCCGGCCCATAACTCTGCCTAGAAAGGCCCTACATGCCCCAAACTTGGTCTGGTCTGCTCATCAGAGTCCCCTCTACGGGCGTGTTTTGGATTGGATTTTAAGATTTTTGACCATATTTGTCTTCCCTTTTTGTCCGGCCCATAACTCTGCCTAGAAAGGCCCTACATGCCCCAAACTTGGTCTGGTCTGCTCATCAGAGATCCCTCTACGGGCTTGTTTTTGATTGTATTTTAAGATTTTTGACCATATTTGTCTTCCCTTTTTGTCTGGCCCATAACTCTGCCTAGAAAGGCCCTACATGCCCCAAACTTGGTCTGGTCTGCTCATCAGAGTCCCCTCTACGGGCGTGTTTTGGATTGGATCTTTAGATTTTTTACCATATTTGTGTTCCCTTTTTGTCCGGCCCATAACTCTGCCTAGAAAGGCCCTACATGCCCCAAACTTGGTCTGGTCTGCTCATCAGAGATCCCTCTACGGGCTTGTTTTTGATTGTATTTTAAGATTTTTGACCATATTTGTCTTCCCTTTTTGTCCGGCCCATAACTCTGCCTAGAAAGGCCCTACATGCCCCAAACTTGGTCTGGTCTGCTCATCAGAGTCCCCTCTACGGGCGTGTTTTGGATTGGATTTTAAGATTTTTGACCATATTTGTCTTCCCTTTTTGTCTGGCCCATAACTCTGCCTAGAAAGGCCCTACATGCCCCAAACTTGGTCTGGTCTGCTCATCAGAGTCCCCTCTACGGGCGTGTTTTGGATTGGATTTTTTTTTTAAATGACTATATTTGTCTTCCCTTTTTGTCTGGCCCATAACTCTGCCTAGAAAGGCCCTACATACCCCAAACTTGGTATGGTCTGCTCATCAGTCCCCTCTACGGGCGTGTTTTGGATTGGATTTTTATTTATTTATTACTATATTTGTCTTCCCTTTTTGTCCGGCCCATAACTCTGCCTAGAAAGGCCCTACATGCCCCAAACTTGGTCTGGTCTGCTCATCAGAGTCCCCTCTACGGGCGTGTTTTGGATTGGATTTTTAATTTTTAAATGACTATATTTGTCTTCCCTTTTTGTCCGGCCAATAACTCTGCCTAGAAAGGCCCTACATGCCCCAAACTTGGTCTGGTCTGCTCATCAGAGTCCCCTCTACGGGCGTGTTTTGGATTGGATTTTTTATTTTTAAATGACTATATTTGTCTTCCCTTTTTGTCCGGCCCATAACTCTGCCTAGAAAGGCCCTACATGCCCCAAACTTGGTCTGGTCTGCTCATCAGAGTCCCCTCTACGGGCGTGTTTTGGATTGGATTTTAAGATTTTTGACCATATTTGTCTTCCCTTTTTGTCCGGCCCATAACTCTGCCTAGAAAGGCCCTACATGCCCCAAACTTGGTCTGGTCTGCTCATCAGAGTCCCCTCTACGGGCGTGTTTTGGATTGGATTTTAAGATTTTTGACCATATTTGTCTTCCCTTTTTGTCTGGCCCATAACTCTGCCTAGAAAGGCCCTACATGCCCCAAACTTGGTCTGGTCTGCTCATCAGAGTCCCCTCTACGGGCGTGTTTTGGATTGAATTTTTTTTTTTAAATGACTATATTTGTCTTCCCTTTTTGTCCGGCCCATAACTCTGCCTAGAAAGGCCCTACATGCCCCAAACTTGGTCTGGTCTGCTCATCAGAGTCCCCTCTACGGGCGTGTTTTGGATTGGATTTTAAGATTTTTGACCATATTTGTCTTCCCTTTTTGTCCGGCCCATAACTCTGCCTAGAAAGGCCCTACATGCCCCAAACTTGGTCTGGTCTGCTCATCAGAGATCCCTCTACGGGCTTGTTTTTGATTGTATTTTAAGATTTTTGACCATATTTGTCTTCCCTTTTTGTCTGGCCCATAACTCTGCCTAGAAAGGCCCTACATGCCCCAAACTTGGTCTGGTCTGCTCATCAGAGTCCCCTCTACGGGCGTGTTTTGGATTGGATCTTTAGATTTTTTACCATATTTGTGTTCCCTTTTTGTCCGGCCCATAACTCTGCCTAGAAAGGCCCTACATGCCCCAAACTTGGTCTGGTCTGCTCATCAGAGATCCCTCTACGGGCGTGTTTTGGATTGGATTTTAAGATTTTTGACCATATTTGTCTTCCCTTTTTGTCTGGCCCATAACTCTGCCTAGAAAGGCCCTACATGCCCCAAACTTGGTCTGGTCTGCTCATCAGAGTCCCCTCTACGGGCGTGTTTTGGATTGGATTTTTTTTTTAAATGACTATATTTGTCTTCCCTTTTTGTCTGGCCCATAACTCTGCCTAGAAAGGCCCTACATACCCCAAACTTGGTATGGTCTGCTCATCAGTCCCCTCTACGGGCGTGTTTTGGATTGGATTTTTATTTATTTATTACTATATTTGTCTTCCCTTTTTGTCCGGCCCATAACTCTGCCTAGAAAGGCCCTACATGCCCCAAACTTGGTCTGGTCTGCTCATCAGAGTCCCCTCTACGGGCGTGTTTTGGATTGGATTTTTTATTTTTAAATGACTATATTTGTCTTCCCTTTTTGTCCGGCCCATAACTCTGCCTAGAAAGGCCCTACATGCCCCAAACTTGGTCTGGTCTGCTCATCAGAGTCCCCTCTACGGGCGTGTTTTGGATTGAATTTTTTTTTTAAATGACTATATTTGTCTTCCCTTTTTGTCCGGCCCATAACTCTGCCTAGAAAGGCCCTACATGCCCCAAACTTGGTCTGGTCTGCTCATCAGAGTCCCCTCTACGGGCGTGTTTTGGATTGGATTTTAAGATTTTTGACCATATTTGTCTTCCCTTTTTGTCCGGCCCATAACTCTGCCTAGAAAGGCCCTACATGCCCCAAACTTGGTCTGGTCTGCTCATCAGAGTCCCCTCTACGGGCGTGTTTTGGATTGGATTTTAAGATTTTTGACCATATTTGTCTTCCCTTTTTGTCTGGCCCATAACTCTGCCTAGAAAGGCCCTACATGCCCCAAACTTGGTCTGGTCTGCTCATCAGAGTCCCCTCTACGGGCGTGTTTTGGATTGAATTTTTTTTTTTAAATGACTATATTTGTCTTCCCTTTTTGTCCGGCCCATAACTCTGCCTAGAAAGGCCCTACATACCCCAAACTTGGTCTGGTCTGCTCATCAGAGTCCCCTCTACGGGCGTGTTTTGGATTGGATTTTTTATTTTTAAATGACTATATTTGTCTTCCCTTTTTGTCCGGCCCATAACTCTGCCTAGAAAGGCCCTACATGCCCCAAACTTGGTCTGGTCTGCTCATCAGAGTCCCCTCTACGGGCGTGTTTTGGATTGGATTTTAAGATTTTTGACCATATTTGTCTTCCCTTTTTGTCCGGCCCATAACTCTGCCTAGAAAGGCCCTACATGCCCCAAACTTGGTCTGGTCTGCTCATCAGAGTCCCCTCTACGGGCGTGTTTTGGATTGGATTTTAAGATTTTTGACCATATTTGTCTTCCCTTTTTGTCTGGCCCATAACTCTGCCTAGAAAGGCCCTACATGCCCCAAACTTGGTCTGGTCTGCTCATCAGAGTCCCCTCTACGGGCGTGTTTTGGATTGAATTTTTTTTTTTAAATGACTATATTTGTCTTCCCTTTTTGTCCGGCCCATAACTCTGCCTAGAAAGGCCCTACATGCCCCAAACTTGGTCTGGTCTGCTCATCAGAGTCCCCTCTACGGGCGTGTTTTGGATTGGATTTTAAGATTTTTGACCATATTTGTCTTCCCTTTTTGTCCGGCCCATAACTCTGCCTAGAAAGGCCCTACATGCCCCAAACTTGGTCTGGTCTGCTCATCAGAGATCCCTCTACGGGCTTGTTTTTGATTGTATTTTAAGATTTTTGACCATATTTGTCTTCCCTTTTTGTCTGGCCCATAACTCTGCCTAGAAAGGCCCTACATGCCCCAAACTTGGTCTGGTCTGCTCATCAGAGTCCCCTCTACGGGCGTGTTTTGGATTGGATCTTTAGATTTTTTACCATATTTGTGTTCCCTTTTTGTCTGGCCCATAACTCTGCCTAGAAAGGCCCCAAACTTGGTCTGGTCTGCTCATCGGAGTCCCCTCTACGGGCGTGTTTTGGATTGGATTTTAAGATTTTTGACCATATTTGTCTTCCCTTTTTGTCCGGCCCATAACTCTGCCTAGAAAGGCCCTACATGCCCCAAACTTGGTCTGGTCTGCTCATCAGAGATCCCTCTACGGGCTTGTTTTTGATTGTATTTTAAGATTTTTGACCATATTTGTCTTCCCTTTTTGTCTGGCCCATAACTCTGCCTAGAAAGGCCCTACATGCCCCAAACTTGGTCTGGTCTGCTCATCAGAGTCCCCTCTACGGGCGTGTTTTGGATTGGATCTTTAGATTTTTTACCATATTTGTGTTCCCTTTTTGTCCGGCCCATAACTCTGCCTAGAAAGGCCCTACATGCCCCAAACTTGGTCTGGTCTGCTCATCAGAGATCCCTCTACGGGCTTGTTTTTGATTGTATTTTAAGATTTTTGACCATATTTGTCTTCCCTTTTTGTCTGGCCCATAACTCTGCCTAGAAAGGCCCTACATGCCCCAAACTTGGTCTGGTCTGCTCATCAGAGGTCCCTCTACGGGCATGTTTTGGATTGGATTTTTTTTTAAATTGACCATATTTGTCTTCCCTTTTTGTCCGGCCCATAACTCTGCCTAGAAAAGCCCTACATGCCCCAAACTTGGTCTGGTCTGCTCATCAGAGGTCCCTCTACGGGCATGTTTTGGATTGGATTTAAAAAAAAATGACCATATTTGTCTTCCCTTTTTATTTGGCCCATAACTCTGCCTAGAAAGGCCCTACATGCCCCAAACTTGGTCTGGTCTGCTCATCAGAGGTCCCTCTACGGGCATGTTTTGGATTGGATTTTTTTTTTAAATGACCATATTTGTCTTCCCTTTTTGTCTGGCCCATAACTCTGCCTAGAAAGGCCCTACATGCCCCAAACTTGGTCTGGTCTGCTCATCAGAGGTCCCTCTACGGGCATGTTTTGGATTGGATAAAAAAAAAAAATGACCATATTTGTCTTCCCTTTTTGTCCGGCCCATAACTCTGCCTAGAAAGGACCTACATGCCCCAAACTTGGTCTGGTCTGCTCATCAGAGTCCCCTCTACGGGCGTGTTTTGGATTGGATTTTAAGATTTTTGACTGTATTTGTCTTCCCTTTTTGTCTGGCCCATAACTCTGCCTAGAATGGCCCTACATGCCCCAAACTTGGTCTGGTCTGCTCATCAGAGTCCCCTCTACGGGCGTGTTTTGGATTGGATTTTTTTTTTTTATGACTATATTTGTCTTCCCTTTTTGTCCGGCCCATAATTCTGCTTAGAAAGGCCCTACATGCCCCAAACTTGGTCTGGTCTGCTCATCAGAGTCCCCTCTACGGGCGTGTTTTGGATTGGATTTTAAGATTTTTGACCATATTTGTCTTCCCTTTTTGTCTGGCCCATAACTCTGCCTAGAAAGGCCCTACATGCCCCAAACTTGGTCTGGTCTGCTCATCAGAGTCCCCTCTACGGGCATGTTTTGGATTGGATTTTTTTTTTTAAATGACTATATTTGTCTTCCCTTTTTGTCCGGCCCATAACTCTGCCTAGAAAGGCCCTACATGCCCCAAACTTGGTCTGGTCTGCTCATCAGAGTCCCCTCTACGGGCGTGTTTTGGATTGGATTTTAAGATTTTTTACCATATTTGTCTTCCCTTTTTGTCTGGCCCATAACTCTGCCTAGAAAGGCCCTACATGCCCCAAACTTGGTCTGGTCTGCTCATCAGAGGTCCCTCTACTGGCATGTTTTGGATTGGATTTTAAAAAAAAAGACCTTATTTGTCTTCCCTTTTTGTCTGGCCCATAACTCTGCCTAGAAAGGCCCTACATGCCCCAAACTTGGTCTGGTCTGCTCATCAGAGTCCCCTCTACGGGCGTGTTTTGGATTGGATTTTAAGATTTTTGACCATATTTGTCTTCCCTTTTTGTCTGGCCCATAACTCTGCCTAGAAAGGCCCTACATGCCCCAAACTTGGTCTGGTCTGCTCATCAGAGGTCCCTCTACGGGCATGTTTTGGATTGGATTTAAAAAAAAAATGACCATATTTGTCTTCCCTTTTTGTCTGGCCCATAACTCTGCCTAGAAAGGCCCTACATGCCCCAAACTTGGTCTGGTCTGCTCATCAGAGTCCCCTCTACGGGCGTGTTTTGGATTGGATTTTAAGATTTTTGACCATATTTGTCTTCCCTTTTTGTCTGGCCCATAACTCTGCCTAGAAAGGCCCTACATGCCCCAAACTTGGTCTGGTCTGCTCATCAGAGGTCCCTCTACTGGCATGTTTTGGATTGGATTTAAAAAAAAAAAGACCATATTTGTCTTCCCTTTTTGTCTGGCCCATAACTCTGCCTAGAAAGGCCCTACATGCCCCAAACTTGGTCTGGTCTGCTCATCAGAGTCCCCTCTACGGGCGTGTTTTGGATTGGATTTTAAGATTTTTGACCATATTTGTCTTCCCTTTTTGTCTGGCCCATAACTCTGCCTAGAAAGGCCCTACATGCCCCAAACTTGGTCTGGTCTGCTCATCAGAGTCCCCTCTACGGGCGTGTTTTGGATTGGATTTTAAGATTTTTGACCCTATTTGTCTTCCCTTTTTGTCTGGCCCATAACTCTGCCTAGAAAGGCCCTACATGCCCCAAACTTGGTCTGGTCTGCTCATCAGAGTCCCCTCTACGGGCGTGTTTTGGATTGGATTTTTTATTTTTAAATGACTATATTTGTCTTCCCTTTTTGTCCGGCCCATAACTCTGCCTAGAAAGGCCCTACATGCCCCAAACTTGGTCTGGTCTGCTCATCAGAGTCCCCTCTACGGGCGTGTTTTGGATTGGATTTTAAGATTTTTGACCATATTTGTCTTCCCTTTTTGTCTGGCCCATAACTCTGCCTAGAAAGGCCCTACATGCCCCAAACTTGGTCTGGTCTGCTCATCAGAGTCCCCTCTACGGGCGTGTTTTGGATTGGATTTTTTTTTTTTATGACTATATTTGTCTTCCCTTTTTGTCCGGCCCATAACTCTGCCTAGAAAGGCCCTACATGCCCCAAACTTGGTCTGGTCTGCTCATCAGAGTCCCCTCTACAGGTTTGTTTTGGATTGGATTTTAAGATTTTTGACCGTATTTGTCTTCCCTTTTTGTCTGGCCCATAACTCTGCCTAGAAAGGCCCTACATGCCCCAAACTTGGTCTGGTCTGCTCATCAGAGTCCCCTCTACGGGCGTGTTTTGGATTGGATTTTTTTTTTAAATGACTATATTTGTCTTCCCTTTTTGTCTGGCCCATAACTCTGCCTAGAAAGGCCCTACATACCCCAAACTTGGTATGGTCTGCTCATCAGTCCCCTCTACGGGCGTGTTTTGGATTGGATTTTAAGATTTTTGACCATATTTGTCTTCCCTTTTTGTCCGGCCCATAACTCTGCCTAGAAAGGCCCTACATGCCCCAAACTTGGTCTGGTCTGCTCATCAGAGTCCCCTCTACGGGCGTGTTTTGGATTGGATTTTAAGATTTTTGACCATATTTGTCTTCCCTTTTTGTCTGGCCCATAACTCTGCCTAGAAAGGCCCTACATGCCCCAAACTTGGTCTGGTCTGCTCATCAGAGTCCCCTCTACGGGCGTGTTTTGGATTGGATTTTTTTTTTAAATGACTATATTTGTCTTCCCTTTTTGTCTGGCACATAACTCTGCCTAGAAAGGCCCTACATGCCCCAAACTTGGTCTGGTCTGCTCATCAGGGTCCCCTCTACGGGCGTGTTTTGGATTTGATTTTAAGATTTTTGACCATATTTGTCTTCCCTTTTTGTCTGGCCCATAACTCTGCCTAGAAAGGCCCTACATGCCCCAAACTTGGTCTGGTCTGCTCATCAGAGTCCCCTCTACAGGTATGTTTTGGATTGGATTTTAAGATTTTTGACCATATTTGTCTTCCCTTTTTGTCTGGCCCATAACTCTGCCTAGAAAGGCCCTACATGCCCCAAACTTGGTCTGGTCTGCTCATCAGAGGTCCCTCTACTGGCATGTTTTGGATTGGATTTAAAAAAAAAAAGACCATATTTGTCTTCCCTTTTTGTCTGGCCCATAACTCTGCCTAGAAAGGCCCTACATGCCCCAAACTTGGTCTGGTCTGCTCATCAGAGTCCCCTCTACGGGCGTGTTTTGGATTGGATTTTAAGATTTTTGACCATATTTGTCTTCCCTTTTTGTCTGGCCCATAACTCTGCCTAGAAAGGCCCTACATGCCCCAAACTTGGTCTGGTCTGCTCATCAGAGTCCCCTCTACGGGCGTGTTTTGGATTGGATTTTAAGATTTTTGACCCTATTTGTCTTCCCTTTTTGTCTGGCCCATAACTCTGCCTAGAAAGGCCCTACATGCCCCAAACTTGGTCTGGTCTGCTCATCAGAGTCCCCTCTACGGGCGTGTTTTGGATTGGATTTTTTATTTTTAAATGACTATATTTGTCTTCCCTTTTTGTCCGGCCCATAACTCTGCCTAGAAAGGCCCTACATGCCCCAAACTTGGTCTGGTCTGCTCATCAGAGTCCCCTCTACGGGCGTGTTTTGGATTGGATTTTAAGATTTTTGACCATATTTGTCTTCCCTTTTTGTCTGGCCCATAACTCTGCCTAGAAAGGCCCTACATGCCCCAAACTTGGTCTGGTCTGCTCATCAGAGTCCCCTCTACGGGCGTGTTTTGGATTGGATTTTTTTTTTTTATGACTATATTTGTCTTCCCTTTTTGTCCGGCCCATAACTCTGCCTAGAAAGGCCCTACATGCCCCAAACTTGGTCTGGTCTGCTCATCAGAGTCCCCTCTACAGGTTTGTTTTGGATTGGATTTTAAGATTTTTGACCGTATTTGTCTTCCCTTTTTGTCTGGCCCATAACTCTGCCTAGAAAGGCCCTACATGCCCCAAACTTGGTCTGGTCTGCTCATCAGAGTCCCCTCTACGGGCGTGTTTTGGATTGGATTTTTTTTTTAAATGACTATATTTGTCTTCCCTTTTTGTCTGGCCCATAACTCTGCCTAGAAAGGCCCTACATACCCCAAACTTGGTATGGTCTGCTCATCAGTCCCCTCTACGGGCGTGTTTTGGATTGGATTTTAAGATTTTTGACCATATTTGTCTTCCCTTTTTGTCCGGCCCATAACTCTGCCTAGAAAGGCCCTACATGCCCCAAACTTGGTCTGGTCTGCTCATCAGAGTCCCCTCTACGGGCGTGTTTTGGATTGGATTTTAAGATTTTTGACCATATTTGTCTTCCCTTTTTGTCTGGCCCATAACTCTGCCTAGAAAGGCCCTACATGCCCCAAACTTGGTCTGGTCTGCTCATCAGAGTCCCCTCTACGGGCGTGTTTTGGATTGGATTTTTTTTTTAAATGACTATATTTGTCTTCCCTTTTTGTCTGGCACATAACTCTGCCTAGAAAGGCCCTACATGCCCCAAACTTGGTCTGGTCTGCTCATCAGGGTCCCCTCTACGGGCGTGTTTTGGATTTGATTTTAAGATTTTTGACCATATTTGTCTTCCCTTTTTGTCTGGCCCATAACTCTGCCTAGAAAGGCCCTACATGCCCCAAACTTGGTCTGGTCTGCTCATCAGAGTCCCCTCTACAGGTATGTTTTGGATTGGATTTTAAGATTTTTGACCCTATTTGTCTTCCCTTTTTGTCTGGCCCATAACTCTGCCTAGAAAGGCCCTACATGCCCCAAACTTGGTCTGGTCTGCTCATCAGAGTCCCCTCTACGGGCGTGTTTTGGATTGGATTTTTTATTTTTAAATGACTATATTTGTCTTCCCTTTTTGTCCGGCCCATAACTCTGCCTAGAAAGGCCCTACATGCCCCAAACTTGGTCTGGTCTGCTCATCAGAGTCCCCTCTACGGGCGTGTTTTGGATTGGATTTTAAGATTTTTGACCATATTTGTCTTCCCTTTTTGTCCGGCCCATAACTCTGCCTAGAAAGGCCCTACATGCCCCAAACTTGGTCTGGTCTGCTCATCAGAGTCCCCTCTACGGGCGTGTTTTGGATTGGATTTTAAGATTTTTGACCATATTTGTCTTCCCTTTTTGTCTGGCCCATAACTCTGCCTAGAAAGGCCCTACATGCCCCAAACTTGGTCTGGTCTGCTCATCAGAGTCCCCTCTACGGGCGTGTTTTGGATTGAATTTTTTTTTTTAAATGACTATATTTGTCTTCCCTTTTTGTCCGGCCCATAACTCTGCCTAGAAAGGCCCTACATGCCCCAAACTTGGTCTGGTCTGCTCATCAGAGTCCCCTCTACGGGCGTGTTTTGGATTGGATTTTAAGATTTTTGACCATATTTGTCTTCCCTTTTTGTCCGGCCCATAACTCTGCCTAGAAAGGCCCTACATGCCCCAAACTTGGTCTGGTCTGCTCATCAGAGATCCCTCTACGGGCTTGTTTTTGATTGTATTTTAAGATTTTTGACCATATTTGTCTTCCCTTTTTGTCTGGCCCATAACTCTGCCTAGAAAGGCCCTACATGCCCCAAACTTGGTCTGGTCTGCTCATCAGAGTCCCCTCTACGGGCGTGTTTTGGATTGGATCTTTAGATTTTTTACCATATTTGTGTTCCCTTTTTGTCCGGCCCATAACTCTGCCTAGAAAGGCCCTACATGCCCCAAACTTGGTCTGGTCTGCTCATCAGAGATCCCTCTACGGGCTTGTTTTTGATTGTATTTTAAGATTTTTGACCATATTTGTCTTCCCTTTTTGTCCGGCCCATAACTCTGCCTAGAAAGGCCCTACATGCCCCAAACTTGGTCTGGTCTGCTCATCAGAGTCCCCTCTACGGGCGTGTTTTGGATTGGATTTTAAGATTTTTGACCATATTTGTCTTCCCTTTTTGTCTGGCCCATAACTCTGCCTAGAAAGGCCCTACATGCCCCAAACTTGGTCTGGTCTGCTCATCAGAGTCCCCTCTACGGGCGTGTTTTGGATTGGATTTTTTTTTTAAATGACTATATTTGTCTTCCCTTTTTGTCTGGCCCATAACTCTGCCTAGAAAGGCCCTACATACCCCAAACTTGGTATGGTCTGCTCATCAGTCCCCTCTACGGGCGTGTTTTGGATTGGATTTTTATTTATTTATTACTATATTTGTCTTCCCTTTTTGTCCGGCCCATAACTCTGCCTAGAAAGGCCCTACATGCCCCAAACTTGGTCTGGTCTGCTCATCAGAGTCCCCTCTACGGGCGTGTTTTGGATTGGATTTTTAATTTTTAAATGACTATATTTGTCTTCCCTTTTTGTCCGGCCAATAACTCTGCCTAGAAAGGCCCTACATGCCCCAAACTTGGTCTGGTCTGCTCATCAGAGTCCCCTCTACGGGCGTGTTTTGGATTGGATTTTTTATTTTTAAATGACTATATTTGTCTTCCCTTTTTGTCCGGCCCATAACTCTGCCTAGAAAGGCCCTACATGCCCCAAACTTGGTCTGGTCTGCTCATCAGAGTCCCCTCTACGGGCGTGTTTTGGATTGGATTTTAAGATTTTTGACCATATTTGTCTTCCCTTTTTGTCCGGCCCATAACTCTGCCTAGAAAGGCCCTACATGCCCCAAACTTGGTCTGGTCTGCTCATCAGAGTCCCCTCTACGGGCGTGTTTTGGATTGGATTTTAAGATTTTTGACCATATTTGTCTTCCCTTTTTGTCTGGCCCATAACTCTGCCTAGAAAGGCCCTACATGCCCCAAACTTGGTCTGGTCTGCTCATCAGAGTCCCCTCTACGGGCGTGTTTTGGATTGAATTTTTTTTTTTAAATGACTATATTTGTCTTCCCTTTTTGTCCGGCCCATAACTCTGCCTAGAAAGGCCCTACATGCCCCAAACTTGGTCTGGTCTGCTCATCAGAGTCCCCTCTACGGGCGTGTTTTGGATTGGATTTTAAGATTTTTGACCATATTTGTCTTCCCTTTTTGTCCGGCCCATAACTCTGCCTAGAAAGGCCCTACATGCCCCAAACTTGGTCTGGTCTGCTCATCAGAGATCCCTCTACGGGCTTGTTTTTGATTGTATTTTAAGATTTTTGACCATATTTGTCTTCCCTTTTTGTCTGGCCCATAACTCTGCCTAGAAAGGCCCTACATGCCCCAAACTTGGTCTGGTCTGCTCATCAGAGTCCCCTCTACGGGCGTGTTTTGGATTGGATCTTTAGATTTTTTACCATATTTGTGTTCCCTTTTTGTCCGGCCCATAACTCTGCCTAGAAAGGCCCTACATGCCCCAAACTTGGTCTGGTCTGCTCATCAGAGATCCCTCTACGGGCGTGTTTTGGATTGGATTTTAAGATTTTTGACCATATTTGTCTTCCCTTTTTGTCTGGCCCATAACTCTGCCTAGAAAGGCCCTACATGCCCCAAACTTGGTCTGGTCTGCTCATCAGAGTCCCCTCTACGGGCGTGTTTTGGATTGGATTTTTTTTTTAAATGACTATATTTGTCTTCCCTTTTTGTCTGGCCCATAACTCTGCCTAGAAAGGCCCTACATACCCCAAACTTGGTATGGTCTGCTCATCAGTCCCCTCTACGGGCGTGTTTTGGATTGGATTTTTATTTATTTATTACTATATTTGTCTTCCCTTTTTGTCCGGCCCATAACTCTGCCTAGAAAGGCCCTACATGCCCCAAACTTGGTCTGGTCTGCTCATCAGAGTCCCCTCTACGGGCGTGTTTTGGATTGGATTTTTTATTTTTAAATGACTATATTTGTCTTCCCTTTTTGTCCGGCCCATAACTCTGCCTAGAAAGGCCCTACATGCCCCAAACTTGGTCTGGTCTGCTCATCAGAGTCCCCTCTACGGGCGTGTTTTGGATTGATTTTTTTTTTTAAATGACTATATTTGTCTTCCCTTTTTGTCCGGCCCATAACTCTGCCTAGAAAGGCCCTACATGCCCCAAACTTGGTCTGGTCTGCTCATCAGAGTCCCCTCTACGGGCGTGTTTTGGATTGGATTTTAAGATTTTTGACCATATTTGTCTTCCCTTTTTGTCCGGCCCATAACTCTGCCTAGAAAGGCCCTACATGCCCCAAACTTGGTCTGGTCTGCTCATCAGAGTCCCCTCTACGGGCGTGTTTTGGATTGGATTTTAAGATTTTTGACCATATTTGTCTTCCCTTTTTGTCTGGCCCATAACTCTGCCTAGAAAGGCCCTACATGCCCCAAACTTGGTCTGGTCTGCTCATCAGAGTCCCCTCTACGGGCGTGTTTTGGATTGAATTTTTTTTTTTAAATGACTATATTTGTCTTCCCTTTTTGTCCGGCCCATAACTCTGCCTAGAAAGGCCCTACATACCCCAAACTTGGTCTGGTCTGCTCATCAGAGTCCCCTCTACGGGCGTGTTTTGGATTGGATTTTTTATTTTTAAATGACTATATTTGTCTTCCCTTTTTGTCCGGCCCATAACTCTGCCTAGAAAGGCCCTACATGCCCCAAACTTGGTCTGGTCTGCTCATCAGAGTCCCCTCTACGGGCGTGTTTTGGATTGGATTTTAAGATTTTTGACCATATTTGTCTTCCCTTTTTGTCCGGCCCATAACTCTGCCTAGAAAGGCCCTACATGCCCCAAACTTGGTCTGGTCTGCTCATCAGAGTCCCCTCTACGGGCGTGTTTTGGATTGGATTTTTTTTTTAAATGACTATATTTGTCTTCCCTTTTTGTCTGGCCCATAACTCTGCCTAGAAAGGCCCTACATACCCCAAACTTGGTATGGTCTGCTCATCAGTCCCCTCTACGGGCGTGTTTTGGATTGGATTTTTATTTATTTATTACTATATTTGTCTTCCCTTTTTGTCCGGCCCATAACTCTGCCTAGAAAGGCCCTACATGCCCCAAACTTGGTCTGGTCTGCTCATCAGAGTCCCCTCTACGGGCGTGTTTTGGATTGGATTTTTAATTTTTAAATGACTATATTTGTCTTCCCTTTTTGTCCGGCCAATAACTCTGCCTAGAAAGGCCCTACATGCCCCAAACTTGGTCTGGTCTGCTCATCAGAGTCCCCTCTACGGGCGTGTTTTGGATTGGATTTTTTATTTTTAAATGACTATATTTGTCTTCCCTTTTTGTCCGGCCCATAACTCTGCCTAGAAAGGCCCTACATGCCCCAAACTTGGTCTGGTCTGCTCATCAGAGTCCCCTCTACGGGCGTGTTTTGGATTGGATTTTAAGATTTTTGACCATATTTGTCTTCCCTTTTTGTCCGGCCCATAACTCTGCCTAGAAAGGCCCTACATGCCCCAAACTTGGTCTGGTCTGCTCATCAGAGTCCCCTCTACGGGCGTGTTTTGGATTGGATTTTAAGATTTTTGACCATATTTGTCTTCCCTTTTTGTCTGGCCCATAACTCTGCCTAGAAAGGCCCTACATGCCCCAAACTTGGTCTGGTCTGCTCATCAGAGTCCCCTCTACGGGCGTGTTTTGGATTGAATTTTTTTTTTTAAATGACTATATTTGTCTTCCCTTTTTGTCCGGCCCATAACTCTGCCTAGAAAGGCCCTACATGCCCCAAACTTGGTCTGGTCTGCTCATCAGAGTCCCCTCTACGGGCGTGTTTTGGATTGGATTTTAAGATTTTTGACCATATTTGTCTTCCCTTTTTGTCCGGCCCATAACTCTGCCTAGAAAGGCCCTACATGCCCCAAACTTGGTCTGGTCTGCTCATCAGAGATCCCTCTACGGGCTTGTTTTTGATTGTATTTTAAGATTTTTGACCATATTTGTCTTCCCTTTTTGTCTGGCCCATAACTCTGCCTAGAAAGGCCCTACATGCCCCAAACTTGGTCTGGTCTGCTCATCAGAGTCCCCTCTACGGGCGTGTTTTGGATTGGATCTTTAGATTTTTTACCATATTTGTGTTCCCTTTTTGTCCGGCCCATAACTCTGCCTAGAAAGGCCCTACATGCCCCAAACTTGGTCTGGTCTGCTCATCAGAGATCCCTCTACGGGCGTGTTTTGGATTGGATTTTAAGATTTTTGACCATATTTGTCTTCCCTTTTTGTCTGGCCCATAACTCTGCCTAGAAAGGCCCTACATGCCCCAAACTTGGTCTGGTCTGCTCATCAGAGTCCCCTCTACGGGCGTGTTTTGGATTGGATTTTTTTTTTAAATGACTATATTTGTCTTCCCTTTTTGTCTGGCCCATAACTCTGCCTAGAAAGGCCCTACATACCCCAAACTTGGTATGGTCTGCTCATCAGTCCCCTCTACGGGCGTGTTTTGGATTGGATTTTTATTTATTTATTACTATATTTGTCTTCCCTTTTTGTCCGGCCCATAACTCTGCCTAGAAAGGCCCTACATGCCCCAAACTTGGTCTGGTCTGCTCATCAGAGTCCCCTCTACGGGCGTGTTTTGGATTGGATTTTTTATTTTTAAATGACTATATTTGTCTTCCCTTTTTGTCCGGCCCATAACTCTGCCTAGAAAGGCCCTACATGCCCCAAACTTGGTCTGGTCTGCTCATCAGAGTCCCCTCTACGGGCGTGTTTTGGATTGATTTTTTTTTTTAAATGACTATATTTGTCTTCCCTTTTTGTCCGGCCCATAACTCTGCCTAGAAAGGCCCTACATGCCCCAAACTTGGTCTGGTCTGCTCATCAGAGTCCCCTCTACGGGCGTGTTTTGGATTGGATTTTAAGATTTTTGACCATATTTGTCTTCCCTTTTTGTCCGGCCCATAACTCTGCCTAGAAAGGCCCTACATGCCCCAAACTTGGTCTGGTCTGCTCATCAGAGTCCCCTCTACGGGCGTGTTTTGGATTGGATTTTAAGATTTTTGACCATATTTGTCTTCCCTTTTTGTCTGGCCCATAACTCTGCCTAGAAAGGCCCTACATGCCCCAAACTTGGTCTGGTCTGCTCATCAGAGTCCCCTCTACGGGCGTGTTTTGGATTGAATTTTTTTTTTTAAATGACTATATTTGTCTTCCCTTTTTGTCCGGCCCATAACTCTGCCTAGAAAGGCCCTACATACCCCAAACTTGGTCTGGTCTGCTCATCAGAGTCCCCTCTACGGGCGTGTTTTGGATTGGATTTTTTATTTTTAAATGACTATATTTGTCTTCCCTTTTTGTCCGGCCCATAACTCTGCCTAGAAAGGCCCTACATGCCCCAAACTTGGTCTGGTCTGCTCATCAGAGTCCCCTCTACGGGCGTGTTTTGGATTGGATTTTAAGATTTTTGACCATATTTGTCTTCCCTTTTTGTCCGGCCCATAACTCTGCCTAGAAAGGCCCTACATGCCCCAAACTTGGTCTGGTCTGCTCATCAGAGTCCCCTCTACGGGCGTGTTTTGGATTGGATTTTAAGATTTTTGACCATATTTGTCTTCCCTTTTTGTCTGGCCCATAACTCTGCCTAGAAAGGCCCTACATGCCCCAAACTTGGTCTGGTCTGCTCATCAGAGTCCCCTCTACGGGCGTGTTTTGGATTGAATTTTTTTTTTTAAATGACTATATTTGTCTTCCCTTTTTGTCCGGCCCATAACTCTGCCTAGAAAGGCCCTACATGCCCCAAACTTGGTCTGGTCTGCTCATCAGAGTCCCCTCTACGGGCGTGTTTTGGATTGGATTTTAAGATTTTTGACCATATTTGTCTTCCCTTTTTGTCCGGCCCATAACTCTGCCTAGAAAGGCCCTACATGCCCCAAACTTGGTCTGGTCTGCTCATCAGAGATCCCTCTACGGGCTTGTTTTTGATTGTATTTTAAGATTTTTGACCATATTTGTCTTCCCTTTTTGTCTGGCCCATAACTCTGCCTAGAAAGGCCCTACATGCCCCAAACTTGGTCTGGTCTGCTCATCAGAGTCCCCTCTACGGGCGTGTTTTGGATTGGATCTTTAGATTTTTTACCATATTTGTGTTCCCTTTTTGTCTGGCCCATAACTCTGCCTAGAAAGGCCCCAAACTTGGTCTGGTCTGCTCATCGGAGTCCCCTCTACGGGCGTGTTTTGGATTGGATTTTAAGATTTTTGACCATATTTGTCTTCCCTTTTTGTCCGGCCCATAACTCTGCCTAGAAAGGCCCTACATGCCCCAAACTTGGTCTGGTCTGCTCATCAGAGATCCCTCTACGGGCTTGTTTTTGATTGTATTTTAAGATTTTTGACCATATTTGTCTTCCCTTTTTGTCTGGCCCATAACTCTGCCTAGAAAGGCCCTACATGCCCCAAACTTGGTCTGGTCTGCTCATCAGAGTCCCCTCTACGGGCGTGTTTTGGATTGGATTTTTTTTTTTTAAATGACTATATTTGTCTTCCCTTTTTGTCCGGCCCATAACTCTGCCTAGAAAGGCCCTACATGCCCCAAACTTGGTCTGGTCTGCTCATCAGAGTCCCCTCTACGGGCGTGTTTTGGATTGGATTTTAAGATTTTTGACCATATTTGTCTTCCCTTTTTGTCCGGCCCATAACTCTGCCTAGAAAGGCCCTACATGCCCCAAACTTGGTCTGGTCTGCTCATCAGAGTCCCCTCTACGGGCGTGTTTTGGATTGGATTTTAAGATTTTTGACCATATTTGTCTTCCCTTTTTGTCTGGCCCATAACTCTGCCTAGAAAGGCCCTACATGCCCCAAACTTGGTCTGGTCTGCTCATCAGAGTCCCCTCTACGGGCGTGTTTTGGATTGGATTTTTTTTTTAAATGACTATATTTGTCTTCCCTTTTTGTCTGGCCCATAACTCTGCCTAGAAAGGCCCTACATACCCCAAACTTGGTATGGTCTGCTCATCAGTCCCCTCTACGGGCGTGTTTTGGATTGGATTTTTTTTAATTTATTACTATATTTGTCTTCCCTTTTTGTCCGGCCCATAACTCTGCCTAGAAAGGCCCTACATGCCCCAAACTTGGTCTGGTCTGCTCATCAGAGTCACCTCTACGGGCGTGTTTTGGATTGGATTTTAAGATTTTTGACCATATTTGTCTTCCCTTTTTGTCTGGCCCATAACTCTGCCTAGAAAGGCCCTACATGCCCCAAACTTGGTCTGGTCTGCTCATCAGAGTCCCCTCTACGGGCGTGTTTTGGATTGGATTTTTTTTTTAAATGACTATATTTCTCTTCCCTTTTTGTCTGGCCCATAACTCTGCCTAGAAAGGCCCTACATACCCCAAACTTGGTATGGTCTGCTCATCAGTCCCCTCTACGGGCGTGTTTTGGATTGGATTTTTTTTTATTTATTACTATATTTGTCTTCCCTTTTTGTCCGGCCCATAACTCTGCCTAGAAAGGCCCTACATGCCCCAAACTTGGTCTGGTCTGCTCATCAGAGTCCCCTCTACGGGCGTGTTTTGGATTGGATTTTTTATTTTTAAATGACTATATTTGTCTTCCCTTTTTGTCCGGCCCATAACTCTGCCTAGAAAGGCCCTACATGCCCCAAACTTGGTCTGGTCTGCTCATCAGAGTCCCCTCTACGGGCGTGTTTTGGATTGAATTTTTTTTTTTAAATGACTATATTTGTCTTCCCTTTTTGTCCGGCCCATAACTCTGCCTAGAAAGGCCCTACATGCCCCAAACTTGGTCTGGTCTGCTCATCAGAGTCCCCTCTACGGGCGTGTTTTGGATTGGATTTTAAGATTTTTGACCATATTTGTCTTCCCTTTTTGTCTGGCCCATAACTCTGCCTAGAAAGGCCCTACATGCCCCAAACTTGGTCTGGTCTGCTCATCAGAGTCCCCTCTACGGGCGTGTTTTGGATTGGATTTGTTTTTTTAAATGACTATATTTGTCTTCCCTTTTTGTCCGGCCCATAACTCTGCCTAGAAAGGCCCTACATGCCCCAAACTTGGTCTGGTCTGCTCATCAGAGTCCCCTCTACGGGCGTGTTTTGGATTGGATTTTAAGATTTTTGACCATATTTGTCTTCCCTTTTTGTCCGGCCCATAACTCTGCCTAGAAAGGCCCTACATGCCCCAAACTTGGTCTGGTCTGCTCATCAGAGTCCCCTCTACGGGCGTGTTTTGGATTGGATTTTAAGATTTTTGACCATATTTGTCTTCCCTTTTTGTCTGGCCCATAACTCTGCCTAGAAAGGCCCTACATGCCCCAAACTTGGTCTGGTCTGCTCATCAGAGTCCCCTCTACGGGCGTGTTTTGGATTGAATTTTTTTTTTTTAAATGACTATATTTGTCTTCCCTTTTTGTCCGGCCCATAACTCTGCCTAGAAAGGCCCTACATGCCCCAAACTTGGTCTGGTCTGCTCATCAGAGTCCCCTCTACGGGCGTGTTTTGGATTGGATTTTAAGATTTTTGACCATATTTGTCTTCCCTTTTTGTCCGGCCCATAACTCTGCCTAGAAAGGCCCTACATGCCCCAAACTTGGTCTGGTCTGCTCATCAGAGATCCCTCTACGGGCTTGTTTTTGATTGTATTTTAAGATTTTTGACCATATTTGTCTTCCCTTTTTGTCTGGCCCATAACTCTGCCTAGAAAGGCCCTACATGCCCCAAACTTGGTCTGGTCTGCTCATCAGAGTCCCCTCTACGGGGGTGTTTTGGATTTGATTTTTTTTTTTTTATGACTATATTTGTCTTCCCTTTTTGTCCGGCCCATAACTCTGCCTAGAAAGGCCCTACATGCCCCAAACTTGGTCTGGTCTGCTCATCAGAGTCCCCTCTACGGGCGTGTTTTGGATTGGATTTTAAGATTTTTGACCATATTTGTCTTCCCTTTTTGTCTGGCCCATAACTCTGCCTAGAAAGGCCCTACATGCCCCAAACTTGGTCTGGTCTGCTCATCAGAGTCCCCTCTACGGGCGTGTTTTGGATTGGATTTTAAGATTTTTGACCATATTTGTCTTCCCTTTTTGTCTGGCCCATAACTCTGCCTAGAAAGGCCCTACATGCCCCAAACTTGGTCTGGTCTGCTCATCAGAGTCCCCTCTACGGGCGTGTTTTGGATTGGATTTTTTTTTTAAATGACTATATTTGTCTTCCCTTTTTGTCTGGCCCATAACTCTGCCTAGAAAGGCCCTACATACCCCAAACTTGGTATGGTCTGCTCATCAGTCCCCTCTACGGGCGTGTTTTGGATTGGATTTTTTTTTATTTATTACTATATTTGTCTTCCCTTTTTGTCCGGCCCATAACTCTGCCTAGAAAGGCCCTACATGCCCCAAACTTGGTCTGGTCTGCTCATCAGAGTCCCCTCTACGGGCGTGTTTTGGATTGGATTTTAAGATTTTTGACCATATTTGTCTTCCCTTTTTGTCTGGCCCATAACTCTGCCTAGAAAGGCCCTACATGCCCCAAACTTGGTCTGGTCTGCTCATCAGAGTCCCCTCTACGGGCGTGTTTTGGATTGGATTTTTTTTTTAAATGACTATATTTCTCTTCCCTTTTTGTCTGGCCCATAACTCTGCCTAGAAAGGCCCTACATACCCCAAACTTGGTATGGTCTGCTCATCAGTCCCCTCTACGGGCGTGTTTTGGATTGGATTTTTTTTTATTTATTACTATATTTGTCTTCCCTTTTTGTCCGGCCCATAACTCTGCCTAGAAAGGCCCTACATGCCCCAAACTTGGTCTGGTCTGCTCATCAGAGTCCCCTCTACGGGCGTGTTTTGGATTGGATTTTTTATTTTTAAATGACTATATTTGTCTTCCCTTTTTGTCCGGCCCATAACTCTGCCTAGAAAGGCCCTACATGCCCCAAACTTGGTCTGGTCTGCTCATCAGAGTCCCCTCTACGGGCGTGTTTTGGATTGAATTTTTTTTTTTAAATGACTATATTTGTCTTCCCTTTTTGTCCGGCCCATAACTCTGCCTAGAAAGGCCCTACATGCCCCAAACTTGGTCTGGTCTGCTCATCAGAGTCCCCTCTACGGGCGTGTTTTGGATTGGATTTTAAGATTTTTGACCATATTTGTCTTCCCTTTTTGTCTGGCCCATAACTCTGCCTAGAAAGGCCCTACATGCCCCAAACTTGGTCTGGTCTGCTCATCAGAGTCCCCTCTACGGGCGTGTTTTGGATTGGATTTGTTTTTTTAAATGACTATATTTGTCTTCCCTTTTTGTCCGGCCCATAACTCTGCCTAGAAAGGCCCTACATGCCCCAAACTTGGTCTGGTCTGCTCATCAGAGTCCCCTCTACGGGCGTGTTTTGGATTGGATTTTAAGATTTTTGACCATATTTGTCTTCCCTTTTTGTCCGGCCCATAACTCTGCCTAGAAAGGCCCTACATGCCCCAAACTTGGTCTGGTCTGCTCATCAGAGTCCCCTCTACGGGCGTGTTTTGGATTGGATTTTAAGATTTTTGACCATATTTGTCTTCCCTTTTTGTCTGGCCCATAACTCTGCCTAGAAAGGCCCTACATGCCCCAAACTTGGTCTGGTCTGCTCATCAGAGTCCCCTCTACGGGCGTGTTTTGGATTGATTTTTTTTTTTTTAAATGACTATATTTGTCTTCCCTTTTTGTCCGGCCCATAACTCTGCCTAGAAAGGCCCTACATGCCCCAAACTTGGTCTGGTCTGCTCATCAGAGTCCCCTCTACGGGCGTGTTTTGGATTGGATTTTAAGATTTTTGACCATATTTGTCTTCCCTTTTTGTCCGGCCCATAACTCTGCCTAGAAAGGCCCTACATGCCCCAAACTTGGTCTGGTCTGCTCATCAGAGATCCCTCTACGGGCTTGTTTTTGATTGTATTTTAAGATTTTTGACCATATTTGTCTTCCCTTTTTGTCTGGCCCATAACTCTGCCTAGAAAGGCCCTACATGCCCCAAACTTGGTCTGGTCTGCTCATCAGAGTCCCCTCTACGGGCGTGTTTTGGATTGGATCTTTAGATTTTTTACCATATTTGTGTTCCCTTTTTGTCTGGCCCATAACTCTGCCTAGAAAGGCCCCAAACTTGGTCTGGTCTGCTCATCGGAGTCCCCTCTACGGGCGTGTTTTGGATTGGATTTTAAGATTTTTGACCATATTTGTCTTCCCTTTTTGTCCGGCCCATAACTCTGCCTAGAAAGGCCCTACATGCCCCAAACTTGGTCTGGTCTGCTCATCAGAGATCCCTCTACGGGCTTGTTTTTGATTGTATTTTAAGATTTTTGACCATATTTGTCTTCCCTTTTTGTCTGGCCCATAACTCTGCCTAGAAAGGCCCTACATGCCCCAAACTTGGTCTGGTCTGCTCATCAGAGTCCCCTCTACGGGCGTGTTTTGGATTGGATTTTTTTTTTTTAAATGACTATATTTGTCTTCCCTTTTTGTCCGGCCCATAACTCTGCCTAGAAAGGCCCTACATGCCCCAAACTTGGTCTGGTCTGCTCATCAGAGTCCCCTCTACGGGCGTGTTTTGGATTGGATTTTAAGATTTTTGACCATATTTGTCTTCCCTTTTTGTCCGGCCCATAACTCTGCCTAGAAAGGCCCTACATGCCCCAAACTTGGTCTGGTCTGCTCATCAGAGTCCCCTCTACGGGCGTGTTTTGGATTGGATTTTAAGATTTTTGACCATATTTGTCTTCCCTTTTTGTCTGGCCCATAACTCTGCCTAGAAAGGCCCTACATGCCCCAAACTTGGTCTGGTCTGCTCATCAGAGTCCCCTCTACGGGCGTGTTTTGGATTGGATTTTTTTTTTTTAAATGACTATATTTGTCTTCCCTTTTTGTCCGGCCCATAACTCTGCCTAGAAAGGCCCTACATGCCCCAAACTTGGTCTGGTCTGCTCATCAGAGTCCCCTCTACGGGCGTGTTTTGGATTGGATTTTAAGATTTTTGACCATATTTGTCTTCCCTTTTTGTCCGGCCCATAACTCTGCCTAGAAAGGCCCTACATGCCCCAAACTTGGTCTGGTCTGCTCATCAGAGTCCCCTCTACGGGCGTGTTTTGGATTGAATTTTTTTTTTTAAATGACTATATTTGTCTTCCCTTTTTGTCCGGCCCATAACTCTGCCTAGAAAGGCCCTACATGCCCCAAACTTGGTCTGGTCTGCTCATCAGAGTCCCCTCTACGGGCGTGTTTTGGATTGGATTTTAAGATTTTTGACCATATTTGTCTTCCCTTTTTGTCCGGCCCATAACTCTGCCTAGAAAGGCCCTACATGCCCCAAACTTGGTCTGGTCTGCTCATCAGAGATCCCTCTACGGGCTTGTTTTTGATTGTATTTTAAGATTTTTGACCATATTTGTCTTCCCTTTTTGTCTGGCCCATAACTCTGCCTAGAAAGGCCCTACATGCCCCAAACTTGGTCTGGTCTGCTCATCAGAGTCCCCTCTACGGGCGTGTTTTGGATTGGATCTTTAGATTTTTTACCATATTTGTGTTCCCTTTTTGTCTGGCCCATAACTCTGCCTAGAAAGGCCCCAAACTTGGTCTGGTCTGCTCATCGGAGTCCCCTCTACAGGCGTGTTTTGGATTGGATCTTTAGATTTTTGACCATATTTGTCTTCCCTTTTTGTCTGGCCCATAACTCTGCCTAGGAAGGCCCCGCATGCCCCAAACTTGGTCTGGTCTGCTCATCAGAGTCCCCTCTACGGGCATGTTTTGGATTGGATCTTTAGATTTTTTTACCATATTTGTCTTCCCTTTTTGTCCGGCCCATAATTCTGCCTAGGAAGGCCCACATGCACTAAACTTGGTCTAGTTACTCATACCAGTCCCCTCAACGTTCAGTAAAAATCATTTGATGCTGGGATAATTTCTTTCAATTTTTTTTGTCCGTCTACCTTTGTTCATCCAAAACTCTGATTAGGAAGGTCACACATGCACAACACTTGGAAGAGGCGTGGGTGGTTTCAGAGAAGTCTCTCTGAATTGTGGGGAAAAAAGGCTTCAAAGGCAAGACATTTCAACACCCTAATTTAGCAGACACTTCAAGGTTTGAACGCTTCACCTTATTATTGTGATTTGTCTCCTGTCCGAAAACCTACTACTACTATGACGCTCCCTTATACCTTTTATTAGTAATATTTTGTTTACTTATATACTCTTTGGTTCCATTTAATGGATGTATGATTGGAACACCTCACCTTATTACAGTTTTTCTCCATTGCTTTGGCTCAATTCTTGAAACAGAAATGACATTCTCAAAGCTCTAAGTGCATTTGACAAAATAGCCTATATGGTTCAGCACAAATACATAGATCACCTTCAAAAGGTCATATCTCACCCAAAACAGTTACCTCATGCTTCAAAACCAAATCATTTTCTCATATAAATAGTCAGTGCCCCCAAAATGAAAAGTTCCTTCTCGATTGCTTTGGCTCATCTCTCGAGAAAAAAGAGGACATTCTCAAAGCTTTAAATACATTTGCCAAAATAACCTAGATGGTTCAGCAAAACACCATGGCACACCTGCAAAGGGTCATCTTTCTCCTAAAACAGACAACTCATCAGTCCAAACTAAATCCTTTTGTTTTGTCAGTATGGCAGTGGACCTTAAAAATATCCCTCATGTGCACTGTGCTACAGTTACTGAAGTAGATGTTTTCTTTCCAGAATACTATGTGTCTTCAATCTACCCAGACGCTCCCATGTTACCCCGCTCCTCATCTCCCTCCACTGGCTTCCCATCACGGCCCATATCAGATTCAAGACCCTGGTACTGACCTTCCGAGCGGTGAATGGGACTGCACCCGACTACATCAAGTCTCTCCTCCAGCCTTACACCCCCACCCGCCACCTACGGTCGTCTTCTGACAACCGTCTGGTGGTCCCACCTCTCAAGAGCGCCCGCTCCCAACCCAAGCTCTTCTCCTGTCTGGCCGCCCAATGGTGGAATCACCTCCTCACCTCCACCTTCAAGAACTATGTTTCTTCCCATTGGCACTTCTTTGCTTTTCACAATGTGTGCTTCATGTTTTGGCTACCCACAATGTTTTTGGGGCTACCTCATTGTTTATGATCATTGACCTTACGCACTTTTGTAAAGTTCTCTCTTGGAAGTCGCTTTGGATAAAAGCGTCTGCTAAATGAATAAATATAAAATGTAAATGTGTATCAAACAGAAAAAAGATTACAGTAATTCAAGAGTAGCCTACAAGGTTTCACATCACATATTGCATTCACACTGCTTTGGAAATTGTTACTGTAATTGCCATACATTGTGGTTACTGTAACATGAAATGTGTACAGCACAATATAATGTCATACAATAAGCACATCAAAACTAACATTATGTATAACCTACACTACCAACACATACAGTAAGAAAGTAAGTCATCCTCACTCTCCTGCTCATCCTCACACTCCTGTCTGTCTGGCCACAGATTTCATCGACATCACATCTGATGTTCTCCCTTGCGATGCAACAGGGGAAGAATCGTTGTGCATGCCGCAACCATCCCCTACACTGATCTGCTGTGACATCATCACAAGCAGCATCCATTGCCTGGAGCAGGGACCTCTGGTTTTGAGCCCAATGCTCATAGACCCTCCACCTACATGCAGAAAAAAACTCCTCGATAGGATTGAGGAATGGGGAGTAAGGTGATAAGACCACCATAAGCATTCTTGGATGGGCAGTGAACCCTGATGAATGGGCCACAGTGGAAGCTTACATTGTCCCACACAATGACAAATGTAAGCAAGTGAGGCCCTACCAAACCGCTCTCATGTAGAGGGATAAGATCGGAGTGCAGGTGGTCCAAGAACACCAGGTGCTTCTGGGTATTGTATGGGCCAAGACTGGGAATGTGGGTGACTACACCATTCTCTGAAACGGCAGCACACATGGTGATGTTGCCCCCGAGCTGGCCTGGGACAAGCTCTATATATTTGATGGAAGCATTTATACTCCTGGATAGCTCCTGTCAGCTAACTAAACTTACTGTGTGATTGGTGATCGGATGTGTCCCCTTGTTTAGTAAACTTCTAGTTGCACCTGACAATGACTGTAACCAGTTGATCCAAGAGATCCATATTACAGTATATACCATGATGTTTTTCATGGTATTATGTGCCTGAAAGATTTTGACAGTGGAGTGAACTATTGTGCAGGTGATGATGTACACAAGGAAATTATGCCAATATGTTTTGCAGCGAATAACCACTTGACTGAGAAGCAACAGTCAGTTTAGACCAGCAAGATATATTCAATTGGTAATTGGCCTAACTGAAGGCAATTGTACTTAACCATTTCAAAGATGTGCTAAATCATTTGAAATTTGTGCAAACTGTAGGCAATTGCACTTGTCATTTAGGAGGATGTGCTAATACAATTGCAATTTGATTAAAGGAATGAAAAATTCCAATCGTTTGTGAACAAGTGCCCAGTGGTTTGGAGGTTTGCACGTGTTGTTTTGAGAATGTCATTTCTGTTTCGTGAAATGAGCCAAAGCAATGGGGAAAAACTGTCATACGATTTGTCTCCTGCCCGGCCGCCAGAGCGGCCACATCATTCACAGTGTTTGAGGGCTGTGGGAATTACAAAAAAATGTTTTTTGAACTTTTTCTGGGGATTAACCGTAACCCTGACCCTAAAATATTTGTTCAAACCTCAAAAAACAATTTTTCTGGGGAAATATTTTTTCAACCTTCCAAAAACCTATTGTTTAGGGGAAATATTTTTTCAACCTTCCAAAAAACTATTTTTCGAGTCAGATGAGTCCGATTTCACCCAAACCAGGCCACTTTCCCCCACTTTCACCCAAACCAGGCCACTTTCACCCAAACCAGGCCACTTTAACTCAAAAACCCAGGCCTCTTTCATCCAAAAACTCAGGCCACTTTCACCCCAAAAAACATTACACTTTCACCCAAGCATTTTTTTTTTTGTCTGTCCGTCCATCGACCTTTTGTTCAATGGTGTAAGGTGCCACATTCATGAAACTTGCTCTGGTTACTCATACTAGTCCCCTCAAAGTTCAGTAAGAATCATTTTGTCAGGGTTTGAGGGGTGACCTAGTGGTCACTGTGTTTCATGGCAGCGCTCTTTCTGTCAGCAGCTTTTTCCTTCTCACCACCTGTTCCCTGTTTTGCGCTAATTACACCCCTTATAAACACCCTCTGTTTTCCCTCCTTTGCCAAAGAGTTTTGTTATGTTTGAGACCAGTTCTAGATCCTGCGATACGCTCTTTTTTCCTGCCACGTTGAACCGCTGCCTTACCCTTCCCTGGACATACTGGATTGCCTTCCCGATCTCGGACCCTGCCTTTACTGACTACGTTTTTCGGATCATCCCTTTTTGAGTTACCTTCTACGGCTTGTTTTCTGTTTTTGTTCCAGAGCTTTGCTTGTGAGATTTCAGTTGTCCTTTAATAAACTTTCTGTTCCACACTCCGCTTTTGGGTCCTCCTTGCAGCCAGCCGTGACACATTTGATGCTGGGTTTTTAGAACTTTTGTCTACTACTTTGTTCGATTTTATGTATGTACTGTATGCCTCTGTTAAAGTATGTATTATTAACCATTCCCCTTTCGACGGCAAAGGCCCTCTCAAGAATACATAGAAAAGTTGTAAGTATCCCTTGAGCAGCACAAAAGAAACCCGGTTTTAACCCTATTTAAAAACAGGTTTTGAAAACAAAAAATCTAACTCTGTCCAGCAAGTAAGTAAGACAAGGTAATTCATGGCAAAGTACCTAGCTATAAGCTAACTTTCCCAGAAGCTCAGACTCCTGTGAGTAGTATAAACAGAACTACTATGCGTCAGCTTTAGCAAATATTCAGGGCTTAATACTGTTAAAACATGTGCAGTTCAAGTCAATGTGCGCCCTGGGGTGTGACAGGGAGGAGAGAGTACGACACATTCTAGTCTTTAGAACATGGTGTGATATGGGAGTCTTGGTAAAGCTTGTTAATAATTACTGGCAGTTATAGTGAGTAGATAATGGTGCCCCTTATAAACATTGCATAACAGGTATATAAGATATTGTGTCAGATTACCAGGCAGCTCTGTGAACTTCTAGGAGTTTGTTTCATAGTGTTTAACTGAAAATTAATATTTTATAAATAAAACCATTTCAAGCTATGGATTTAGAAACAAAGTACATGGTTCAATTAGTCATATGCATACATGGTAAAATGGGGACACTGGTGAATTTTCAGACAGTGCATACACATGAGAATTTGAACTTTGTACACAACATTCTCTCGTCACCGGGGTCAAACCTGTTGCCAAGGTTCATACTCTCAGATAAAATGTAAGTATTGCAGTAGTAAAAAAAGTTGGAGAGAGTAAACTTGTTGGTGGCAGCTGGGAAACAAGGCACAAGAACATCCAGCATGGTGGGCAGGAGAAGGAACAGCTCGAGAGGCAATAATGGGCTCCAGGCCCAGCAGAAGACACCACGCAGGGGGGGGCACCGCAAGGTAGGTCACACAACCACCAGATCAGAGACCAGCAGGTGGAACTATATACTTTAACACTTCACAGGGGAATATGCTAAAAACAAAAAATTGATATTGTATGAAACTGTAACCTATACTTTTACAACATTCATTATTTGACTCATAATTAAACAAATAATCATGGTATGGAGTCTAAGCCCATCATGGTACAATGGTGTAAGTATTGTTGTATATAAAATATTGCATACTATTGCAGTGCCAAAGTCATTGAATGTTCATTTGACAGTGAAGCCCACTTGCGTAAGTATGTAAGTTAATTTGTGAGTGTGTCTTTTTACATTTTGTGTTGTGTGTGTGCTGTCAACATCTGTACCATTCTACTGGTGGGAGGGCTGCCCTATTTTTATCAGGAAGTTGCATAACAAGACTGATAGACCAAAAAGAAAAAGCTGTGTGACATTCAGCATTTTCAGTGAATGTGTTCTGTAGATGTTTAAATGTAATACAATGGCTGAGATCATTTGAATTTTATAATGACAACCTCAGATTAAATTGGATTCTTGAACACATCCTTTCATGTCCTAACCCATGTCCTATCAAGCAAAACTACTATAACACCCTTTCTTTCCTTCTCTTTCTCTCAAACACATAATGTACTCACCGATAACTATTGGATCAGCACTGATAAGTTAGTGACTGAGTCCTTTCTCTTTTTTCATGTACAGCAGACTCTGAAAGAACCAGCAGTGTTTGCTAAGGACACAGGCTATGAGACAGATGTTCACCATGAGAAGCTGACAGTCGCTCAGGCCCGCAGGGGAACATCAGGTCAGTCAGAGATACTGCTACACAAAACTCTGTCAAGTATACAAACACAAACCATAGACAATCATAGTATTGTAGACAAGTCCATTACATTGTAAGTTTGTACTCAGACATCTAACTAACAAGATTTATTAAAAGATTGATCACCACTTGACCAAAATGTACTTCAGGCCACTGGTATTACTGAAACAGGATGATGGACAAATGGACAAAGAGACAGTGTTAAAGGGGTCATTGATTGCAGAACCGAATTTACCTTGTCACAGTTGAATAACGACAGTTCAGTTGGTAAAATGGACATACAGTGAACCTCAAAGTCCATTGACACCTCTTTCCTATGCAAATCTCACAATTAAAAAATGTAGCCCCAAAATTTGCTGCGAGCTGCTCTGTGTACTTCCACAGAATTACAAAGAAGAACGTTTTTCTAGCATATTGAAAATGGACTACGGTGGTAAATGCAATGTTCCAGGCTGTACAGGGAATGCTGACACTTTTCAGAGTCTTCCTAAGGAACCAAACACTCGACGGGCTGTGATGTTTGTCTATGAGAAGATCCCTGTGCAGTTCGACCCTCAATCGACCCTCAATCGACCCTCTTTTCAGCACCTCTGAAAAGAGGTGCTGTTCCGACCTTATGTTCATCACAACCCCAAGCTGTAGTATGATGTTGTTGCTAACAGTTATTAGCAATGCTAACGTATCCTGCCTGTGTCTAGCATCGGTAGAATGTGTGATTATTTGCTTGATTGGCAATGGGGCTAACGTTATTTCATGTTCCTGTAGGGATTCAAGTGGCTGAGCGGTTAGACAACCGGGTTAGTACCCTAGTAATCAGAAGGTTGCTGGTTCGATACCCGGCCATGAAAAAATGACGTTGTGTCCTTGGGCAAGGCACTTCACCCTACTTGCCTCGGGGGAATTTACATTTAGTCATTTAGCAGACACTCTTATCCAGAGCGACTTACAGTAAGTACAGGGACATTCCCCCGAGGCAAGTAGGGTGAAGTGCCTTGCCCAAGGACACAACGTCAGTTTGCAGGACCGGGAATCGAACTGACCTTCGGATTACTGGCCCGATTCCCTAACCGCTCAGCCACCTGACTCCTTACAGGGAATGTCCCTGTACTTACTGTAATTCCCTCTGGATAAGAGCGTCTGCTAAATGACTAAATGTAAATGTTCCTGACTGTGTTTCATTCAAATAAATAACCCGTGTTGTCATGTAAATCTACAATTCAAGATGTTTGTCCAGATCTATTTTTCAGCAAGATAGCTAGAGCTAACTGAAGTTGAGTTGAATCACAATAGTTTGTTTGCTAAGCTGTAGTGCTAATGTTACCCACCTAAGTTGATCCTGTTTGCTTTGACAACAGAAGTGGAAACAACTAACGTAATCATTTAAAAAGATATCTAGTCAATCTGTTGAAAACAGTGTTGTGTAGACACAATAGATTTATATGTACGTTTTTATTTCAAGTCTCCACCTTCGATGTTTCAGTGAGTGCTGTTGGCCGTGTTGCGTCTTTGCTACGCAGCTTCACTCGTCGTAAACCAACCAATCAGCGCGCAGCTCATCTATATATTCATGAGCATACCATAAAAGGAGAAAACCTAGCATTTTTCCCGGGACAAATTCACAAGAAGCATCAGTGGGCATACAACAACACCCGGGCCCTTTTCAGCCCAACCAATGTTACATACCCTATTCGGAGACCTTAACCCTAACGAACCATCGTTGTGTTTACCCAATTTTACCCAATACAAAAACAAATAAAAATAATTTTCTTTTAACCTTTGCAATGTGGGGGGTCTGAGACAGCCCAACGGTTAAAAGAAAATGCTTCACTTTGTTTTTGTATGCGGTAAAGTTGTCGCAATACGACGGTGGGTCACAATGACTGATGGGTCAGAATGACCCGAAGATAACACAAGGGTTAAGGAACAGTGTGAAATACCCAAAAAACCCAGTCAATCACCCCTTTAAAGAGGGGACAGTTTAAATAAAGCGATAAAAACATCAGAACCTTTGAAACCAAAGATTTTACTTCCTTGTCTTGCAGCACACCGGCCAGTCAGAGTCTACGCTGATGGGATCTTCGACCTGTTTCACTCTGGTCATGCACGAGCTCTGATGCAAGCCAAGATGCTGTTCCCAAACACACACTTGATAGTGGGAGGTAAACTGAATGCACTGTACAGAACACTACACCGATCCACAATGCCACAGTTAATACCTGCTTAGGTATAAGATCCATACTACGCATGCAAACCTGCATGTACATTTGGGTTAGGGTTAGGGTAAGACTACTCCGAATAGAACCCCAAATATTTTATGCCATTTTGGTTCATGTGTAAGGATTAGAGTCTGCAGGATGTGTCTGTGTGTGTATATCATATATAATAGAGTCAAATATCACTCTGATCCTTGGAAGGGTAATACAAGCCTTGTCAAAAGACATAAGACAAAAAAAAGCATAATCCAATCTACACTCTAATATATACAATACCGTGCATAATGTATGTGTGTCTGTGTGATTGCCTTTCAAGTCTGCAGTGATAAGCTCACACACCAGTTTAAGGGATATACAGTGATGCAAGAGGACGAGCGATATGAGGCCCTCATCCACTGCCGCTATGTTGACGAGGTGGTTCGGGATGCCCCGTGGACCCTGAGCCCAGAGTTCTTACACAAACACAAGGTCAGCTCATTTGACAAAGTTATACAATATAATGTATAAACCATAAACACAACTCTGTGATGTGGATTAAAATAGTCCAATCTTGTTTAACATGATGTTGTATTGTTGTGATGTCTAAAGATTGACTTTGTAGCCCATGACGATATCCCATACACATCAGCAGGATCAGAAGATGTCTACAAACACATCAAAGAAGCAGGTAAAGAGATCTGTAGCTACTATAATTTAACAGACATAAATTATTCTTATTCTTACGGTGGTTTTTAGTATTTGCTCAAATCTAATACTGGTAATCTACACTGTAAAAAAAACCCTATTAAATTACAGTACTTTTTCTGTAAATTATACGTGTTTTTTTTGTATTTCTTAATGACAGGAAATTCAGATAGAAAGACAATGGCAAAATGTAAATTTATATATTTACATTAAAATTACAGCAAAATATTGTTACTTAAAAATACACTAAAATGTCTGTTTTTTTTTTAACAAATATTAATAACATTTTCACAAAAATGTTCTGTTAAAACACAATTTCACTTTATCAAAACTAAATATTTTAACAGTTATTTTGCAGATATTTACTTACATCCCACGGACAAATAAATTCTTAATAACATAATTTTTGGTTTAGACATAGGAACCTTGAATTGTGAACTGAGCTCGGGTAGTTGACGTCTTGCAATGACAGCATGCACCAGTCAATATCAAAGACTACAAAAGCCTGCAAAAGCCTTTTTGGGGCTATCTCGTTGTTTATGATCATTGACCAATGCACTTTTAGTAAAGCTCTCTCTTGGAAGTCGCTTTGGATAAAAGTGTCTGTTAAATGAATAAATGTAAAGACTCCAGAGTAGGACGAAGGAAAGTTGATTAGATAGTTGTGTAGCAGCAACGCTCCTGTTACCCAGAATGCCCCGGCGGCAAGCTGAAAAGCTACAAAGTTAAAGGTTTAAGCTTAGTTAGATAAGCATTGTTTGGAGTTTTGTTGTTGTGTTAGTTCTGTTTTGATATGTGTAATGTGATGGTCTGTAGTTTGGATAAATTAAGTGTTCACCCTGAGGGTGAATGTTGTCCAGTTAGATGGCGATCTAACCTGTCTAATGAGACATGCATGCTGCGAACAATATTCCTCTCCAATTCGTACAACTAGACGGTTCTACAGTTGTAAATATCTGGATACTGATTACAGCATCTGGATGCTGTATGTTGTGCACATGACTTGTTTTGAATGAACATGTTAAATCGTGATATCTTGTTTTGGCTTTATTGAATATTTGTATTTATTGGAAATGCTGTATTTTTACATTGATGTTAAATTAATAAAAGTAGTATTTACCGGTAAAGAACAGCCTGTAATGTAATATCACAGATATATCTTGTAAATTTGGTACTGGAACGTGTCTTTTACTGTAATTTAATGGGTTTAATCTGGCGTCCCAGCTGCCAGATTGTTCCTGTTTTTTTACAACTATTTTTTTACAGTGTATGTTATTTCCCTGGGATTCCTTCCTACCAATAGTATATTCATAATCTACCCAACTATTCTATCCTTTCACATCTGTCTAGGCATGTTTGTGGCCACTCAGAGGACAGAAGGCATATCCACATCTGACCTCATCACCCGCATTGTGAGAAATTATGATGTTTATGTCAGACGGAACCTGCAGAGAGGCTACACCGCCCGTGAGCTCAATGTTGGATTCATCAATGTAAGGACACAGAACGTTAAATATTCACACAGTCACACTTCAGAATATAAACAACTTCTTAAGAATCAAGTTAACAAAGCAAGCCAGTGCAAGCAGATAATCAGATTGGGTGGTTGTTGACAGCACATCAGTTTCCACTCACTTATTATCTAAATATGGGATCTTACAGTACATAGCAAAACATGCAGATAACAGATCCCTACATTCCCCTGCAATGTTCAGCAATATGGATACCAACATTATTTACAAATTGAGGCTTTTTAAGCATTCTAGCACTGACAAATGTTTCAGGCTTTGTGTTTCTCATTCACTTCATAAGGTAACCTTCTCTAATGCCTGCATTTATTTTCCAGGAAAAGAAGTACCGTCTCCAGAACCAGGTAGACAAGATGAAGGAGACGGTGAAAACGGTGGAGGAGAAGAGCAAACACTTTGTCTACCGTGTGGAGGAGAAGAGCCACGACCTCATCCACAAATGGGAGGAAAAATCACGAGAATTCATAAGCAGCTTCCTAGAGCTGTTTGGCCCTGATGGTGCATGGGTATGTTTACCTTTGCTCAATAAAAGTGAATATTTAGAAAACTGAGCTGCCTAATTTTCTATTTCAGATGTACCGGAAAGTCAATTGGACTGTTATCACATGGGTGGAATAACTGAACGATTAGGAGAATGTGCATTGTTACCCAGAAATGTGCTGAATAAACACGCCTGTCAAATGTTAGGTGGATTTTTTTATGCTACAGTACATTTTGTAAATAAGACTGGGCCCTAAGTCTTTTGAGGATCGCTAGTCTTGTGCCAACTCTACAGAATCTTATACATATATTTGTTAACTAAAAGCAACCAAAATGTCTCTCCTCTCAGCATGCCATCCAAGAGAGAAGTGGCCGTGTGCTCCAAGCCCTGTCGCCGTATGCTTCACCGCGTGGCTCCCCCAGCAGCAGCCCCACCAGGGGGCGCTCCCCGTCTTCCCGACTGCAGTGGTACTCACCCCCCACCTCACCTACTTCCTCACCCCCCTCCTCACCCCCCTCCTCACCTTCCTCGTTCCGGAAGTCTAAGGCTTCTACCCTCCAGACTCCATCTTCCCCCCATAGCCCCTCTCCCCCTTCTTACCCAGAGAAGTCTTCCTCATCCCAGAAGTCAAAGATAAAGTCTTCCTCCGGCCAAACTACGTCCTCAACCAAAGCTGCCTCAACTTCCCCCATAAATGTCCTGATTAGTATGACTGAGGGAGATGAGGGGGAGCAATAAAAACATTCAATTAAGTATTTTACATATTAGTTAACACTGTAAAATCACAGATTCAAACATTAGAATCCTATGGACAAACACACCAAAAACAGCACATCATATATTTATATTATCTCACTGAATGGGTAAGTTACCCCAGAGAATTACTCACTTCATGTCAGCGGTTAGGGTAACTCTAATGTAGAAGAGCTTTCATCTTAAAGACCATAAGTTATTAGAGATACAATAATGATTCACTGTACATGCTACACTCACAATGAAAGTAGGCAACCCTAACCCTATCCTGTAGGGCTGATGTACTTAATTCATTTTACATTTTTACATTTTAGTCATTTAGCAGACGCTCTTATCCAGAGCGACTTACAGTAAGTACAGGGACATTTCCCCCCGAGGCAAGTAGGGTGAAGTGCCTTGCCCAAGGACACAACGTCAATTGACACGGCCGGGAATTGAACTGGCAACCTTCAGATTACTAGCCCGACTCCCTCACCGCTCAGCCATCTGACTCCCCTCCTCTAATTCACAACTAAAGTATGCAGTTGGCGGTCTGAATTTGGGGGTAACTTATTCACTGGTGGATTTATTCTGGGAGTTTTTCCTTGTCTCACTTGAGGGTTTAGGTGCAGTTCTATAGACGTATGTGAAGCCTTCTCTGACACTGCTTGTAAAAAAGAAATTATAATAAATTCTGATTTTGATTTGATCCAATTCCCAGACTTTGCACCTTACATATGCTCACATATGATAATTCCTTATCATTTAAAGGTGTAATATTACTCAAACAACCTATTTCACCACAGTGCAAGTAGAAATATGACTGCTTATGCTGAATAGGAACTGATATTGATTGATTTAAGCAATACAATAGCAGCAGCAAACAAACGTGAGTTGGTGTGGCAGAAAATTGATTAATGAGTCAAAGCATGAGGAGAATTTGGAAATCAAAAGTTCTTCAATATTTGAGTGTGTGCATGCACATTTTGTATATTTATTTTGGTGCAATCCAAGATGAAAAACAAAAATATATTATTAACCAGTAAGGTATAATTGCAATACAAGCAATTGCGATGTTGAGTTTCATTAAACAGTATTCTGTGCTTACATTTTCTAAGCAGAAACCTAACCTAAACCTTGTTTTTTGTTTAGCCATCTCTTTGTTTAGCCATCTCCACACTGCCAATATGTAATTGTGTCCATTTGAAAGTAAAGACTTTGATACATACAAGTCTGAAAATGTGTGCTCACTAGACATTCAATCAAATTTGACATGTATAGCAATATGAAAATGGCTGAGACCCAAAGGCTGGAGGAGAGGAGAGAGGAGAGGATGAGAGAGGAGGAGAGAGGAGAGGAGGAGGAGAGAGGAGGAGGACAGTCACCCTGTCATCCGCCACACCCTCAGATTGACTAATTCAACATCAGGTAACTGTTGCTTGACAATCCATATGCTTGATAGATAACACTTTACTGATCCCCTGACAGAGAAATTGCGGTGTTGAAGTAGCAGAGACAAAAGATTATCAGTCAATGTTTGCACATGAAATGGTTGTGCACTGTTTAATCATATGGGCATAGACCTAACATAACATACAAACATATAATAACCCTGCTTGACAAGCATTAGCACATAGGCTACGACATTTTAGGGGGCCGTTTCAGAACAATGTTACATTTTATGATGTCATAAAAATACTACAGGAAAAGTCCCAGTACATGAAAGTGAGGTATCAGCACACAGCAGGCTATGTAGGGCTCAAGATAGCCTGCAGACTCTTACACAGCATGCTGTGTATGGCTCAAGATAGGCTGCAGACTCTTCTTGGAATTCAGGTCATTGTCAGTCTCATGGGGGTCAGTCGGCAGCGGGTCATAGGTGCGGCGGTACAATATTCGGGTCACCAATGTCACAATAAACATTTCCATGATCATCAGCTGTTGACTTAACACTGTACATATAAAGGATAGAGTGGGTGAGAAGCACTGTGTGTGCACATCTGTCAACATTTGATATTTAAGGGAAGTTACTTACTGGATGCACGGGCTTGAGAAGAGAAAGGGGGAGCACAGGCAATTGTTCCGTCCAAAGCCAAGATGTTGATAATGGATGTCTGCAGCTGACTGAGCACTAGCACCAGCTACCAGGGCACAGTGGGCCAGGGAGACTGAAGTATTAGTTGAATCACAACCTACCGTCAAGTCGACAAAGCAGCCGCATGAAGCATGGTTGCAGAAAGGTGTGAGGGAATGGCTCACCTGGTACATTGCATACTTAGGGATGATCTTCAAGATGCGCAGTGTGTTGCATATGTTCATGAAAATAATGGCCACAGGCCAGAGGGCAGTAATTGTGAGAACACCCACAAACGGGTTTATCCAGATAGCTGTGCTAGTGATCTCCAGCTGTACAGAGATAAGTGGGAAATGTTTTAACCGAGTGTGGATTGTGGGCATCCAAGGCACATCATGTAATATTACATTATCACAACCTGCAGCCAAATGCAGACAATGTTTAAAGATTGAGAACATTAGACACTTACATCAGATTGATCGAAATTCCCATTGGTCCACAATATTACAGACAGGACTGAAAGGATTGTCTTTAGGATGGCGTACTGCAGAGATCCTAGTTTTAGCAAGAATAACATTCTCCTGTAATAGGGACAGAAGAGTTTCATGACATAATACTGTCTTTAATACCTACATAAAATAAGACATTTTTAAGAATTATAATGAGAGACAAATCATGTGGGAACACACTTCAATTAAATAACATCATGAGCACAATAAAAGAGGGTAATAAGGTGGGTAAAGGTTTTCCCCACTAAAACTACAAAATAGTGAGGTTAGTGGGGTATCCATGGCTACCGTGTGACAGGGTTGGGGTTAGTGGGGTATCCATGGCTACTGTGTGACAGGGTTGGGGTCAGTGGGGTATCCATGGCTACCGTGTGAAAGGGTTGGGGTTAGTGGGGTATCCATGGCTACCGTGTGACAGCCACGTGGGGCAGGCAGGGGCAGCAGCAGCAGCAGGGCCCTGTGTTGATCCTGAAGGTTGTCGTCTCACACCGTCTGAGGAAGGCCTCAGTACCCCCACACTCTTCAATCAGAAGCACCAGAAACTTATAAACCACCACAGCAAAGTAACTACAGAAGAAGAGAGAGGAAGAGGAAGTGGGGCAGAGAGAGGAAGAGGAAGTGGGGCAGAGAGAGACAGGTAACTATGGTAACTATGATATTCACAATAGGGTGCCGGGCTCATAGGATGACCTCTGAGCCAAAGAAACACATTTCCCAAACCAGTGATGATTAACAAAGGGACTAAGATGTTCTCGTGCTTTTTACAATCTCAATGTAATAAAACTGAAACTGTCTATTAAACGGGCTTCAGAGTCCAAAAGGAGGCCTCATATGTATTCTGTCTTTATTATCTCTATCTTCATCCCTTCCATTCTGCCCTTTACATTAAGCCTGCTCACACGAGCACTGAACTCTGAGCAATCCCACATACTTTCTTAGTGTAATGATTAAGAGAGTTGTTAAACTGCGGTTATACAGTTGAAGGTTGTAGGATTGCTTTTTTAAACAGTTATCCTACTTTCAATTCAATACCACTGAGAAAAGGGCAATGACATTATGGGGTAAATGAGACCTGTGTGTGTGGGAGAGCTTACCAGTTAGAGACCATATCTGTGAACATGACAGCTTTTGGGATCCACATCCCAAAACAAGACATGGTTGCTATGACCTGTGAGACGTTGACCAGATATGACCTTCCATGTAATACATATAACGTGATGAAAACATGAACAATTAACAGAAAAATGCTATGGAATGTTTAAAAAAAATATGCACTCAAATGTAATTATATTATTATTTAGCTCTCCGGTAAATTGAAGTGGTCATCTGATAAGATCAGGGCTAGGGGGAAGTGGTGTTGGCATGGTGATAAGATCAGGGCTAGGGGGAAGTGGTGTTGGCATGGTGATCACTTCCTACCGGTGCAGCACCATTGACCCAGATGACGGTTGTCTTTTTAGGATAGGGGGTCTTTCTGTATATGAACACACACTCCTCCAGGTACAGGCCCAAGGATACAGTAGACATTAGGGTCAGCATGGAGTACAGGGCCAGCCCGAAAACATCCAGCTCTTTTTAGAACATGAATGAAGGGAACAGATGGGAGGGGAGTATTGAGGGATGGGGTTGGAGAAAGAAGGAAAAAAGCAAGAGAGGTTAGCATTTTATAAATATCTCTTTTGGTAAAAGAAAAAAGAAAGAAATATTAGTTTGTCATCTTGAGGAGGTAAGGAACAATCACAACATCTTTAAGTTATACACAACAAATGTATGTTTAAAAAAATCATGATTGCTGTCCTGTTTAGATAGATTCCCTGGCATACAAAACAAAATTATAAGAAACAGCATTTATAGTCATATCTGTAGACACAATTACCTCAAAGGAAAATGGGACCCAAACAGTGCTATTTAATTAGTTTCTTCAAAAGATTGTTGTGCTAATTAATTGTATTCATTCAGATGAAAACTGTCTAGATACATTCTTGATTTGTTTATTAAGGACTTCATAAGCAGTATCCACAGGCATAATAACTACTAAGAAAGAGGATTGATGGGTATCAAAGGATACATTTAATAATTGATTACCAATATCAAGAAGCCCATCATATTTCACACTGACACAATGTTAGGATGAAAAAAATGTAAACTCTGTATGTATCAGAGCTACAGCTGTGTACTGAAGTATAACTATAGTAAAAATTGTGGTCGACTGTTTTCTATCACACAAAGTATTTGTTTTGTGCAATTTGCATGCAGGCAATCCATAGTGTCAGGCTCGTCTAAGCAGCTAATCAACACATACTGTACATCACACTGAGTTATCGTCTACATATATTTATTGTCAGGGGAATAGTAAGATACCAGCAACTGTAAATTGATATATGTCACCCATTCAATAATTCAACCATTACACATTTGTTTTGTCTGTAGTGAATTTAATTATTCAAGATCCATCCAAATAATTTGTCTGCCCACTTGGAACATAGGTTTCAGTAGAAATTTGCTTGGCTAAACACACGATTCAAATCACAATCAAGACTAAAACCTCATAGTTAGAGACGTTCTTTCTGGTTGCAAAGATCACCTGGCCATTATCCATTTAAGATTAAGGGTAAAGCAGATAAGATGAGTTCCATGATTTCAGAATAATAATGAACATGCATGACTAATATTGAAATGTTATCTGGGGCATGATAAGGTAGATTTAGGTCACTTACGCTTTATGACATCAAAAGCAAGTGGGGGTTCCTGTAAACAAGATGGATGTATGGTGGTGTTCATCACTTCTTGAAGGTCCATAACTGATTACAATTCTACTGCAAAGTTACAAGATTGAACAAATATCTCCTCTTGTAAAAAGTGATACCACAAGACTAAACTAAGACTAGGTGCAAATTACCGAACAGCCACTGTTAGTGTACTTTCCCCCCCAATCAACCGCTTAGGAATGAGGGCAAGATCAGAGATTTGCCAATGTGAGCACCATCTCTTATCTATTCTGGGTCCACCTCCGCACACACTAGAGAATAGTCGCCTTGTAGCCAGGAATGTCTTGAATTATGCAACACATATTCCTTCGAAAATGTTTATTTTAATTAGATATAAAACCCTCATGTTTAGAGTTAACATTAAACTGAACCCCAACTTATTTCTAAGAGGTTGCTGCTGAGAATAAATAGTGACGGGAAGTTAACTATATTACTGACAACATGAAGGCTTGGTTAAGGCTCATATGGCTCTTCTGCTTTGTATGGTAATGTCATCTTATACAGTACCATTCTCCATTTCTCAAACACACATTTAGCACACAGGAAAGATAATGTGGACCCATGTAAAGCTGGGTTTTTGAAGTTCTCACTCTTCATACTGAGAAAAAGAATATTACAGAACGAAATGCATCTATCCAAACTCTCATCCTATATGGCCCTCAAATAGTTGATTTGCCAATGACCCTGTCCTTTGTATCTTGACAAAATGTTTGCGACAAAAACATTCATGTAAACTGGTTGTGATGGCCCAATCATACCTTTCCATCCACACATTACCATTGCCTAGGTGGATGACAGAGAGGTCATTCCCCCAAACCTATGGTAGGAAACACTTCCTCTGACACACAAACAGACACACACCCTTCCAGGGTTATCGCCATTCTTCTCATGGATCAGTCCTTGAGATAAGTAATTTCAGTGCCAACACTGTGTTTATTACTATCTAAAACTTTCAATACGGGCAGAAGTCATCTTGAGCAAATACTGGCTTACCTTCAAGAGGCGACAGGAGTGAAGGTCTCTCCTTACTCTTGTCTTTACTGTGAACATGTCATTACTAAAACACAGATATATGTGCACACTATGGAGAATTTGTATGTTCTAGCATATTTACTTTTATCACAACATTTGTCAATTATAGTTGTAACCATTTTTATAACTGTTATAAAACATAATTCAGGCCCTTCTGCATCAGATCACTGAAGATAGGTCAACCAATCATGGGATTACGTATCTTGGGTGTAACGTTACACATTTGTAAACTATTTTACATAATTTAGTCCTTAAATGCATCATGAAAATGTTTTTATTGTTAATTGTCCACATGAATAAATGTAAACATTAAATTACAGTTAAACTTCTTTCCAACCTTTGTCAAATGCAGAGTGCAAAACTAAATAATTAAAAAATCTTAAACCACCAGAAAAAACTGGCTTTGTAATATTATTACAACATTTTTGGGATAATACTGAGCATGCAAAATTGTTTTATAAAACATCTTAACATATTAATACAATAAGATAAACAGTAAATTGGTCAATGATTTCCCTTCTCAACAGATTTAGCTTATGTGCTATCTGTCCCATTAATATGGCATAGAAGTCAAACTTTTATAGGTTAGAACATTAGAAACTGATAGCAGCTGTTTGAGGGCTTCTGGTTATTCCAAACAATTCCAATCACATTTCAAACAGCTCTTTTGAAAAAATGCATGGATCATAACAGTAATTTTAGTCTCACAGAATTGTTTTTGTCAACTTTAGAATTCATACAAGGTTGATGACTTAATTCTGAAGTTGTGCTGTTGACCCCCTTTAGTTAGGTGTCTGTGTAGTATCCAGCTTACTGTACATTTTGTAAACTTGCTGGACACTACATGGAGATATAATGTCACCTACTAAATGAATCAATCGATAAATAAACATATTTCAACATAATTCCCAGTTTGAACAATTAAAATAGTATCCCTTAAACGAACAACTAAATACAAAAGATTTGTTCAGTATTTTTCTTTTTTATATCTTTAAACATTAATTAATGAATTAATAGTCTCAAAAAGAATGCTTTGGAATATGCTTTTGAACAGTTGAACATACATTATCATACATCCTACATTAAATGATAAAAGCCACACACTGCTTAACAGTGCAATGAGAATGTTGATGTCAAACTCATCCCCACTGGATGAACGAACTAATTTTCATTGAGACAGTAAACTAACTCACTCTCCCACAGTTCACAAAGCACGAGTGTTTGGTGTGTTGTGACTAAGGCACAAAGACAAAGGCCCTCATTTTGATTATGCAAATATCAACCCATTGAGCAATTAATATTTGTCATCCTATCCCAGCAGTCAGCCACACAGCCTAGCCTTAGTAACCCTAACCCTACTGTGTGGAGCAAGTCAGTGGAACGTCAAGAAAACAGGAGTATCAGAAGCACCGTGCCATTTCTAATTTACTTCTGTAAATAGACATTTGTAAATCTTCCAACATAATGTACCTACTACTTATATAATTACTACTGTTTGTGTATTCTTTTATAAATGCATCGTTAGGCAGGATACTATAAATCCCCAAATTGATTCCTTTGAAGTTCATTCATTTCCATCCATAACATTTGCAATACATGACTATCTTAGACCATTGATGGTCCATGAATACATAAATTAAGACAACTAAAATAAATAAATGGACCATCGATGTTCAAAGTTTTATGCGACTTTGACCCTACTGACAATGTTATTTATTTTGTTATAAATTACTACCTTTACAGTCATTACATTTGTAATTTTAAACCATTAATAAATACCTATTCAGTAACCTGATTTATGGTTAACAGTATTTTCCTCAGATGTATTAAACAGCTGTTGTCCATAATTGTTTGAAAGATCTACTTTGCCTTATGTTAGATAGTAATTTTCATTCCCAATATTAACAGACAAATGATTTTTGTCTCCTACATGCAAGTTCCAAACTAGATAAACAACATCAATGATACCAGCAAATGTGAGGAATACCTTTTATCATTGGCACGTAAGAAGTCAGCTGGGTTCAAATTGAGAATGTCAACAGGACACAGGAGAAATTTCCAAAATGTGTTGGTCAAGGGACAATTGCTAGATGCGGACTGCGTTTGCATAATCAACAGAGCCGGCAGAAAGCTCCATTATTGAGCCTCTACTTTTGAGGATGTTGAGTGTCTAGTTATGTCTATGTCTATGTAATGGAAAACAATGTGTTGTGTCCGTGCAAGTCCCTTTGGTAGTCATGGTATTAGGAATGCTGTATGGAGGTGTTTCCTGGACAGGGTTAGTGGTTACATGCTGTATGGAGGTGTTTCCTGGACAGGGTTAGTGGTTAGATGCTGTATGGAGGTGTTTCCTGGACAGGGTTAGTGGTTAGATGCTGTATGGAGGTGTTTCCTGGACAGGGTTAGTGGTTAGATGCTGTATGGAGGTGTTTCCTGGACAGGGTTAGTGGTTAGATGCTGTATGGAGGTGTTTCCTGGACAGGGTTAGTGGTTAGATGATATGGAGACAATGTCCATGTGGGAGCTGCTGCTGGATCGGTTGTCATGGACACAGATGCTGCTGGTTTTAAGGCATCACAGTTGGCTCTTGAAGTCTGCTTGGGATGTAGAAGCTACAGCTGCCTAAAATAATCAACCATCAGTTCAACTGCAATCAACTAGACAAAAACACAGAAATGTTAGATCTTACAGATGTTATTTTTCTTTCTCGTCTTTCACTTGCAGATACACACTAATTTTTTCAAACTTGCCAGTCTACGACTCCCTCTCCATGGTCACAGACACTGTTTGAGCTGTGTCTGAAACACAGGGGTGAAACGTCATGGGTTAGGGGTCAGAGGACTGACTGATTTGAATTGATATGATCATTCCTTGCTAGAAGATCAGAACTTTCCAACTTCTTGACAACGACATGGTACCATATAACATTAGGCCAACATACCAGCCTCCTCTTCTCTGCTTTCCTCGCTGTGGTGTATGCTGTTGCAGAATGTTACAGTTTATTATATACACATCACATTATATTGGCATTCATATTTTTGTTAACCAGGGAAACATAACCAGGAAGACCTTCAGCCTAGTATGTATTCCCATTATAATAATTTTACTGCATGTGTAGGGTGTACAATACAATACGGCAAGCACAATGCAGTGCGTGTTTGGCACATTTGAATAAAAGACAGTTACATAGTGACTAACTGAAATAAGTAATTAATATATCACATATCACTAAAGTGATGGGAGCATGTCTAACCTTTTGCCATTGGACTGTAGGACGGCATTGGCCTGCTCTGGGTCTATGTGCACCAGACGAGTAATGAAGGATTGTCCATCTCCCAGACTGTTTACCATAGATACAGAGGAGAGGGGGTCAGGGTGGTCATTATACCATTAGTGACTTGTTTTAGCTACAGTGGTTTTGTCATTTACCTGGAGTAGATTGGAAACAACCAGAATTTATTTTGCTCTCCAAACACCTCTGCAACATTCCGACTACAGCTCAGAAAAAAGCCGTTTTTATCCTGTCCATTCCTGAAGACTGGAGCCCTGAAAGCCTCTGCAAGATGCCAGAATACAGGACACCATTATATCCAGTGCAGTCAAAGTCATCACACTATCAGTTTAGTCATACAGCAATACTGTTGATTGTCTTACTGTAATGTAACCCCTTTTTAAACTTTTTGAAGGATCACATGTATTATCAGTAGATAAGGTAGCCTGTGCTGCTGTTAAACAGTTGATTGGCGGATGCATGCTGTGCAGATACCTATGGTGGTCCTGTTCTTGCCCACCAGCCAAAGATGGTAGCAAAAAAGTGACAGGATGCTGATGAAGAACATGGTCGCCACGAAAAACAGAAACAAGACGTGGAATTTGGCGTGAGTGTCAGGCAGCTGATTCTACATAAGAGAGAAGAGAGAAGAAAAATGTTACTGACCGGACAACATGTCAGATCACCACTGACCGGACAACATGTCAGATCACCACTGACCGGACAACATGTCAGATCACCACTGACCGGACAACATGTCAGATCACCACTGACTGGACAACATGTCAGATCATCCGCCAGTTGCTTGGCAGTGGTCGACCTCCGTCTAGACTAGTGGTAGTTCAATAAATCAGATACCACATAGTAGGTACGCACCAAGATGAGTACAATACAGGTACATATTTGTACCCTGGTGTAAATCAAATTTCTTTTTATTTATGTTTTTGAACAAAATTCAGTCACAACTACAAAGAGAGAAAAAAAGCTGACAAAAAAAGATCATGAGTTTGTTTTAAGAGCCTCACCAAGTTTTCTAAATATGTTTTCTTTAATACAGTAATAGAAGGATTAATTAGCCAGAGAAAAGAGGATTTGGACAGTCAGTTTACTGCTCCATGATTATCTCAACACTGCGCCTCAACATTCACAGACATTCTACCTACCACTACAGACATTAGTCTCTACAGGGTTAAACCCTAACCCTAACCCACTTATCATTAGTGAGATCATTCATACTGAGCAGGAAAGTCACTAAACACTCACAAACACAGACAATTACATGCTTGCCAAACTCACAAACTACTGGGGATGGTGACAGGAGAAACTGTCATAAGAAGAGGAGAATCCAGGCCAGGGGTCAAATGCATAATGGTGCATACGCATGAAATGACGTCTGAAAAATCTGTTCACAGACTAAACAGTATAACCCTAACCCAGTCTTCACATTTACTGTTGCCATAATGTATTTCCATTGGAGCTGCTTGGTCTTGTTTGGGACCTCAAGAACACACTTCTCAGACTGTAGTTCAGTCATTAAAACTATTTCATAAAAATTAAAAAAACAATTTATACTATGTTGCCTACCTAATCCTCTTCACTTTGAATAACTTTGTTCAGTATGAGGTTGTTGAGACATTAGTTTGGAAATTAGACTAATTATGGGCATTTCTACACCCATGCGAGGTCAAACATGAGAGTGGACCAGGTGGGCTCGTTTGCAAGCACAAAATTGCAAAAGTAAAATTGGGATGTATGATGACAAATGTGGAGAACTGTTCGCGTACGCTGAGTTTATAAATCCCAGACAACTGGAAATCTACACTTGAATTTATTTACACAGTTTTACACATTTGACCCCAGGTCAGGACAGAGTCCTTGTCTTTTACTCCACCATGAATAGTTAGTGCTAACATTAAGCTTTGCCAATCAATTCAATATGATCCATGTTCATGACAATACAGGTTTTAAAGTATGTGAGCTCTTAGTGCCATATAAATAAAAATCAATCACTGACAGTTCTGTTCCATAAAAAATGTATTCTTCATGAGTCATAAACATTGTCACACAGGCCATACGAGAAGCTATAATGAACTCTACTCCACAAGGGTCATAAGACCCAAGACAAGACTGTAAAACGTGCCCATGAAGTAAAGTCATAGATTTTACCTCTGGACAATGCACAGCAAACCTCCTTCTGCACCGCTTAGGATGTTAGAGACAGACAGACTGTTAGAGGAGAAATAATGGGAGAGAGCCAGCCAGAGGAAAAGATAGGTAGACAGGAAGTTCAGAGTCTATCATTTTAAAGTTATGTTATTTGGGGGCAAAGTATATTTAAGGCTTGTGTATCTTCTACTTAAGATACAAGAGTAGGGATGCTACTTACTGTCCAGAATCGGATGAAATACTGTAGGACTGTGGCAGCAATGAAGACACAATACAGCATGGAGTAGAACAGAAACAAGACAAAGAACTTGTAGTTGGAGAAGCCAACACAGTTGTTCACCCTGACAGAGAAAAGAGGGAGACAAGGGGAACCATTCACCAGTCACCGTGTAAAAGAACATCAGATTCTGTATCCAATGAGTAAAACAACATACCATGGACAGTGGTGATCCATCTTCAGCACACACCTAGAGAGAGAGGGACATAGTACAGGAGTTTTATTGTTGAAACAGCAAAGAGACTGAAATACTGAGCACTATAGCCACTCACATGTCACAGGTGGAGCAGTGGTGGCAGCGGTCTGGCTTGATCACCTGGCAGTGGTCACAATACCGAACAGCTGTGGAGAGCATGGCATCTATCAGCAATCAATCAGCTGAAACAGTTCTGACAGCTGCTCAAACTGCACATGCTCAGCAGCCTGACAGCTTCACAGCCACTTGTGAAACGACAGAGATATTAGCAATCAGCTTTTGAATGAAGTGCAGACTAGTCCCACAATATGATTTTCCCTCCATATTTTTTCCTCTAAACAATACAAAATTATTAAAATACCAACATCATGTCACTGTATATATATATATATAATGTATATATAATAAATGCTGTGCATCTCTCAAATGTCATAGTTTTGCTATGCTATATCTGCAGAACGCAGTCTAGGCAGGGGCTTTGGCGTGACTTTCTGTGTAACTACTAGGGGTGCAAAACCGAACTGAAAAAAATTGAATTGTTCAACACACAAACCACGGTTCGGTTTTTACATGTAAACCGCGGTTTTTCGGATCTACGAGAATACACAACTTAACACCCTTTGTCCTTCCCCTTTCCCGTAACCTTTCCCGGAGAGTAGCTGTCCAATTAACTGTCAGTATATCAATGACGAATCACGTACTGGAAGGAACTGGAGAGCAGTGTTGCCAACTTAGCGACTTTCTCGCTATATCTGGCGACTTTCCAAACCCTCCTGGCGACTTTTATTGTCAAAAGCGACTACCGACAAATCTAACGATTTTTTCCGGTGTTGTTGGAGACTTGCTGGTGTTTTAGAGACTCTGACGTGAAAGCACGGATTGTTTTGCAGTACTGTCCTCAACGAGCAGCGGGTGCTGCCGTGAGCTCCTCCGCCATCCCAAAGCACTCACTGGCGGTCAGGCTCACTATAGCCTCGCGCAGCACTGGTACTTTCCTTACTGAGGAGATGACAACACTGCTGGAGAGAGGCCAAATCTCACTCCAAGGTTTTTTGAAAATTTAGCAGCCCTGTGCTAACGGTAATACATCTAACATGATGGGGCATCTACGCCGGATATACAGAAAATACAAAGAAAATACAGAGAGAACACTGAAATGGTAATGTTTTTTTCTTACCCCTAATGTGCTAAACAAACCGAACCGAAACCGTGACCCATAAAACCGAACCGTGGGCTTGCTGAATTGTTGCACCCCAGGTAACTACAGGAATTCAAATATTAAAAAATGAATTTTCAAAGAGTGAAATATTTGATCATGCCTATCGCTAACAGACACTACTGTTGGTTTAGATTTTCCTAAACAACACAATTTCACCAGACCTGACCATTAAACTGAATTACCCCTCCTAGTTTAATATGTGTGTCCAGTCATGCTGAGGACCTTCTTACCTCCTGTGCCCGTGCGTGTGTACAGAGGCAGCTCTCTGGACACTTTCTTCAGAATCTCTTGCTGCTCCTCTGGCCTCTCCTCCTTCTCGTATTGCTCTTTCTCCACTTTGGGAAGGCAGAACTGCCGGGCAGAGTGAGATGATACAGTGAAATGCTGGCATTGGTGAATAAGGCTGGGAGTTTGCTTCCTATTTTACCAGTAGGCTGTCTAAAATGTGTATGTCGTGCACATACACACTGTGACCGTATAAATGTGTATTTTGCCCTCGTGTCAGTGAAGAAGCACTTCACTTCGTGCCCCCACCATAACTTTCCCCCTCCCCTCACACACACAGCCTACCGCTTTAGAGGGGTTGGCAGGCTTTGTGCAAATAGTCTTCCAGTACGACCAGATGAACATGACAAAGAGGAGGTGGAAGACCACCAGGTAACTGACTTGAGACAGAAAAAGCGTCACAAAGGTTACAGCTACATTTCAATCTCAATATTTATATTGTGCTATCTATTCCCATTCATTCCCATACACAGTAGAGGAGACATAATTATGATTAAAAGCATACAAAATACATAGTGAGAGGTCAACTTACTTCGTTCTGCATCATTTGGGATTGTGACTATAAGAGAGACAAGATAGTTTAGAAGGAAGTTAATTGATAAGACCAGGCACCCAACCCTCTTCCAACCACCACCCTCCAGCAGCCTGGCACAGCCAGCACCAGTCAGAGGGGCTTTGTTTGCCAGGCTGAATAGGAATGCCCCTGACTGATCACTGACTGAACAGACTGATGTCAACTACAGTTGAATATTAATTCTTTGTAATATATAGTAAGGGGAAGAGATACAATTGCCTACCAAACATATCTAATCAATATCTGGAAATTATAGACAAAATATTGAATATAAATCAAACATTTTCCTGACAACAATTAAGTTTCAGTTTACAGTTAAGAATTTGCTTTTCATTTTCCACATTTTCCATTGCTTTTCATTTTCATTTTGTTTCCAGAATGAAACAAATAAAAAGTCAACTCTTTGCTCAAGTGAGACAACAAACTCTTACTGGCTTCGGTTCATTTTCGACCTGTAGCTCTGACAGTAGTATCTAGTGCGAGCTAACGAGTAATTCGCCATCCGGAGCTACGTTGCCAAGCAACTTTCATTGACAGCACACCTAGCTCTATAACAGAAAACAAAACATTTGTACTTACAGATGCAGAGTTCAACTACGTATGCATAGTAGGACCAACCGACGACTAAATTTATAAAAACTACCGGTATCCAACCTAGAGCCCGTTGGCAGCATCTTAGTACATGAGAGGGCGCCATCTTTCTCTAATCCGGCTGTGAAAAATGGACATGTGACGTCAACTCTTCAGCACAGAACAAAGAGCTCTGCGGACCATGGAGCTTCAAGTAGGCTACTAAAAATTAAATAATAATTGAAAATATGCCAATATCGTATATGTTGCATGCATTTATCATTATACTGAGCCCAATCCGTATGTCGCCTTTCTAATAAAAAAGAGACAAAAGGGTTGGGGCCTTACATGAGCCCATATTAGATAGTTAATGTAGGTTCAACATCTATTTTAGTGCAACCAAAGTTAAAGTGCATCGCCACCATAGTTTTGTTTGTTTTGTTAATAGTGTTTATTGATTGGTTGGGGTGTTTGAAATGGCGACGCGGACGCGGTGAAAATGTTCGCCTTCCCCTGACTGATCAAATGTGCTCGCTTGTGGCCGTTTCGTGGTGTAAAAAAATGTATACATATAATAAAAATGTAGGCCTATTTGTTTATATGTATAGTCCTGTTTTTATATTTATTTACACATTTCAGTGTGAATACTTTAAATAGCGGGGGGAATTCAAACATTTTGGAAATAGAATATCTATCAATCTCGTTCTTAATCTTAATCTAGAAACACCATGGCTGCGTGACAGGATAGATGAGAAGAGAAAGAACCCGTTATTGGTCACACTGCATTAATAAAGGTTTTCTCATTTGTCCTTCTGCCACGCAGTTATGCGGTTTCTCCAGCAGAGGTCAGAAGTAGACCATCACTAACACTGGGTGAAGTTTTGTGAATGCCCTTTCATTTTACCTCAATTTTGATTGAGGCATAATAGAATAAAGAACAAAATGTTCATTATTGTTTTCTGAATTTATAATAACTGTTAGTGATGACACTACACTGTCCAGTTCACAGTATAGGACTTGTAATAAACCTCTCACACCATATAGCATTTGCAAAAAGGCTATATGGCTATAAGGCTATATTCAATATGAATCCAAGTGCCTTGGATTCATATTGTGCTGACCCTGTCCTGTAGTTGTCTAGGTGGAATCTACACATTAAAGTACAGTATAATCTGGTGTCTCATTACTGTGTGAATCCTGAACGCTGTCTGGATTTGTTCTATTTACCTTAATTTCCCCCCAATCCTCAGATTCAATTAGCTATTGAATACAGAGAATCAAAGTTGAAAATAGGTGTGAAAATGGGGGGGATGGAAGACAAAATGAGAGGTAGGGAATTGAGGAAAGGTTAGTGAGTGGAAGGGTTGTTAGCAGATGTAAATAAACAACAATAATTCCAGGAGTGATTAAAATAACATCTGTTTAAATAGCCATTCACATGCGTAAACATTAAATGGATACATATATTCACAAATATATTATTAAACTAATAGATTTAGAGACGCGTATAAAGAAACAGTATAAAAGTCAAACATGGATGCGAGATGGAGACAGAATGGGAAAGGAGACATCAGTTAGAGAGAGAGAGAGAGAGAGAGAGAGAGAGAGAGAGACGCGTGCTGTGGGCCGGGATGATGAGCCCCTGGCTATGCTCCATCGGTGACGAAAGCAGCTCAGTCCATCAGTTGCCATGGAGACCAACAAGAGCAGCCTGAGAAAGGAGGCAGAGGGGAGGGGCATGCTTGGGAGAAATAGAGGAGAAAGAGCCAGAGGGAAGCTGTAGACAGAGCACATACAGAAAAGAAACCAGAGACAGAGACTGCAAGGAAGGGCTGAGAAACATACTGGCAGAACTGAGGAAAATACCAACGCCTCTTCTGCAGAGACAAAAAAACAAAGGTGGAAGCATCCAGTTAACTGCTCAGTCATCTGGCTGGCAGAAGGAATTAGAGCACAAAATCGGAGATACAGAGAGAGTGAACGAGGGAGGGAAATAGAGATACAAAATGGATCAACATTCAGAGAGCGGTGAGTCCCCACCGTGTGACCCTCAGCCTGCCGGGAAAACAAGAAAGGGCTTCAAGCTTTTTGGAAAGCGCAAGCCAGGCTCTGGGGTGGGCAGCATCTTCTCCATGCGCAGCAAAGGCGATGGGAACAACCCAAACAAGTCCTCCATTGCAAGGAGCAATACTCAGGATGGATTAGGAGAGACTGTGGCGCAGGAGTTTGAACAAGAGCCAGAGAAGAGGCAGGAGCAGGATATAGAGGTTGGTCAAAGAGACGAGGCGGAGATAGCAGGAGAGGTAGATGAAATTGCAGGTTATGATGGCACTTCCTATAGTGTACCACCTCGTCCCTCCATCTCCTCCGTCACCTCCGCCAAGTCTCTGGGCTTTTTGTCGCTGCTACGTGGCGGGCGGCATGGAGGGAGAGACCGCCATGCCCACACCGTGTCCCAGCCGTCCATGAAACAGCGCAGGGGTCTCAAAGGTCTCTTTGGCAGTGTCCCCTGGCACCAGAGGGAGAAGGAGCCAAAGGAGCAAACCCCTCCAAGCCCCCTACTCATGACGTCACGTACCAACAGTGTGGAGATTATTAAAGAGGATCTTACCTTAACTCCCAAAACCCCACTTCGCACTATGACCAGCCCTGAGCAGGAGCCAGACACTGCAGCCTTCGCCACCACTCCTGAGAGATCAGACGCAGGGGGGGCAGTGGCTTCAGAAAACACGTGTGGATCTAATCTGGACGTTCTAGAGGCCCACCCCCCGCCTGTCCCCACCACTGAGCCTTCCCTTGACCCTGTTGTGGACCGCCTCAGCTCGTTGATGGCCGACATCTCTTTGCTCATCAGCTTTGATTCGTTCACGGGCTGTGGAGACATCATCGCTGATGTGGAGGCAGAGTGGGGGAAGGCAAGCAGCGCTGCAGGTGGGGGTGGAACTAGGGCAGCGGCAGGGGCCAAACCTTCTCCCACACCAACTACTTTTGATGCTGCTCCAGCATCTACAACGCTCACCCCTATAACCAAATCATTCATGTCATCTGTCCCCTCTACAAAACTGACTCCTCACTCCATCTCTCCTGCAACAAAATTCGTAATTTCTTCTTCCACTTTTAACCAACCTAGCCCCATTCTTAGCACTAATATCAAACCCAACCTTACTTCTACCCCTAACCTTACCCCAAACTCCACCCCAACTCCACACCCTGTGTCCACCTCTTCCTCCATCACTTCATCTTTTACCTGTGCTGCTTCAGTTAAACCATCTCCTGTGGCTGCTCCACCTATCTCTACTGTATCTAAACCCTCTCTTGTAGCTCCACCCATCTCTGCTGTATCTAAACCATCTCCTGTAGCTCCACCCATCTCTGCTGTATCTAAACCATCTCCTGTAGCTCCACCCATCTCTGCTGTATCTAAACCATCTCCTGTAGCTCCACCCATCTCTTCTGTATCTAAACCATCTCCTGTAGCTCCACCCATGTCTGCTGTATCTAAACCATCTTCTGTAGCTCCACCCATGTCTGCTGTATCTAAACCATCTCCTGTAGCTCCACCCATCTCTTCTGTATCTAAACCATCTCCTGTAGCTCCACCCATGTCTGCTGTATCTAAATCATCTTCTGTAGCTCCACCCATGTCTGCTGTATCTAAACCCTCTCCTGTAGATGCTCCACCCATCTCTGCTGTATCTAAACCATCTCCTGTAGCTCCACCCATGTCTGCTGTATCTAAACCATCTCCTGTAGCTCCACCCATCTCTTCTGTATCTAAACCATCTCCTGTAGCTCCACCCATGTCTGCTGTATCTAAATCATCTTCTGTAGCTCCACCCATCTCTGCTATATCTAAACCCTCTCCTGTAGATGCTCCACCCATCTCTGCTGTATATAAACCATCTCCTGTAGCTCCACCCATTTCTGCTGTATCTAAACCCTCTCCTGTAGATGCTCCACCCATCTCTGCTGTATCTAAACCCTCTCTTGTAGCTCCACCCATGTCTGCTGTATCTAAACCATCTCCTGAAACTTCTGCACTAGCCGCCCCTGCTAAACCAACACCTGTCTCTCAGAGCCCTTTAACTGCTGCATTTGCCTCTTATACCATATCCTCCAAACTAGGTTCCACAGAAGCCATTAGCTTCAAAACATTTTCACATCCCACTCCTTTTCAAAGTTCAGTAGGCCCTACATACCCCCACACCCTGACCCCAATCCCAGGTCCGCCTCCATCTCCAGACCCAGTCCTTGGCCAAACCCCTAATCCTGCTGCAGCACGGAGTCCCTCACCAACCCTCGTGTCTCTACCGAAGGCCCCTTCTTCAAACTCAGTTTCTCCTCCCAAAGCTCCTTCAACATCCTCAACCACAGATTTCTCTTCACCCCAGACTCCATCTTCCCCCACAACTACTCCAGCCATAGTCTCAGCATCCAAGCCACCTCTTGACCCTACTCCTGCCTCAGTTTCATTCATCATGACCTCTCCTGCCTCTGCACACTCTCCATCGACTGCTCCCACACCTGCTGCAGTGGTTACGAACCCCTTAACCTCTTCCCAGGCAAAAATAGGCAGAGAGAATGAAGCCTCTGGGAATGGAGGCAAGAGCACAGCCACTCCAAACGGCATGGACGTCGGGACCAAAACATCCAAGCAAGAGGATCAACACAGAGCTTCCCAGGACAAATGTCTTGATGTCCCCCAGTCAGACAAAAAGAGCCCCCCAAAGAAGACTGCAGGGCTCAGTAAGATTCCTGTGGTTGGAGGGGGTCGGCCAGCAAAGCTGCCTGTCAGGAAGGCCATGCCCAGTGACGACGAAGGGTGTTGGGATGTGCCCACTCAAGGGCATGAGGAGGAGAGTCCCCACCTCAGCCAGCAACACATGGAGAGCAGAGACAGTATGATTGACCCCTCCACTGATATGGAGGTTAACTTACCCACGGTCGGGAAATCCAGTCCAGAGGAGAATCCACTTCAGCTGCCCAAAATTGCAACAAGTTTATCACGGGACTCTAAGATCCCAGTAAAGCAAGGAGTCTCAATACATGCCCCTCCCTCTCAGATTCCTGTCGCTAAGGAGCCCCACCGCACCAAGATACCCGTATCAAAGGTACCCGTATCAAAGGTACCGGTCCGCCGGGGTTGCAACAAAACCACAGCTGCTTCGCCAAAACCCGTCACAGAACAGCTGAGGAAATAAAGACAATTCATATTCAATACCCAAGTTGTGGATTTGACTCTTAAATTACGATATTGATATTCTTCCATCACTCTTACTGTAGTGGACTTACTTTCAACCATCCAATGGTTCTCTCCCACAATTCTGCCTTTCCTTGGCTTCAACAACAGCAGCATTTTACCAGTAGCAGGGAGGCAGTATCATCACGGTATTATATAGCAATTACTGGGCAGGGTTAGGGTTACCAGCCATAGGTTAGGGATGATCTGAACCCAGGACAACTCATGTAATGGAAGAGAGTCCAAAAGTGCTCTTTTTCTATTCTAAACCATATCTGAATTTAACAAAAAAGTCAACCTTTTCTACAACCCTTTTTAACTTTTGTTACTCCCTCTTGTTATTAATACTTAAAAAAGAAACCTGTATTTCTTTACAGCAATTCTCTTGTATAACTGTTTTGTCTTTTCTGTCCCTTAGTCATCTCAGTAGAGGGTCGGCAGTGCCTCAGCATTACATCTCCAATCATATCTCTGGATGTACAGGATGTAGAAAGATTTGCCAATATGAGCCAGAGGATATCTCCTCCATACCTCTTTTTTAATTTATTTTTGGACAGGGCACTAAATCATATGGCCTTTGTTTGCCTGCTCATGAGGAACACTGTCTGACTGCGGCTCTTATGGATAGATTTTTTAAGTGGGTGAACCTGTGTAATAAAGTATGTTAGTTAGCCAGACTGTGAGGATGCAGAATTCCTTACCTCCCATTGGTTTAATCTCTTTCCTGATCTGATGTAGTCATGATCCCACAAGGATTATATTTGTGTGTATCGTCAACATCTATGTTGTTCTGCCTACTATTTAATCAATAAAATGACACAAGTACTTATCAGCCTAAATGTATTTATTTTATGTTAGAGTGTGCTGACACATATGCTATTGTCAGCAATGTGAGAAAACATTAGAATGTTTGTGCAAATACAGTGTGAGTTCACAAAGATATGACCTTGGGATTTATATTTACACACACAGCATCTCCTTCCTTTACAGTGTCCTAAGGGAGGGATGAAATACGAGCTGTATAACTTGACTTAATGTGTAAAGCTGTAAAGAGTCAGGTGGCTGAGCGGTGAGGGAATCGGGCTAGTTACTTACTGTAAGTCGCTCTGGATAAGAGCGTCTGCTAAATGACTAAATGTAATGTAAATGTAAATGTAGTAAGGGTCACCGAAGCTAGTGATTATGGAGTGCATGTATGTTATCAACAGATGCTAGGGTTGGTTCCAGAAATATGTCAAACTGTATTTGGGAGTCAGGTGGCTGAGCGGTGAGGGAGTCGGACTAGTAATCCTAAGGTTGCCAGTTCGATTCCCGGTCATGCCAACTGACGTTGTGTCCTTGGGCAAGGCACTTCACCCTACTTGCCTCGGGGGAATGTCCCTGTACTTACTGTAAGTCGCTCTGGATAAGAGCGTCTGCTAAATGACTAAATGTAAATGTAAAGCTGCAAATTGCCTGAAATCTCAGAAGATGTTGGGAACAATATGGTTTATTCTGTAATACCAATGTGATAGTAAAATCAATTTAGAAATACGCTGATAATATTTTATGATAAAATCATGTGCTGGAATAATAGTCCTGAAACCCTGTTCTGTCAGCACTACCCTCCTATCCCCACGTCCATCCCTTCTATCCACACTTCTAACCCTCCCCAACAGCTGCTGGTGGTAAAGGATGAAGCATCACGGGGATGAAAGAGGGAGAAGAGAGAAGTCATAACGAGGGTGCAACAAAGGATGGATATTTATAGATAAAGAGCAACACAGGCTACACAAACAGATGTCTATTCACCAAGTGAAACCCAGAGGCCCTGAGCAGAGAGAAGAAAGCAGTCTCGCTCTCCCTGGAAAAACACAAGATCTTCACTGCATCAGATTGAGTCAGATGTCAGGATGCACACTGGGAACACATCTCTCCTTTCTGGCCAAAAGGACAATTTAGTTCTGCACAAACAGACTGGGAGTGCACTGTCAGTAACACTAGTGGCTTGAGATAGAAACGTGTTAAATAAGAATAAATAGAGTTTGATGGTAAATATAACTTCTAGTAAAGGCTACAGGTCAGCGAAGCACAAAGTAGGGTGAACGGTGTAAACTCATTATGCCTACAACATAAGAATGAATAAACACATTATATCTACAACATAAGAATGAATAAACACATTATATCTACAACATAAGAATGAATAAACAAATTATATCTACAACATAAGAATGAATAAACACATTATATCACAACATAATGATGAATACATAGCACATAAGGCCAAGGTAAAAAGAGAGGAAAGAAACATAATGAAAAAACCTTCAGTCCACAACAGTGAAATAGAAAGGGAGACAGGGCAAAAATGGAGTCAGTCATGAACTGCATTATGCTCCATATTAAAAGTGATTATTCCATATTATTTACACAGGAAGCAGATTACATAAACCCTTTATGTTAACAAAATTGTTTAGCAGGAATTGTGCTGTTACGTTGACAAGATTGTTAAGGATGATCCGTTGAAATGGGCAACATATCAACTCTACCGGGGACACAGTACTGTGATTAACTTGGGCTATGCAATACAGAATTATAAGTAAAAATACAATTTTGCACTTTAAAGCGAGGCCATGTCAGTGTCCTATGTATGTGTTTTTTGTGTTGACAATAATTCTTCCCTAAAAGAGGAATAACATGCTCCTTTAAACATAATTTAGCATGCTTCAATTCCAGTGTCTCCATGCCAACACTACTACTGTACAGTAGGTCAACCAATGAGAGGCTGGGAATGTGGAGAACCTCTCTCTCACACACACACACAATTTACACACACACACTATCTACACACACACAATCTACACACATTCACTTATCCATTCAGTAAATCATGTAGAAAGCTTAAGCATTTCAGACATTTTTGTTAATTAGCGTAAACCATATGGATATTCTGAGCAACAAAGTAAGAGTAAATCAGATCATCCACTTACGAGTAGTTAACAAAGTGAAGTGTAGAACTGTAGAGCAGAGGGACAGCTGTAGAACTGTTGAGCAGAATGCATAATAGCCCACACAAGTCAGCATATCCCCAGAGACAGTACATTATATCTTCTTCATACACTATTACCTGCAGACTTCACAAAAACGGCCATAACAGTCAAATATTTGTAATTCTATATTTCTTGTACAATACAATCATTACAGAAATTTAAGAGTGAATTAAAAGGCGTGGATCAATCACATATTGGTTGTTTATTATAAATTGTTTACTCCTGTAAATTTATACACATGCATGATTAACCCCCCAAAAAATATACAAAATGTAAACTCTTAATTTGTTGATTATTATGTTTAATATTTAAATTGCATAAATATGTAACAAACATTAGGTAAAAACATTTAAACTGATCCACATACAGTAGATCAGACAAGATTTATAGTATGCTGTATGCATATGGTAAGCCCTGGAGACACCATCTGTTTCCTCCACTAGAGGCCAGTCCACAACAGAGAAACATTCACTATGAGCTGCATCACTCCACCGCACAGCCCACAGATCACTATGAGCTGCATCACCTCCACCGCACAGCCCACAGATCACTATGAGCTGCATCACCTCCACCGCACAGCCCACAGATCACTATGAGCTGCATCACCTCCACCGCACAGCCCACAGATCACTATGAGCTGCATCACCTCCACCGCACAGCCCACAGATCACTATGAGCTGCATCACCTCCACCGCACAGCCCACAGATCACTATGAGCTGCATCACTCCACCGCACAGCCCACAGATCACTATGAGCTGCATCACCTCCAACGCACAGCCCACAGATCACTATGAGCTGCATAACCTCCACCGCACAGCCCACAGATCACTATGAGCTGCATCACTCCACCGCACAGCCCACAGATCACTATGAGCTGCATCACCTCCAACGCACAGCCCACAGATCACTATGAGCTGCATCACCTCCACCGCACAGCCCACAGATCACTATGAGCTGCATCACTCCACCGCACAACTAATGTGTAGAAGTGTAGTAACACTACTACTGTCTCTCAGAGAACCACTCTCACGTAGCATAGTATTAGACCATAATTAGTTATTTACCTAAATCAGCATTCAAAATGCATGAGCTAATGGCATTTGAGTAGAGTGTGTGTGGGTATAAAAATAATAGATATATATATATCAACGTATATTGTATTTTCACATTTCTATGATTTGATATAATTACCTTAGAAAATGTTTTATTTTCTTCAGTTTTGCGTGAATATTTTGCCAAAATATAATAACATATTTATACATTGTTGAATGACAATGAGTAGCAAAGGAGAACAACCTAACCAAGCATTGGAGCACTGAAAGGTACAGTATATTGTCAGTGAACTAGTTATTCAATTTAGATATTCTAAATTTGATTTCAAGTCTTTCAAAACTTTAATTAAAGGTAATACTTCAGCTACCAAATGGAACAAATCTGAATTTTCTCACAGCTCTTTGATAATTATTTAATCAAATAATATAATTAGTCTGAATACTAGTCTGTTAGAATATTTGAATATTCGAATACTCATGACCATCCTTGAATATAGCTGCACCTGCCAGAATGTTTGTTCAATTAATTATTAATAAATAAACATCAGGCATACACTTCTCTAATTACAGATTGATGACATAACGCACTATCATTCCACCACCAGACAGACCTGGACGGGAGGAGGAGAGACCCAGATTCACTGATGGGTTCAGGTGGAAGCTATATTTATCAACAGTAATATTTGTAAGTTGCTTTGGATAATAGCGTTTGCTAAATGAATAAAATGTAAAAATATTCAATGTTGTATAGTTGTGTGTTTGAAAAATATATTACAGATAGGATCATGTTTGTAATTGCAGACTTTTGGTAGGTAGCCAACATGTAGTTGCATAGTAACGACCACTGACCCCAAACCTTGACCCCGAGCATGCAGGAGGGGTTCAGACCAGGGTTGACCCCGAGCATGCAGGAGGGGTTCAGACCAGGGTTAGGGTCAGGAGGGGTTTCTTTAGGAGGGGTTCAGATCAGGAAGTGCGTGTGGCCCTCAGCCCCGGTGACTATGACGTCCATCCAGATCCTCATGGCCTCAGGAGAGGGAGCCACCATGTAGTACACCCGGTCATGGGTCTTCACACTGAACGTCAGGGAGGGGTGAGGGCTCTAGTGAGGCCAGCGAAGAAAAAGGAGGATGGAGTTAGGGTTAGGGTCTGAGGTTAGAAGTTAGGGTTATAGGTAGAGCTAGAGAGGAAGAAAGGAAGGGTGTGAGAAACATCTGTGTTTTCTTATTAACAATCTATTCTATGATCCATTTCGTATTAAAATCAACAGTCTACATATGAACAACAGACGGTTGGTGTATATAACCACGTACCTTGTGTGCATTCTTTAAATGGTCATAATAGACCTCCTCTATGGCTTGAAAGTAAATTACTCCCTTCATCTTTGTCTCGTGCTTATCTGAAACCAGAAATGCATGTTTTTCTATCGACTACAATAACTGATGCTAGTAAGCGATTGTTGTACAATGCAATGGATTACCTAAGAAATCACAGCATGTAGCCTTGCAGTATGTCTATTGTGATCGTATATAATTATTGATTGGGCATACAATACTAAAAATGATTAAACCACTGCAAACTATGTTTATCACCTGCATAATAGGCCAGAGTTCTTCGGTTTCTGTCAAACACAAACCAGCGTTTCTTCCAGGTCTTGATCTTGCCGCCCATCTTGACCAGGAAGCCCCGGCAGGTCTTGGCAGTGATGGCTAAGTGGAAGCAGGCACGGGGGCTGTGTCCTGCTGCCTCGATGTGGCCGTGCAGGTCGAAATCATCCTGCCTCAAGGGCAGGTAACGAGTCAGCGGGCGGGACTGGAGACAGATGCAGGAGGATTTTACAGAAGAAAAGGGTTAGGGAATACATTATGATATTCATAAAAAATACAATAACATACAGCTCTCACTTAACTAATCCACCCACTTGAATGACATTGTCCCACCAACTTCTAGATACATTCTGTCTATTTTGCCTGAACCATTTGTCATGTGACAGTAGTATTCAGATTGTACCCAGGAATCTATGCAGTCCACATGCACGTCTCTAACCTGTGCTCTCTGTTTGTCCCTCAGCTTCACCTCCCTCTCGATGAGCATCTGCCTCCTGCTGGTCTCCTCCTGCAGGAGCTGCTCCAGCACCACCCTCCTCCTCCGCTCCTCCTCCAGAGCCTGCCTGCGCACTTCCATCTCTCGCTCCTAGAGGGGACAAACACAGTTATGACAGGTCCTCCATCTGTCTCTCACACACACAGAGACTCTATTACCCTGTAGAGACTCTTACCCTGTAAACTCTCTTACCCTGTAGAGACTCTTACCCTGTAGAGACTCTCTTACCCTGTAGAGACTCTCTTACCCTGTAAACTATCTTACCCTGTAAACTCTCTTACCCTGTAGAGACTCTTACCCTGTAGAGACTCTCTTACCCTGTAAACTCTCTTACCCTGTAGAGACTCTCTTACCCTGTAGAGACTCTCTTACCCTGTAAACTCTCTTACCCTGTAGAGACTCTCTTACCCTGTAGAGACTCTTACCCTGTGTTCCGCAAGTCGATGTTTCTCTACTTCTGCATCTCGTAACAAACGTTCCATCTCCTCAATTTTGGCTGTGTTAGACGTGCTGGCACTGTGAAAAAGATCACAACACAGGAGTAACTATCTTGGTTGAACAATGTAGAGGAACAACAGGGGTGGAGAGGAAACACGTTTTGGAGACACAAATTCTCCATTAATGTTTATCTGGGATTTTATGTTTTTTTGTTAAATGTTAAAATCTGATTGATGGCATAAAACAAAAAAAAAGCATTTATGGATGCATATAATCTTTCAAAGTCACTGCGTGCAATAGTTAGGGTTAGCCACTAATGTAGAAACTGAACAGATTATGGCATCCCTCGAGTCCATTAACAATACTAACAATTATATATGCTTAGAGAGTCTACTCCCACTTCGTCTTCAGCCTCACCTGGAGATATTGTCTGGTGAACAGGCAGATATACTGGTCTCCATGCTGTCAGAGCTGTCCACACTGAGTGTATCAAAGGCATGTCCATTATCTGTGTAGCATGAGGACTCCTGGAGAACGTTGGATTCTGACCCAGTCCTGCTGCAGAGGGCTGTCAGTCTTAGTCTCTCCTCACGTGTGTACATGTGGCTTTGGTCAGCTGAGACCAACAAGCATACACAAACAAACATACACACACACACACACACAAGGATATTGAGGTACAATTGAACTAAAAGATGCTGAGCATGTTGTTTTGACTATCTTGTGTGGTATCTAGAGAAAGCATAGTAATTGTTTGGGCAAAATGAATTCAGCCCACCTTTCTGACCAATGACAGTGGACGTATAGACAGTACAGTCAGGTGCTAGTGGCTACTGTGTGTGAATTAGGCTCTTTACTTTCTCAACCGTTTTCTTTGCAAGAAACATTAAAGTGAAGCGACTTGGGACACACTGTCCAAACGTTCAAATTACACAAAAGGACAACCGACAAAATCGTACGTTTTGTGTAAGTTGGTTTGTAAGAAAGGACTGGCTAACGGATGGTGTAGCTAAGAATTTGCTTTTCTGTTGTTGTAGAGCTAGATAACTTGGTATCTCGGATCATTCGGAGCATTTGCTGCAGCGTGAACTATAGCGTGAATGTAGCCTATAATAGCCTACATTTATTTAGACTATCCTAAAACTATATATTATTTAGAATATCTCCACCAGCCGTCACTGGTTATATTAGCTTATAAGTAGGGGTTACCTCTAGCATAAGCAAGTCGTGTGCAGGTGTAAAATATGACAGTATGCAAGAGGCCGGGGAGAGAAGTCCACCCCTGACAGAGTCTGAGTGTTCCTCACCCTTGGTGCGACTGCCAGGGTCTCTGGGGGAGACGGACAGGCCTCGTGGGCCCACACTACCACAGCTGGCGCTCTGAGACAGGGAAAGGTGGGCCTGCAAACCGGATACTTAAAATGAATTCAAACAACATTGTATGGAACCATTGGTGATCAGGGTGGTGATCAGGGTGTTGATCAGGGTGGTGATCAAGGTGGTGATCAGGGTGGTGATCAAGTTGGTGATCAGGGTGTTGATCAGGGTGGTGATCAGGGTGGTGATCAGGGTGTTGATCAGGGTGGTGATCAGGGTGTTGATCAGGGTGGTGATCAGGGTGGTGATCAGGGTGTTGATCAGGGTGGTGATCAGGGTGGTGATCAGGGTGGTGATCAAGGTGGTGATCAGGGTGGTGATCAGGGTGGTGATCAGGGTGGTGATCAAGGTGGTGATCAGGGTGTTGATCAGGGTGGTGATCAGGGTGGTGATCAAGTTGGTGATCAGGGTGGTGATCAGGGTGGTGATCAGGGTGGTGATCAAGTTGGTGATCAGGGTGGTGATCAGGGTGGTGATCAGGGTGGTGATCAGGGTGGTGATCAGGGTGGTGATCAGGGTGGTGATCAGGGTGTTGATCAGGGTGGTGATCAGGGTGGTGATCAGGGTGGTGATCAGGGTGGTGATCAAGGTGGTGATCAGGGTGGTGATCAGGGTGGTGATCAGGGTGGTGATCAGGGTGGTGATCAAGGTGGTGATCAGGGTGGTGATCAGGGTGGTGATCAGGGTGGTGATCAGGGTGGTGATCAGGGTGGTGATCAGGGTGTTGATCAGGGTGGTGATCAGGGTGGTGATCAGGGTGTTGATCAGGTTGTTGATCAGGGTGGTGATCAGGGTGGTGATCAGGGTGGTGATCAGGGTGGTGATCAGGGTGGTGATCAGGGTGTTGATCAGGGTGGTGATCAGGGTGGTGATCAGGGTGTTGATCAGGGTGGTGATCAGGGTGGGGATCAAGGTGGTGATCAGGGTGGTGATCAGGGTGGTGATCAGGGTGTTGATCAGGGTGTTGATCAGGGTGGTGATCAGGGTGGTGATCAGGGTGGTGATCAAGTTGGTGATCAGGGTGTTGATCAGGGTGGTGATCAGGGTGGTGATCAGGGTGTTGATCAGGGTGGTGATCAGGGTGGGGATCAAGGTGGTGATCAGGGTGGTGATCAGGGTGGTGATCAGGGTGTTGATCAGGGTGTTGATCAGGGTGGTGATCAGGGTGGTGATCAGGGTGGTGATCAAGGTGGTGATCAGGGTGGTGATCAGGGTGGTGATCAGGGTGTTGATCAGGGTGGTGATCAGGGTGGTGATCAGGGTGGTGATCAGGGTGGTGATCAGGGTGGTGATCAGGGTGTTGATCAGGGTGGTGATCAGGGTGGTGATCAGGGTGTTGATCAGGTTGTTGATCAGGGTGGTGATCAGGGTGGTGATCAGGGTGGTGATCAGGGTGGTGATCAGGGTGTTGATCAGGGTGGTGATCAGGGTGGTGATCAGGGTGGTGATCAAGTTGGTGATCAGGGTGGTGATCAGGGTGGTGATCAGGGTGGTGATCAGGGTGGTGATCAGGGTGGTGATCAGGGTGGTGATCAGGGTGTTGATCAGGGTGGTGATCAGGGTGGTGATCAGGGTGGTGATCAGGGTGGTGATCAGGGTGGGGATCAAGGTGGTGATCAGGGTGGTGATCAGGGTGGTGATCAGGGTGTTGATCAGGGTGGTGATCAGGGTGGTGATCAGGGTGTTGATCAGGGTGGTGATCAGGGTGGTGATCAGGGTGTTGATCAGGGTGGTGATCAGGGTGTTGATCAGGGTGGTGATCAGGGTGTTGATCAGGGTGGTGATCAAGGTGGTGATCAGGGTGGTGATCAGGGTGTTGATCAGGGTGGGGATCAAGGTGGTGATCAGGGTGGTGATCAGGGTGGTGATCAGGGTGGTGATCAGGGTGTTGATCAGGGTGGTGATCAAGGTGGTGATCAGGGTGGTGATCAGGGTGGTGATCAGGGTGTTGATCAGGGTGGGGATCAAGGTGGTGATCAGGGTGTTGATCAGGGTGGTGATCAGGGTGGTGATCAGGGTGGTGATCAGGGTGTTGATCAGGGTGTTGATCAGGGTGGTGATCAGGGTGGTGATCAAGTTGGTGATCAGGGTGTTGATCAGGGTGGTGATCAGGGTGGTGATCAGGGTGGTGATCAGGGTGGTGATCAAGTTGGTGATCAGGGTGGTGATCAGGGTGGTGATCAGGGTGGTGATCAAGTTTGTGATCAGGGTGGTGATCAGGGTGTTGATCAGGGTGGTGATCAGGGTGGTGATCAGGGTGGTGATCAGGGTGGTGATCAAGGTGGTGATCAGGGTGGTGATCAGGGTGGTGATCAGGGTGGTGATCAAGGTGGTGATCAGGGTGGTGATCAGGGTGGTGATCAGGGTGGTGATCAAGGTGGTGATCAGGGTGTTGATCAGGGTGGTGATCAGGGTGTTGATCAGGGTGGTGATCAGGGTGGTGATCAGGGTGTTGATCAGGGTGGTGATCAGGGTGGTGATCAGGGTGGTGATCAGGGTGTTGATCAGGGTGGTGATCAGGGTGGTGATCAGGGTGGTGATCAGGGTGGTGATCAGGGTGTTGATCAGGGTGGTGATCAGGGTGTTGATCAGGGTGGTGATCAGGGTGGTGATCAAGGTGGTGATCAGGGTGTTGATCAGGGTGGTGATCAGGGTGTTGATCAGGGTGGTGATCAGGGTGGTGATCAGGGTGGTGATCAGGGTGTTGATCAGGGTGGTGATCAGGGTGTTGATCAGGGTGGTGATCAGGGTGTTGATCAGGGTGGTGATCAGGGTGGTGATCAGGGTGGTGATCAAGGTGGTGATCAGGGTGGTGATCAAGTTGGTGATCAGGGTGGTGATCAGGGTGTTGATCAGGGTGTTGATCAGGGTGGTGATCAGGGTGGTGATCAGGGTGTTGATCAGGGTGTTGATCAGGGTGGTGATCAGGGTGGTGATCAGGGTGGTGATCAAGGTGGTGATCAGGGTGGTGATCAGGGTGTTGATCAGGGTGGTGATCAGGGTGGTGATCAGGGTGTTGATCAGGGTGTTGATCAGGGTGGTGATCAGGGTGGTGATCAGGGTGGTGATCAAGGTGGTGATCAGGGTGGTGATCAAGTTGGTGATCAGGGTGGTGATCAGGGTGTTGATCAGGGTGTTGATCAGGGTGGTGATCAGGGTGGTGATCAGGGTGGTGATCAGGGTGGTGATCAGGGTGGTGATCAGGGTGGTGATCAGGGTGTTGATCAGGGTGGTGATCAGGGTGTTGATCAGGGTGGTGATCAGGGTGTTGATCAGGGTGGTGATCAAGGTGGTGATCAGGGTGGTGATCAAGGTGGTGATCAGGGTGGTGATCAGGGTGTTGATCAGGGTGGTGATCAGGGTGGTGATCAGGGTGGTGATCAGGGTGGTGATCAGGGTGGTGATCAGGGTGGTGATCAAGGTGGTGATCAGGGTGGTGTAAAGCTGTACCTTGGGGGCCCAAGGTTAGGGTTAGCTGTACCTTGGGGGCCAGGCCCCGCCCCAGGCTGGAGCTGATGCAGGAGCTGGGGGGTGGCTGGCTCATTCTACGGAGCAGGGTGTTGCTCAGCTGAGAGGCAGTCTCCTGGCTGCCCCTCCGTCTCTCCTCCAGGGAAACAAAGTGCTGCAGGGTCAGGGGGCGGAGAACATAGAACAGGGTTACACTTTTAGGTTGTGTTATGAAGTATTAATGCTTGTTCTTCTGCTACTGTGGTGTTTTGCCACCATCCTCTTCATGTGTTGGCTTTGGGTTTTAGTCATTCTTGTTGCATAGTTTGTTGTTGTTGTTTGTAGCATTAAGGGTTCGGGTTAGTCTTTAAGTTAAGTTGTCTTTGTAAAATAAAAGTTACATCATAAAAAAATATGATATTAATGATAGTTACTATAGTTGAATGTTTAAGTTAAGATTCTACAGAGCACATGAGAATTACAGAACTGATCAAACCATCTCTGCGATGCCAAATAAAGTGTGATTCTGTTTGTTTCCTCCTCTTGAATGAAATAGACTACTGACTGTTTTTAGCCAAGTCAAGCCATCTGCTGTCACATGAACTGAGACACATGAACTATGCATAAATATGCTATATATAGCATATCCTGTTACAAACTGTTGCATGGCTGGTATAGTATAACAAAATGGTCACAAAGTAGAACAAGTAATTGATATAAAAACATATTACAATTACTAACAATAGCAACACAAGGCTGACAAGTGTTGGAGAACGTTAGCATTATGCAAAAAATATGCAGACAAGGGCAGATCTTTTTTCTATGTGATGATGGTGGTTACTAGTACTTGAACTTTGAAATGTCTTGAATATGTTAAGCTATGTATATGTACCAGAGGACTTTTTTTCCTGACATCATTTTCACTTGGGGTTCAAGTAGTTCCGCGGGTTAGGGTTAGCATTGTGACCATCTGTGCGTAGCTTTGGCAGTAGCCAGCTCGAGTACATAGCAGATACGAAACACATTCCTATAACTTCCACATGTTGCATACTTGAGTACTACAGTCCACTGCTGTTGTGCTAGTAGGTAAGTGATTGATTTAACGAGATGATTACTTTATATACGTTAAAACATAAACTATTAAACTGATTAATTTCAGAAATATAAAAAAAAACACATCATAAAGTTTACTGTAACAAAATATGGGAGTTGATGGGATGTGGACAATGGGATGAATTTGGATAAAAGTGAAGTTGTGCGTAGGCAGTGTTTATACATCTCAGAGATTTCCAGTTCTCTGTATGCAATCTTTTATGGATTAATTTACACAAATGTATAAATTTTGCCCCAGGCAATCCCACATACGATTAAAATGGCAGTCAACTTTAGCACAGTTGGCTAATCAGCCCAACAACTGAATCAGGTAGATAGACTGATTAAGGATGTTGACAAAAAAAGCATGCTTCAGCGCTATTGAAGCCTCTCAGCAGGAGTCAATGATGAGTGTGGTATACTCTTTTCACTAATAGAGCTTACAGCTTATACCAACAAGTATGTTGTGTGTCTACTCTATGCTGTACCTCTTTCATGTTGTATGTGTATTCTCTATGCTGTACCTCTTTCATGGTTACGCGGTTGTTGGGGAAAGCCTGCCCTCCAGTGAACTCAATGTATTTTCTCTCCAAGGAAGACAGGTTCTCTCTCTCCTGCAGACCATAAGAAAGTCAGTTAAAAAGTTGCATATATTGTAAACTATACAGAAAGGCCTAAAGAATACAAACCATACAGAGACAAGTCTTACTCTCTGGAGCACGATGAACAAGTTGTTCTTCTCTCTCAGAAAGGTTTCCTTCTCTCTGTGACCTTGCTGAGTTATCTGTGTCAACTGTTTCTTTAAAGTCAGGAGCCTTTCCTTGGAGAAACAGAGAGGCATTAGCATCAAATGCATCCGCAGCGTGCCACACCACCACAAACACACATCCTGTGTACCTTGTGACTGACAGTACTGCGTTGGTACTCTGCTATTTCTCTGAGGAGTTGCTGGGTCTCGTAGTCCTTCATCTCATCCTGTTGGCCGTCGTTCTCTAGTGGCTGGAGCCCAGTCTCCATCTCAGGCACACCCTGGGGGCAACACACACACACACACACACACATATCCCAATACACACACAAAAGACACAAACATACAAATTCCAATGTATCTGTGCTTGTTATAAATTGAAAAAACTGAAACTGACGGGCCAAAAATATGTTCCTTTTACTTTTCATGACTTCATATGCAAACATAAAATGCATACAGACACATAACAGCAAACAGAGTGTATTAGCAACAGACAGGACGACTTGTAGTCTGAGACTCTTGGATTGCATGCATTTATTTTACCACTATTACCTGGAATTGGTCTCTCTGGGCTTTGTCCTTGATGCTTCCAATCTTCTTGTTGAGTTGGTCCATAACTTCCTTCTCCCTCTGCAGAAGGGAGCTCTCAGAGTCCTGCTCTCCTTCCAGCAAAGCCTGCTCAACATCCATCTAAACCATCACCAGGAAGAACCTATTAAGATCACCAGATCAACACTAACAGCAACATGCGTGCAGTCCTGTTCATCCTAACATACTGTTTATACCTCTCTCATGGATTCCTCCATCTGGTTGTCCAGATCTTTAATCTTCTGCTCCAGCTCTTCAATGTTATTCAGCACCTGGATCCTCTCTTCTTCAATACTCGTCACTTCCTGTCTCAGTTCATCACTCACTGCCTGTTGGTGACATCACTAAAATTACATTCCTGACTTCACAGTTCACACCGATAAACCAAATGGGTCAGTGGCCGTGTTCCTGAGAGTAAGACATGAGAGAGAGAGAGAAAAGAGAGAGAGAGAGAGAGAGAGAGAGAGAGGAGGGGTGCATGCACACCCTAGGGTTGATAAACTGCCTGTCTGGCACCAGCCAGATCTTAGGAATGTGAACAATGAAACAGAGGAGGGGTTGAGAGCAGAGTAGAAGAGTAGAGGGGAGCATATCAGCTAAAGCAATAACAATAAATATAAACAGTAAACACTCACATAGCCTAACCCTGCAATGGTTGTCTACACACTGTATATGATACCAAGTATGCTTATTCACTGTAATTATTTGTGTTCTACTTCCTGCTATATCATGTGTGATAATATGCATAATTACCTATATGAGTTAAACGGCTAACAGACAAACCAATGAATGCAAAGTCTCAACATAGACATATATACATGTATATATGTCTATGTTGAGACTCATATGTCTATGTTGAGACTCATAGACATATATACATGTATATATGTTCCGGGAGTACAACGGTACTCAGGAATGGTTTGCTTGACCCGATGTTAGTTTCCTCAAGGATCACAATGACTCTTGCTTAGAGACTTGTTGCTCTTGTGGTTAGTGGTAACTGACTTAAATTTTTGTACTCGCTGTGATATATTGTTTTTATTATTGTTGCTTGCTTTTTTTCCACAGGTACACTTGCACTTATAGCAGTTCATGTTGTTTAATTGTAACTTGTTTAACTACATGCTCTTATGGTTCTTCCCTTTGGCACTTATTTTGGTTGTTCACAATGTGTGCTTCATGTTTTGGCTACTCGCAATGTTTTGTGGCTATCTCGTTGTTATGATCAGTGACCTATGCACTTTGTAAAGCTCTCTCTTGGAAGTCGCTTTGGATAAAAGCGTCTGCTAAATGAATAAATGTAAATGTAAATGTTGAGACTCATAGACATATATACATGTATATATATATACATGTATATATGTCTATGTTGAGACTCATAGACATATATACATGTATATATGTCTATGAGTCTCAACCTCTGTCTAACTCACTTTGTCTCACACACATGCACAAGCTAACACACAAGCGCACACATGCACAAGCTAACACACAAGCGCACACATGCCAAAGCGCACACACACACAGCTATCCTACTGGGGATTAAGTCATTTCCGGTCCTGCCTCCTTCTGGTCCCCTCTGATGGGTTGGAGGGGCACAGAGCTGTAACTGAGACTTTCCATTAAAACACCATAAAACCACTTAAGAATGGAAAAATACACGTTTACAGCTAAACAAGAACTGGATCAGAAGACATGACTGAAGAATAAAGACTGAGAATGAAGACTGAAGTTGGAACTGCGGATTGGAATGTGGAAAGGGAATGAAGCTGGGGAAGGAGATTGTGCCTCAAGTTTAGACTAAGGGATGGGACTGATCCTGACTGGGAGATACGAGAAACACAGAACACTATGTTACAACCAAATGGCATCAGACAGCTTTTTTAACATTTGACCCCAAAATGTAACGATTGTGTAAAATAGAGGAGGAGAAAAGGAGACAGACAGGGTTAGGGTTAGGCTCTAATCTACTCCCAGTTTAACAATCAGAGAGGGAGTGGGAATTGTCCCTGTTTGGTCAACAATTATTTATAACATTTATTACAAAAACAGTTTCTTCCCATCCGCTGTTGGCCTCTTCAACAAGACCAAGAGCTCGCACTGACAATCTGCACAACGACACCTTGCCACATTGTAATTGCACTATATTACACTATTTATATCTTGTGTACTATTTGTATCTCTTGTATCTCTTGTACTATTTGTATTTTTATATTGTAAATTATTTGGCTACTTTATATTTTCTTTTATATTTTTTTATTAGTATTAGGTAGACTTGTACCTTTAGTATAGTTAGGATTAAGTTAAGTTTTAAGATTCCTATATGTTTAATGTATGCACCTTCCTGCCAAAGTAAATTCCTTGTCTGTGCAAACTTTCATGGCGAATAAAACCCTTTCTGATTCAGATTTTTAATATACAGTAATGTTTTTTAAGCACGCCTTTCAACTTTTGCTCAGGTGCACCTACAGACCATAGCAGTCCCTTTGTATCTACTTGGTACAGGGATGAACAGCAGTTAGTGATGCAATACCTTCATATCTACCTTGGTACAGGGATGAACAGCAGAACATTGGGACCTGTGCTCCCCGTAATGACCGACCTGCCACTTCTCCAGGGCCTTGGGCTCTGAGTCATTTACTGGAGTAGAGTTAGCCAAATCTGAGAACAGGGACTCATCATTAGACATGTTCAGCTTCTCAAGCTCCTTGTTGATTTTGCGCAGGTCGGAGGCAGCTACCACAGAGCCCCCCTGATCTCTGTCAACCAGGTCCAACTCTGAGCACAGACTCAGGATGGTCTTCAGACGCTGCCGCTCCTGCATGGAGTAAGGGACAAGAGGAGGGTTGGAGGGCAGATGGGTAGAGGAGGGTTGGAGGGCAGATGGGTAGAGGAGGGTTGGAGGGCAGATGGGACAAGAGGGGGGTTGGAGGGAAGGATGGGTAGAGGGAAGCATGAACACCACACATTTATGACATCTTCATGGTATTATTTAGGTTAGACACATTTTATTTTATTTTTATAAAGTTTCATTTTATTAAGTATAAGGCATTCTTTGCTTGATTCACAAGTTGATTGAATTGTAATGGCCTGTTAAATATGTATACTGTATAAAGACTGTCAAAGTGAAAGCAATAAAATGCATTAAAGCAAGTTAGTTTTAATGGCACTTTTACACATTAAGGCAGGTACTGTAAAAAGAGTAATTGGGCCACACAAAAAAGTACCCGTGTTTTGGAAATAAACTCTAAATTTATTCTTGTGTGGCTTTAATCCTCTTCTGTAGAACAACTGCTAGCAGGATGACGATAAGGTCTTCTGAAATATAACTAGTCGAAACTAAAGTTTGAAAAAGTAATGAGTAATATAATATCTACAGCAGTGTTTGTGCGGGTATTTGTATAGTCAGTTTGTAAAACATGGTGACAGGGATTCCCCTCCAGTCCAAGAAGCTGGACTTCCATGCTCCTGAAGAACACACTGGACATCCCTAACCCCAACCTGGAACCAGCCAGGCCTGGGACTGGGTTTCTTTTTATACTTTCATCAGAATTACATGGCTACAAAAATGTGATAAAACAAAGAAGGAGGGAAGAGGAGGTACAGCAGAGGAGAAAGAGGAGAAAGAACAGGGACAGAAATAAGAGACAAGAGGTGAGAGAGGAGAGGAGAGTAGATAGTCACTGAGCCTCACCAGTCTCTGCACCTCCTGCTCCCTGAGCCTCTCGCCCCTCTGTCTTTGGTGGTAGTCTCGTAGTTCCTCCTTCCCATTGAAGGAGCTGATGCTGCCTCTCCTCTGGCTTGCTGACAAGCCTGCCTTCCTGAACGACAGCCTCTTGTCTCCCAGGTCCAGATCCAGGCAGGGCGCTGAGCCATGCAGTCCCCCTCCACGCTGCAGCTGGCAGGCCGGCAGGCCGAGAGATGCTAGGCTGGCACGGCGGGGGGCATCAGGGTCACAGGCAGGGACTGTCACGTCTGGGGGGCGCTCCAGAGACGCCAGGCTGCGGCGCGGTTTAGAGGTCAGCATCGCCTCTCCTCCCCGGTGTGAGAGAGGCAGGGACAAAACCGGGCTGTCTGCGTGGAGCCGGGGCAGTGAGCGGCTGTGCAGGCCCAGGCCCTTGAGGGATCCAGTGGAGTACTTCCTCTGGCGGAGGGTGTTCTCCTGTGTAGGATCTCCCAGGTGGCGCCTGCGGCCCAGACAGGGGCTGGAGGGCATGCTGGCAGCCCCACTGTGGCTCCGGGGGGGTCGAGGCTTCCCTGGGCTCCACATGGAAAGCAGGGCTGTCTGAGGTGGCTGGCCGTCGACAAGGCTAGACAGAAGCAGACTGTCCTGTGACTGGTGGCGCGGGGGGGCACGGGGTGAGGGGGGTACGCTGCTGCTTGTTAGGTACGGGAGAGCTCTGGAAGAGGACGAGGAGCGCCACTCTGCAGCGCCGGGCAGGAGAAACTTCTCCTGCAGAGAGGGTATATCCCCCTGGAGGTGCAGAGAGGGTATGTTCCCTGGGAGGTTAGGAGAGGGAGGAACACTGAGGTAGCCCCGGCTGCATTCTGCAGCTCTCAGACTGGCCTCCAGGGCACTCTTCCTGCGCTGCAGTGTCTCCATCAGACCATGCAGCTCCGCCCTGGAACGACGCCTCAACACAGCTCCACACTCTGTGCTGCCATTCTCCCTTTCCACACAATCTGGTATTAGGAAGGAAAAGGGTGTCAGGAGTTAGTGGGGTTACAAAGCTGACTAAGGGGCCTCAAGAGAGTGTGTGTGTGTGTGCTGAAAAAGGAGGGAGAAACCAACTCTAACATTTAGACTAATATCAACACTGATGTTACAAAACGTTTTTCTAAAAATAAAAGAATTCTGGTCAAGTGAGACTAGTCAGACTGTTTTTCTGCTCTCTGGTGCTGAGGGAGCGAGTGAGACACGGAGAGAGAGAGAAAGAGTGAAAGAGACACAGAGAGATGTCGAGAGAGAGGTGGAGGGAGAGAGACACAGAGAGAGAAATGTAGAGGAAGAAAGAGTGAGAGACCGAGAGAGGAAGGCAGAAAGAAAAAGTGAGAGACAGAGAGAATGAGATGTAGAGAGAAAGAGTGAGAGACAGAGAGATAGAGATGTAGAGAGAGAGGTGGAGACTATCTACTCTACTACAGTAGTAATCTATTTTGATTTGTATTGTACAGCACTTTGGTTTCAACATTTCTTGTTTTTAAATGTGCTTTATAAATAAACTTGAACTCTTAGCCCCCCTACTACCCAACTCACAGGGAAGTTGCGAAGACTGAATATTTTCAGTACTTTTCTAAGGTTAATTAGAAGTACTGACTGACTTTCTGGAACATTTTATAAATTCAAAAATAAACAAAGTAATAAAGAAGCACTTATCATGACAGGGGAGTAAATGTGTCCTACCTGTGTCACAGCCCAGAGGAACAGCAGTGCTGCTTTGAGGAAGCAAGCTCTCCATTGTCAAGTTGTTCAATCAGTGGGACTAGTTTGCCCTGGTTAAACAACCAACACAAGGTTAGAACACACACACACACACTGCACAAATCACCCTGCTGTCTAAGTTTTGTGGCACATTTATCTCCCCTTTCTCTCCAAATGACGTAGACATACATACATTCCAATCTTTCCTCCTCTGTCTCTCACACACACACACCAATCCTGGACCTGCTGATAATCCTGAGGTTTTCTGCTGTTCCAGTGCATGGCTGGCTGGAGAGAGGCTGTCTAGGAAGTAAGGTATCCATTTACAAACTCAGCTACTCAAATCACAATCCTTCAGCATGAGTTCATCCTCCTCCAGCCACCTGCCACCTGAATAAGCATCATGTGGGAAATATTTACAGCTTCACCCAGATTTGAGGGTAGCAGGGAAGCAGGCATGTGCTCCCACACAAACACACACACACACACACACACACACTCTAATGAGCTTTTTCTCTCTATCACTCAGGAACCCCAAAGCAGGGGAAAACTCACCACCTTTAGGATTTCTGAAAGTTTGGAATATTAAATGGCAATTTTTTTGTTTCCATAGACCCTAGTGTCTCACTCATTTAGGCAAACTTTTATTAAAATCCATCCCACTAAAGGCGCAGGATTAGACTTACTAAAATACTCCACTTCATACATTTTTCTTGCACAAAACTGACGAACGCACTAAGGAATGAGCGTAAAGCAAAGGGTACTGCTGAAATGTGTGGGCGAGATGAGCCTAGTGTAGAACGGTAACTAATTATACTTGTAGGCCTATTCGACTGTCAAACGTGCCAAATCAAATTATTTATTTTTTAGGGAATATTTTAAAACAATGTTACCTCCGTCCTTTGTCGAACAAAGAAGATTAAGCTACAATAAACTCAAAATGCTACAATAGCGCAAAACTAAACAGAATGACGAATGAGTTCTCACTTAAATTAACAATATCCTTTTTTAGAGGATGGTGACTAACCTTGGTCTTCTGTCATACTCTTGTTGAGAGCAGTTCGGACTTCTTTAAGATGGAGATTAACATGACAAAGGGACAAAATCGAGGTACGAGTTAACATTTCTGGCGAGAATCCTCCCCACTCCTCCCCATTCTCAGACGAAGCATAACTGCGCAAGTGTGGTTGTCTGACTTTGGTGGATACAATCGCGCCAACTTTTGGGGAGGGGGGCTTCAGCGGGCCGCAGGAGGGGAGGAGGGGACTTCAGACATGGAGGTGGAACCGGAGAAATGTCTGGGAAAGTGGTTATGCAGAAAAAGTTGAAGGGGGTTAACCCCTTTTATTATTCCCAATTTGTGGATACTGCTCTGGAGGTAGATAGGAAAGTTGCAAAGCATCCCAAAAGAAAAATCTGTATTGTACCAGTTGTTTGGATCATTTAGTATTGACTTTGTGTTAATATAACCAGGTACATCTGTACATTTGCAGCCTAGAAGTTACCTTCTGCTTACTGACTAGTTCGGTTCCAGTAAACTAATGTAGCCTAAATGTTTGCATTCTGTACATACTTGAGTGCGCGAGGGTCACCCGGTCATTCGGATTGTAAGGTAAATCTGATTATCAGAACTGCATATGCGCGCAAGGGAGCACAAATGTAACTGAACAGTAACCTCGGCCGTGGCCCCTTTCTACAGACACAACAGTCACAGATATACTTCACGCGCTATTAAACTGTATAGTAATATGTATTTCTGTAAATATCCTCACAGTTACAGTTTACTGTAACTTCTTTGAGATTCTACTTCTCAAGCACATGTAGACAGTTTAATTTCACTGTGACATTGAAGGTATGTTTTGGTAAGGTAAGGTCAAATCTTTTTCTTCTTTCTCGTTACAATTTGATTATTTTACTATTTAGATAATAATGGTAAGCTTGCATTTGATTTTCCTGTCTTTCATACATTTGCATAAATATCCACTGAAGTAGTCGGATTGATACAGCGAACATGCACATAATAATAATAATAAATTTTATTTATATTGCACTCTATATTTAAGCAATCTCCGAGTGCTTGACATGCTGGAGAATAGTGAGGCCTCCGAGCATGTCGCCATTGTGTCTTCAGTCAGTTTTGTATTGTGTTGTTGTGGTGAATAGGCTACCTGACACACTTTCATTGAGATCGGTGCCTTGAGCACATATTTAATGACATTCTACAATATGTAATTGTCTCTTTAGCGCTTGAGCATGCAGGTACTTGTAAATGTTAAAGTTTAAGTTTAAAGAAATATTATCACACAGTTCTCCATTCAGGGAGAGAGCCAACCTAAAAGAAGGGTTTGACAAAGGAAATCCAAGTCCTCATCCAGCTCTTTCCTTCAGACTTTCTGCTTTCCATGTACTCCTCTGTTGCATCAGGGGTGGGTCGGGAACCCTGCTCAGCCAGGCTGATTACTTCCAGACACCATAGCCCCACTCAAAACACACACACACACACACTCTTGATGCACACAGTTAGTGTTAATACTGCTGATCAGATACACTTCAGCAAAACTGAATTCACTGGAATTTCCTAGATGTCTGTGTGGAAGAATTATTTTAACAGATTCCTCCCTTACAGGCTTTCTGCAAAGCGGATATTTGATGCAAAGAAGAAATGTATGTAGTGGAGGGCAGGTTTGGCCTCATGTTGGAATGATAAGATTAAAAAAAGTTCCTGGAAGATTTGATTTGGCTTCATAGATTGCAAAAAAAGTTTGATTAGGCTAAAACACAGGAAAGGATTTCAAAAAAGCATAACACAGAACACACCCACAACATACAGATTGCAAACACAGTGACTCAGTAAGCACTTACACCCAGTTCTAAAAGTTCAAACTTCCTCACACAAGGACCCAAGTTAATCTAGGAATTCATCAGAAAAACAAGGGATGAAATCACGAAAAAAAATATTTTGGGGGGAGGTTAGGGTGAAGAACTGTATTTGGCAAGAGTTTTTCAAGTTTATATATTGACATGTTTTGTTTATGTTGACACTACCCCCTTATTTTGAACTGAAGTACTTAATACAATTAATTTAAAAAGCAATGCATGCAACAAAGACAACAATTAAGGACAAATGAATCACTTGAAAATGTTGTTTTCTCAAAACTGAACCCCGATGACCTTATTATTAAACGCTAGATATCTCATTAAACTCTGTATATCTCATTAAACCCTGTATATCTTATCAAACCATACCTATCTCTCAATAAACCCTGCCCTATCTAGTTCCACGGAGTGTCCAATTATTTGGTTTCACAAATTGTTGGTTTATTGCCTTTCTTTGCTGGCTTTTTAACGTTTTTTGGCCCACTAATCCAGGGATGACTGGAAAGAGGGATGGAGGATTCTGATGCCAGATAGTGTGAGGGCAGCTGTTGGTTTTAGGAGGCTTCTGCTGGGACCCACATGTAAAGGTCCATACTGTAACATCTGAATAACAATATAGTCTCCCTTCTTTGCCACTGTTTAAACTCGTACTGTATTTATGCAAGTATTCCTTTGGCCAGTATGTACGGTGTGAAAGATGCCAAATGTGGGTATTAGTGGGTAGAGTGAGGCAGAAGGGAGGGAGGTGTGTGAAGATGGGCTAGAAGGGGAATGCAGAGACTGGCAAAAATATGTGGGCGGTACTTTAAGTGTATCATAACAATGTAGTTATGAATCTTTTATTGCTAAATATATATAGATAGATATAGATAGATATAGAACAAGTTGTGTCTGTACGCAGTCAAGACGACAATGGCCGTTGTTGGGGTAAGCACATAGGGATAGGGATATTGAAGAAGACAAAGTACTGATGTTTTTGTATGCGTGTGAAGAGTAGGGGGTTGGTGTGTGAGACAGAAGGAGGACTGGATCGGAGGGGGCTTGGTGGTGTGTTCGGGGGAAGGGCAGCAAGATGGCTGGCTGGCTGGGAGGGTGGTGTGACAGTCAGGGTGGAGTGACGTCAGTAGCTCCATTCATGAAGAGCGTGAATAAGTGAGGAGCAGCCAGGCTCTTTGCACCAAGCATCCGACTGATAGAGTCAGACAGGAGGAGAGAAGAGGGAACCGTACATGGAGGAAAAGGGTAAAGAGTGCAAGGGGACTGAATGAGTTTGCAGCAGCCATAATACACGATTATACATTATCCGGTGGAGAGTGAAGACAAACAGTAGAAAAAGATGCTGTGGAAAGGGAGAGACGGCGAGACCAAAGGCAGCCATGAAATGGTCTTCTAAAGCAGAGTTCCAAGGATTTCTGAGCTCTCTCTCGGCTAGCTGTCTGTTCTCCACTTCACCTTCAGACCCTTTTGCTTGGGATGGACAGGGAGGCAGCTCCTCCCACTCCTCTTTCTCCTCCTCCTCTTCCAACCGAGCTGCTCTCTAAATTCATGGATGAATGAAGAGGAGAGAAACTGACCGGGCTGGCTTAGTCCTTCATGGCTACAGGTTGGTTTTCATGATTGTTTAAAACGTTTGTGTGCTGCATTGTGCAGGGTTGTTTGTGCCTCTCCGGGTGCAATGGGCACAGAGCCAAATGTGTTGTCCAACATCGTCAGCTGGTGTGGTTAGCATTAGCTTAGCTTAGCTGGCCTGGTTTGGCTTATTTTGGCTAAGGCTGATAAGCAACATTAGCTGTGTCATTCATCTATGTTTAACTACTCTAAAAAAGCACGTAAATTGGGCTAAATGTTGCAGTGCATCAGCAAAGATCTTCACTAGAATGTTTTGCCTGGTTGTCCGGGTATTGCATGGTAATGTGTTGTTTGCATTGCTTAATGAAATGACCTCAAACATTCAGCCCTTAACCAATAATATCAGTCTGTTAATGCCCTTAACCAATGAGATCAGTCTGTAAATAGGTAAAATAACCAACAGTTTAATCAAAGGAAAAAGGTTTACCCAATATGCATGGATAATTTATGAAAATATATACTATTGTAAGCAGCCATGTTGAGCACTATTACTTCCTAGTGGATTAATATGGATGTTATATATATATTTCCTCATCTCAGAAGAAGTGGAGACTGTGTATCGATCATGATGAGACAGTACTGAGTGGATCAGTCACCACATATAATCAGATTGTTCTTCAGTTTTAGTCTGAATATTTAATTACATACACAGTTTTCCTTAACCTGCTCGAACCCATGGCGAGCTGCTATTGGTTACAAACACAATCTGACTATAGAGGAGGCAATGTCATGTTACCTTCCTGACTGTGGTTGAGTAAAGCAGTAAGACAAACTAACACGTTACATTAAGGTTACATTCACCACCATGTAACTACTCCTGATTACAGTAGGTAATTGTGATTTTGGAATAAATTACATTGTTTAGGAAATCACTGATAAAGGCACCATTTGGTAGGAGCCGCACTGCCTTAATGTGCTGCTCCTCCTCCTCTCCAAAACACCCGAGAATGAAAAATACCAAACGCCCGGTGGGTTCACTTTTAGATGACATGGAGAGCACCAATAGTTTGGTAACATCACTGAGACCTGGAGGTATACAAACATGCTTCCTGTATTTGACAAGTGTGTGTGTCTGAGTAGTGATAATGAGAGAGAGCTGCATCTTCTTACTAAAGAATAGTTTACGTAATGGAGTACAGATAAGAGATAAAGAGATGAGAGGGTGAGATGAGAGGCTGAGATAAGAGAAAGAGATGAGAGGGTGAGGTGAGAGGGTGAGATGAGAGTGTGACAGAGAGAAAGAGATGAGAGTGTGAGATGAGAGGGTGAGATGAGAGGGTGAGGGTGCACTAATCCCTGCAGTATCTGTATCTCCAAGCAGGGGATAACCCTAACCCAGGACTACAGGAGGGTTAGGGTAGTTCTGCACCTTAATCTGAAGTGTTGCCTTGTTATCTTTTTGGTGGTGTTGGTTCCTCAGATTATTTTTGTGATTAGTCCCTTAACTTGTCCAGCCGGAGTGCAATACAGAGTTAGGGAATGCCATAACAGTTCAAACTACAAATATGCTCACAATGTTGAGCTATGCTTCTCAATGTTGTAGGGAGATGAGCAAAATATAACAGTTCTCTCTCACACCTGTTTTTCCAGCCCTGCATGTAACTCAAACAGGAGCACGCCCGCTTGCTCGCCCATCCTACACAAACGCCCTCGCTCACCGCTGCCCCTGCAGAGCCCGGAGGGAGGGGCCATGGTGGAGAAGGGCTGTGACCACTCGGACAAGTCTCCCCCTCCAGAGCCCCTGGGGCAGCGCACGTATAGCCACTCGGTCCACGGCAACGCCACGCGAACCGGGGGCAAGAACTCCAAGGTGAGTACATACACATACACACACAGACACACAAGTACACACACGTACATACACACACACGTACACACGTACATACACACGTACACACACGTACACACCTAACCTGTAGACTACAGAAGAGCCAGGCCCAGTGGTTTGGCTGTGGGTTCCTGCTCAGCAGTCAGGGACCTGAATCTTGTCATCATTCTCTGCCTCATGCATTTCCCTAGTATGGCTGAGGGCTCCACTGGGTCTCACACCAAGCAGAAAGGATACCTGCAACACTGTCCTTTAACTGTATGTTGTAATTGATATGCTCTAAACAAAGTAAATGTAGATCATGTCACTCCATCATGACTTCCTCTTCAGAATGGAATGTTTCAGGGTTTGGAAGCTATAGCCATAGCAGTGACCACTCACAGAATCTTCATGCATTTTCATATTCCCCTCATAGTCATTTTATGTATTCAAATTCCATTTCATGCTAATTATAAAATGCACTGTTTGGCTATCACGTCCATTTTAAGAACGGACTTGTTGATCACTTTGTTATTTTGTGAATTTACTTTTAGAAACTAGATTGTCATTAATCATGTCACTAGTCTATAATTTGTTGATCATGTCCCTAGTCTATAATTTGTTGATCATGTCCCTAGTCTATAATCTGAAACTGTCATGGATTATTTTCTTCCTTATGCATTTGCAGTTTCTTTGAATTTTTTTTTTTTCTGATTCAGGTTTTCTTTGTTCTTCTTCTCATGCATGCTAGTCTCACAAACGACTTTCCAAAGTAAGCATCACTCTTTTCTGGCCTAGCATTCACTTGTCTGTGTTTTGTATGTCTCGTTACTCTCCATTATATATATTTTTTGAAACCATGTAAAGTCTACCAAAATAAATTATTAGATATTATTATATCTGATTATCATCTGAAAACCCAGCTCAAAGTCATCTTCATCCTATACAAATATACATTTTATTTTTAGTATATATAAAGATTCAGTTAGTTGTTGAGTTTGTCTCAACAACAGAGGACTTCATGGACATGAACTAGCCTGGCACTGCCAGACCAATTTGCAAATACCTAGTAGTCTGGAACTACTAAAAAAAGGGAAAAAAGGTAGGAAAATGTTTTTAAGGGTTAACCCTTAACCCTTAAGGTAAAACAATGTGAATCCAAGGCACAAAAATGTATGTTACACTGTGCTAGGGAATGTTGCACCAAGTTGCGTTGTGCCAATTATTTTCGGAATGAGAAACAGCTGTACAATCATTTCACATTTTTGTGTTGGATTACACTGCACTCTTGTGGTAGAGATAAACAGATCTCAGCGTGAATCATACTATTCCCTTCAGATAAGCCATAGCACCAACCAACATGCTGGTCTGTAATCTGTGCTTCCAGTATAATTTTACCATTTAAATTGGAAATTGTTTTTTTCTTTTGATGTTTATGTTTACTGATGAACATATTTATTTCCTCCTACCTTCTTTCACGCTTGTGACTGCAGAAAAGCCAGAGCTGGTACAACGTAAGACTGTCTATCCTTCACTTCTACCTTCATTATGTTGCGTTCTGCAATACACTTGATGTATCTGACATATAAAATTAGGTTCATCTTTCTGGGAAAATCCAATATGATATGTATAGTTTGTAGTGGACAAAGGTAGCCTAGTTGCGAAAACTCTTACTGATTGAACACTATTTTAATTGAGCTTTAATTAGACCCATTTGTAGTGTGAATGTAGATCACCTCTCTGTCTCACTGTAGGTTCTGAGCCCCACATACAAACAGCGCAACGAGGACTTCAGGAAGCTCTTCAAACCTCTCCCGGATACAGAGCGCCTCATCGTGGGTGAGTCAGGGACAGGAGATCAAACTATATCATCTATCTGTATTCACTGTCATTGAGAGGGTACACACCTAATCTCTTTTGCACCTTTTCCGATCAGAATGGTTGTTTTTATTGCCATCAGGGAAGTTTGGAAGGCAAGTAGACAAGATAAATTCTTGCACACTATTCTTAAAGGTCCTGTAGAGTGGAATTTCAATTGAGTTTTAAGTTCATCACACCACAGAAGAATGTGTTGTTAACTGCCCATCCAAATTCGAATGAAAAAAAAACACAGACAAGTATGTTAAATTAGGCTTTTAAATCGTGAGAAAATCATCAGTCTTCTCTGCTTGAGACTGGGGGGGGCGTGTCGCCTGAAGGAGCTGAATCTCCGCTCCCTCGAATTGCATAGATTAATTGATAAGATTAATTGATAAGACTCACACCTCTCAAACAGCCTCGATTATATTCTTCTGCTGGCTCAGATGAAGATCAAACTGAGCATGTCCAGAAGCATCTCCATCATCAAGGGGAAGCTGTCAGACCAACGCTTTCTCATTGGCGATGAGCCTATTCCAACTGTCTCTGAGAAGCCTGTGAAAGTGCCGATGGTATGATGCCTCCCTTAAGGACAAAGAGCAAGTAGACCAGCTCAGGAAGGATGTAGCCAGCGGCCTGGGGAACATCGACAGAACCGCACTACCTGGCAAGTTGAAGCTCTGGTGCATGCAGTTCGGGCTCCTTCCACGCCTCTTATGGCCACTAACCATGTATGAAGTTCCGATCTCAAAGGTGGAAAATCTGGAGAGGCTGGCCAGCTCATATGCAAGGAAGTGGCTTGGGCTTCCCAGGTGCCTTAGCAGTATAGGGCTCTATGGCAAAGGAGTATTAGAACTGCCAATTTCCAGTCTAGCAGAGGAGTATAAATGTGCCAAAGTGAGACTGGAGATGATGCTATTGGATTCGAGTGATCCATTTGTAGCCCAAGCTGCCCCCATCCTGGCTACTGGGAGGAAGTGAACCCCACTGGAAGCAACCAAGCAGGCAAAGGCAGCACTCAAGCACAGGGACATCGTGAGCCGAGTGCAGCACGGGAGGAGTGGTCTTGGAGCCGGAGCCAGTACACCAGCCTGGAACAAGGCTACTCCGTTCCAGAGACGCAAGCTGGTGGTCCAGGGGGTACGTCAGCAAGAGGAGGCAGCAAGCTGTTTCACAGGCAAGGCAGGGGCAGTGGATGACTTGGGAGGGAGTGGAGAAGAGGAAGATCTCCTGGCAGGAGATGGAGGCATTCAAGGCTAGCTTCACCATCAGGGCCGCTTATGATGTACTGCCGTCTCCCAAGAATATTAGCCAGTGGTACGGAGAAGACCCGACATGCTCCCTCTGCCCGACTCCAGCTACACTAAAGCACATCCTGGTGGGCTGCAAGACCGGCCTCACTCAAGGCCGGTACACCTGGCGGCACAACCAGGTGTTACAGTGTCTTGCGGCAGTGCTGGAGAGTCGACGGATGAGCGTCAATGCCCTTCCTCCATCATCTCGTAGGCCGGCAACAACATTTGTCCGGGAGGGTGGGGGCAAAGCCACTCTCACCACCTCAAGACCAGAAACTGGACAGCTAGCACGAGACTGGAAGATGCTGTCAGACCTAGGCCAGAAGCTCCGCTTTCCAGCAGAAATAGCAACAACAAATCTACGACCAGACCTTGTGCTTTGGTTGGCCTCACTCAAGCAGGTGTATATCGTCGAGCTCACGGTGCCCTGGGAGAGTGCGGTGGAGGAGGCCTACGAGCACAAGAAGCTAAGGTATGCGGAGCTTGCAGCAGATGCACAACAACAAGGCTGGAAAGCTAAGGTCTGCCCAGTTGAAGTAGGCTGCAGAGGATTTGTAGCCACCTCAACATCTAGGCTTCTCCGAGAGATGGGAGTGCGGGGGATGGCCCACAGGCAGGCAGTCAAAGACCTTTCCAGGGCTGCTGAAAAGGGAAGTCAGTGGCTGTGGATAAAGAGGAAGGACTCCACCTGGGCTGTCGGATGAGTGATGGCATCTAGGGAGTGAGCCCGGGACGTCGGATCTCACTGCTGAACCCTCTGGAGGTGTCGTGGATCAATCATCGAAACATCGAAGAAGGAGGGCGATAGTGGACATTGGACTGTTCGATTTTGGATAATCTTTAATGGTTACTACTGTGATGTCCCTAATTACACTACCGTTAAAAAGTTTGGGGTCACTTAGAAATTTCCTTATTTTTCAAAGAAAAGCACTTTTTTTCAATGAAGATAACGTTAAATTAATCAGAAAAACACTATACATTGTTAAAGTGGTAAATGACTATTCTAGGTGGAAACGTCTGTTTTTTAATGAAATATCTACATAGGTGTATAGAGGCCCATTTCAAGCAACTCTCACTACAGTGTTCAAATGGTACATTGTGTTTGCTAATTACCTTAGAAGACTAATGGATGATTAGAAGAATTAGAATGCCAAAGGTCTCCAATGCTGTAATTGCTGCAAATGGAGCACTCTTTGACGAAAGCAAAGTTTGAAGAACAAAATTAATATTTCAAATAAAAATAATTATTTCTAACCTTGTAAATGTCTTGACTATATTTTCTATTCATTTTGCAACTTATTTGATAAATAAAAGTGTGAGTCTTCATGGAAAACTGTCTGAATTGTCTGGGTGACCCCAAACTTTTGAACGGTAGTGTATATTGATATTTTTTAAATAACCAAATACAGTTAGGTGTAGTAGCTGACTTGGTCACTAGTAATACAATTAGGAATCCCATCAGACACGTTTCTTTTTGAGGCACGTAAGTTGATTCCATTTGTATTTCGTAATCAATCATGCTTTGTGTTTCTTGCCAGACTATTCCTGCGCGCTGCAGCGCGACATCCTTCTGCAGGGTCGCCTCTACCTGTCTGAGAACTGGATCTGTTTCTATAGCAACATCTTCCGCTGGGAAACGCTGGTATGGATGCTTCTGTGACATCTGTCTGTGTAGGATCAGTGACCAGAACCCTAACCCAGATCTTACTAAGTATTACTGTACATGTGGCACACATAATATATGTGTGTCTTACCACTTTACCCCCTGGTTTCTTTCTGCATCCAGCTGACAGTGAGGTTAAAGGACATCTGCTCCATGACTAAAGAGAAGACAGCACGCCTCATTCCCAATGCCATCCAGCTGTGCACTGACAATGAAAAGGTTAGCAGACACACACACACACACACACAGTATGTTTTCTACTAACCTTTGTTAATCTTTTATGCTGTTTTCTCTCTCAGCATTTTTTCACCTCCTTTGGGGCGAGGGACCGAACTTACATGATGATGTTTAGACTGTGGCAAAATGCTTTGCTAGAAAAGGTGGGTACAGTCTGGATATCCACAGTCCATTTGATGCTACTGTACATTAGAACATTGTAGAGTTTTGTGTTGGTCTATCGCTGCAACTAGTGATACTCACTGTCTTTCTCCTGTTACGGTATTTGAAGGAATGAGGAGGCAATGAGGATCCGATGGTTCTTTAAATAACCCACAAGGGTATATCAACAACTGAGGCACATAACTCCGAAATAAAAAAACACCTGACACAAGATAAGCAAGGAAAGGGTAACGCACAATAACCGACAACCAAGTAACAGAAAAACCCAGGTTATATACTCCACTAACGAGAATTAGAAACAGGTGAACAAAAATTCAGGTGTGCGAAATAGCACGTAATCAGCACTGGGCAGCGGTGCCACTAGTACTCTGGTGAATCTGAGTGTAGACGTGGAGTCGCTGGCCTAGACTTAACACTCCTCCATTTCTCTCTCCCATTAATCATCATATCAATCCAACTCTAACATCACCTCTTTCAGCCCTTGTGTCCCAAAGAACTATGGCACTTTGTCCACCAGTGTTACGGCAGTGAGCTGGGCCTCACCAGCGATGACGAGGACTACGTCCCCCCGGACGACGACTTCAACACCATGGGGTGAGTTCAGAACCACATGTATAGACATATCATTCCCATACTAACTTTGGACCCTAACCCTTTCCACTCTCACCTTATCTCTCTCTACTATTCTTTATTTACCTCTCAATCCAAGTGTGTTTAATTTTATTTGTTTTAACTTAAAAGGGAATTTTGGATTAAAAAACAAAGCATGTGAATGCACAGTCAACAGCTGAAACACATGACACAGAAAAATATAATATAAACAAAATCACAGTATTGGAGCAAACCTAACATCTGACAGGAGGCCTTTTCCTGGATGAGCATGCTGCTGGTATATCTGGCTGTGTTATAATTTCTATTGTCAGTCAACACTTTCATCATTCATACTGACTGATCATAAACGGAGACACATTGTTTTGACACACATACACACACACACATACACACACAACTGATATCCAGTATTCAAATACAAATGCAATAAATTACACTGCCAGCACCCTCATAGCAGCGTGAGCTGCCTCGCTGTTTCCCGATCTGATAATCTTGACCTCCAGCTGCTGCCCATCCGCGTGGTCTAGGTACTGTGAGGAGCTGCCGGCAGAGGACAGCGAGGCCAGCGACCCCACCCGGCCAGAGGCCAAGCCTGAGCTCAGCCCCCTGGCCCTACCCCTGCTGGACCCTCTGGCCATCCCCCCCCTGGACTCCCTGGCCTGTCTGGTCAGCCCAGACATAGCCCTCCCTGTGAGTACACTGTCTGGTCAGCCCAGACATAGCCCTCCCTGTGAGTACACTGTCTGGTCAGCCCAGACATAGCCCTCCCTGTGAGTACACTGTCTGGTCAGCCCAGACATAGCCCTCCCTGTGAGTACACTGTCTGGTCAGCCCAGACATAGCCCTCCCTGTGAGTACACTGTCTGGTCAGCCCAGACATAGCCCTTCCTGTGAGTACACTGTCTGGTCAGCCCAGACATAGCCCTCCCTGTGAGTACACTGTCTGGTCAGCCCAGACATAGCCCTCCCTGTGAGTACACTGTCTGGTCAGCCCAGACATAGCCCTCCCTGTGAGTACACTGTCTGGTCAGCCCAGACATAGCCCTCCCTGTGAGTACACTGTCTGGTCAGCCCAGACATAGCCCTCCCTGTGAGTACACTTCACAACCACGATACCTTCTCTAACAAAGCTGACATACCATTATTGCTGGCAAAAGGGCTTCTTAACTACAGCTTTTCTCAGCACACTTGCAAAAGCAGGTGTCTGATGGGACGCAGCTCAACATGGTGGTGAATATGGTTATATATTTTATTTCTTGCAAATGTGAAATGTTTAACCAATACATTTCACACGCAACACTACACATCCTTGCGTAAAGTGCCTGGTTCTTGAGATAATAAAGCCACAGACACACATCTGAGTTTAAAGTTAGCTAACTCAGGGAAGCCCACCTGGGATTCCCACCCATTTTCTCCATCTTGAGCCCACCACAGTCAAGACCCAAGTTCAACCTATAACCACAGCTAGAATAAGGTTAATTCCTTAGAGATCATTCTTTGTTTGTATAGGTAATCATAAATAGCATCACTCTATCACTTAGAAAGTTTGATGAAATAAGGGACAGAATATCATTGACAGAATCTAGAACCTAACAATTCTCGTTGGCTCTTTCTGCAGTACGACTTGCTCCCATTGGACAATTTTTCCCCCTGTCTTGCCGATGGTGAACTCCTGACCCTTCCGTTGCTGGGCAACATGAACAGTGGTCTGAGAAGCCGACCACCCTCCCCTTCGCTGGACTTCAATGATAACGAGGACCTGCCCACCGAGCTCAGTGACTCCTCCGACACACACGATGAAGGTGTGTCTGGCATGGTGTGTGTCTGGCATGGTGTGTGTCTGGCAAGGTGTGTGTCTGACATGGTGTGTGTCTGACATGGTGTGTGTCTGGCATGGTGTGTGTCTGGCAAGGTGTGTGTCTGGCAAGGTGTGTGTCTGACATGGTGTGTGTCTGACATGGTGTGTCTGACATGGTGTGTGTCTGGCATGGTGTGTGTCTGGCAAGGTGTGTGTCTGACATGGTGTGTGTCTGACATGGTGTGTGTCTGACATGGTGTGTGTCTGACATGGTGTGTGTCTGGCAAGGTGTGTGTCTGACATGGTGTGTGTCTGGCATGGTGTGTGTCTGGCATGGTGTGTGTCTGGCATGGTGTGTGTCTGACATGGTGTGTGTCTGGCATGGTGTGTGTCTGGCATGGTGTGTGTCTGGCATGGTGTGTGTCTGACATGGTGTGTGTCTGGCATGGTATTTCTGGCATGGTGTGTCTGGCATGGCACAAACGTGACGCACACACACCTGTTCATTATTGCTGTGTGTGTGTGTCTTATTTAACAGGGGAAGTGCAAGCGTTCCACGAGGACCTCAACGGCCGTCAGTACATAAACGAGGTCTACAAGTTCAGCGTAGACAAGATGTACGACATCCTTTTCACAGAGTCCCGCTTCATGAAGGACTTCCTTGACCAGCGCAGGTTCTCAGGTGTGTCTGCAGGCCTGTCTGTGCTGTGTGATTATTTAGCGTTAGGGTGATGAATCCTGATCTGATCTGTCTCCCTCCCTCTCTCGGCAGACGTAGTCTATCACCCCTGGAAGAAGGAAGCGGCAGGCAACCAGACTAGAGACATCATGTACACCATCTCTCTCACCAACCCTCTGGCCCCAAAGTCTGCCACCGTCACTGAGACCCAAGTTAGTGAAACAGCAGTTTGTTCCCACAATTTAACTATAGCTATTGCACCTCACTGTATTTACGAACGTGCCAAACATTTCAGAATAATTGATTTCACTGCCATTTAATGTCAGTCAGGATTTGAAAGCTCCCCTCTTTCGTGTCAGACTCTGTTCAAGGCCAGCCAGGAGAGCGAGTGCTACATAATTGATGCAGAAGTGATCGCTCACGACGTCCCCTACCATGACTACTTCTACACCCTCAACCGCTACATGCTCACCAGGGTGGCCAAGAACAAGTGTCGACTCAGGTAAAGATCTTTACCTTCCTTAAGAAGAGAAAAGTTAAGACATACGTGGAGCTTATGTTTAATCGTGTGCCTGTGTGTCTGTGTGTCTGTGTCTGTGTGTCTGTGTGCGTGTCTCTGTGTTTGCACCTGTGGTGTGTGGGTGTGCCTGTGATGTGTGTCTGTGTGTGTGCCTGTGTGCGTGTGTGTGTGTGTGTTTGTGTGTGTGTGCCTGTGTGTGTGTGTGTGTGTGTGCCTGTGTGTGTGTGTGTGTGTGTGTGTGTGTGTGTGAGTCAGGGTGTCCACTGAGCTGCGCTACAGGAAGCAGCCATGGGGCCTGGTGAAAGGCTTCATCGAGAGGAACTCCTGGAGTGGTCTGGACGAGTACTTCAGACACCTCGGTCAGTCTGGAACTGCATTATTTACCTTCTAGCTGAGTATCAATTCACAGAAAGTATAAATACAGATCACACAATCAAAAGAGCCTGTGTTAGCGTCAACACGTTATTTTAACACAGCCATGTTACGACCAACCAACAGTGGGCAGTACAACAGGACCGATCCTCGTGTTGGTAAAGTGGCTTATTAATGGCCTTTTAATGGCCTTATATTGATTAAAGCGTCAAAGAGCTGATCAACCCGGTTCCTGACTAACCACTATATACACAAAACAGGCAAGATATGGAAAATACATTAAGCATTCAGTTTTCAGGTTACTGATAAGGAGTGCTCCACCTTCCGGTCAAAATTTAAGTACAAAATGTTTGGCATCTTAGTTACTACCTTGGTAGATGACAACAGATGACAACAGATGTGCATGAGTAGCCTAATAAACTTATAATTAAATTAAATTAAAAAAGACTGAGTGAGTCTCTGGATCTACATATGGTAGCGCTCACCAGAGCAGCATCTTCACTGCAACCTTGTTATAAACACTATGCATGGTCACTGTCAATAAAAAAAAAGTCCCAAATACAGACGTAATATATACTGGGGGATATTTGGGTGCTGTTGTCCTGCAGAGGTGGAGCTGGGTAAAGTGGAGGTGGTTCTAACAGAGCCACACAGACTGTCCCCGAAGGCAGTGAGGAGGAGGAAGAGAGCGCTGGTGCGGCCCCCCCAGATGGACCAGGCTCTAGGCGCCCTGACAACCCCCGAGGACGACAAGGAAGTCATCCACTTCATCAAGCGTGTGGCAGGTAGAGGTCTGACACACAACATTCCCCAACTATTAGGAAATGCTTGTAAAATGAAGCTGATCGTGTCACTCTTATTTCAAAAGCATTGTATTACAGTAAACTGTCTTAGATTATACCACTTCTAGAGCAGCATATTCAGGCCATGATAAAACCACAGTGCTGTTATCTTTGTTAATGGAGACACTAGTTTAGTCACTTTATACAAGACATGTTAGATAGCTAGATTTTGAGCAGCTTGAAAGTACTTTCATTTTGTGATGGTTGGTTTTGTTTATATCCAATATGGCTGCGTTTATTAGGTTCCACTCAGACCAGACACATACCAGACCACGTCCCAGGAGGCCTGGCACTCTACAACGTCTCCAAGCTGCTACTCCTCATCAGCCTGGTGTGAGTACCTCCAGTCTGGCCTCCAGTCTGGCCTCCAGTCTGGCCTCCAGTCTGGCCTCCAGTCTGGCCTCCAGTCTGGCCTCCAGTCTGGCCTCCAGTCTGGCCTCCAGTCTGGCCTCCAGTCTGGCCTCCAGTCTGGCCTCCAGTCTGGCCTCCAGTCTGGCCAGGGGTAGAACTGGGGGCCATCCTGTCAGGACAGAATCTTTTAAGAAACTTGTTTATTGACACAACCTCGCTGTTATCATCCTGTCTGTATACATGGACATATTTATGCATGTACATTATTATTGTTAACATAACTCATCAAAGCAAAGATGTATTAATTTCCCCCTCTCCTGCAACTCTACAACAGATGGAGTGTTGGAGAGGGGACATAAACATCTTGTTTCATCACTTGGTTTTGGTGTTGTATGTAATCTCTCTCTTTCTCTCTCTTTGCACTCATTGCATCCTATAGGATCTGTATAAGGTATAGTTACTTTTGCACCAGTCTTATGTTTTTGGTTTGTTTTTTTTATTTATAATGAAGCATTTTCAGTAATTGAAGATTCAAAAATATTTTACCCCTCCCTCTCTCTACCCCACTGTATCTCTCTCTGTATATCTCTCTGTATCATACAGCCTAGTGCTGCTGGTGTTTCTGAACATGATGCTGTTCTACAAGCTATGGATGCTGGAGTACACAACACAGAGTCTGACTTCCTGGCAAGACCTCCGTCCTCAAGAAAGGTACCATGCACAGACATACAGTATCTAACCCTAGTTATGCTCACGGACCTTTATATTTCAAAAGTACGTCTTCCATCTTGATATCTTAATTAGTTGTATCTTGAGCTGTTTAAGTAATCTGGTAAAATAAGGGTTATTAACTTTTTAGCCTTCATTGATCACATGTTAGTGAATTGTGTGTTTTCCAGTAAACTGCCCCAGACTCAGCAGGAGCTGGCAAAGCTCTTAGAGACACAGCAGCGTTACCATGACAATGAACTGCAGAAATGGAAAGAGATCATCAAGACTTCTGTCATCCTGCTGGATGAGGTGAGTACCAATCAGAATGTAGAATCAGTCAGGTCGGAACCCAAAGATACCAGACATGATCTCTCATATGTGATCTCTTATTAAAACCTGAGTTTGCATCAGTACTTTTGAAATGGATTTTGCACTTCCTAGATATGCCTCTTTTGTAGACCTTGTGCTCATACAGGTCATGTGATTTCTTAAGAAAAATAACATATTTGCAAGCAGCAATGGAGATGGGATCTTTGTATAGTAGGAATGCTAACATTATGAGGGGAAAAAATGACTGGCACTATGAGTTGACTTGGAGCTATAGTACTATATGGTTTGTTGTAAAATTATTGTACTCGCTGTGAAATATATTATTATTGCTTGCTTTTTTCCACAGGTACACTCTTGCACTTTTGAGGTTCTTGCTGTTTAATTGTACCTTGTCTAACTACATGCTCTTATTGTTCTTCCGTTTGGGACTTATTTGGTTTTCACAATGTATGCTTCATGTTTGGCTACCCGCAATGTTTGGGGCTATCTCGTTGTTATGATCAGTGACCTATGCACTTTTGTAAAACTCTCTCTTGGAAGTCGCTTTTGAAAAAAGCGTCTGCTAAATGCATAAATGTAAATGTATTGATCTTTGTGGAATACATTTATAATAAAATACTAGCGATTACAAGAGTGGGTTTTCTCCAGTGTTGCTGACATCTTTCTCTGCTGCAGATGAAGAGCTCGTTACTGAACCTGCAGAAGGGCATCGGCTCAAGGGACTATCATTCAGAATCATCAGAGAAGAGGACACAATATCACTGACAAACAATACTAAGGCAAAATGGACATTATGTGCAATACACAACCATTTCTGGTGGCCCACAACCTCTAGGAATTCAAAACGAACTTGGTTGAGGAGCGTCTGTCGACTGCAGTGTGGTCTTGTGGAAAATCCCAATCCCGTTTCTCTGTTTTCAAAGAATGTTGTAATGTTAAACCTTGTTTGTTGTTGCCACTGATGGAATATACTCACATTGAAAAAAGCATGCAATTTTTTACAAATTCTACAAACGTGTCAGCAGAGGTGTTGAACATCAGCCTATTTTGTCTCAGACTTGGTAAAGTTGAAAACACTTGAAGTATCCGTTTTCCACTCCAGCATTGGAATCTGGGAGCAGGTTTCAGCCACAGCAGAACCACAATCCGCTTCCTCTCCAGAAGCAGCCAATGTGTTGTCCACCTAACCCTAACCCTAACTGACAGATGCCCCAACTCTGAGAAGAGAGCACCTTTTAGCCCTGATGATATTACTGTTAACAATTACAACAGGGTTCTGCAGACGAGCAGCAGATGAGAATTATAACAGATCTGCAGCAGATATGGATGCATATAATTACATGTATAATATTTCATATATTATTTTTAATTTTGTCCAATGTGGCCAGGGCTTATTTATAATATGCTTCCGTGGAATGTCAGGGCTGGTTTCCCTGAGAGCTTGTGTTGCCATGCATTTTTGAAGGCTTAAATATTCTCTACTTGTAGAGTTGCTCTGTAGAGTTGCTCTTGTAGAGTTTTACTATGCTCTGTCCTGTTTTACTGACTCGTTGGAGAAACTAGCTTGGCTGTTAACATTAAGACAATGTATGGGACAATTTATTAGCTTCAGAAAGTATAGATGTTGTTAGTGTTCTAATGTCTAATGTTTATCCAACATTATGCATGACAAATTGTTAAAATCTTAACTGCAGCAAAACATTCTTCTTTCAATCCTTCTTTCAATGTTGTTGCTTTAACCTGTGATCAGGTTATAAAATGGACAGTGGTTTCTCTGTGTCAATGTATGTCATGTTTTATCTAAAATGTTATTTATCTGGATAATATTCTCTCCACACCTGTGGGTCGCTTAGTGTTGTATGCCAAGTGAGGATGTAATGGCACTAAATCCACCCGCCCCAACACACACTTACAAATGGCTCTTCTGCTCATTAAGATAATAAATACATTTTGGAAAATAGATCACTGAGGAGACCAGAGCTGTATACCACAACCTAAATCAAGCAATTAAGCTGTAAAGAATTGGAAAGACCAAGCTGTGAAATCCTTGTCCCTGCTTGAAGTTAGTAATGTGTTAAGTATTTAGAGGTATTTATTTATGCTTCCTTATTTATGTACAGTGAAAGACTGAAATGTAACGCTAAGGAATCGTCATTGTCCAAAGACGTTTATGAACTTCATAGTTCTGTGACTGTCACCAGTGTCTCTTCTGGTTTCAGTGCCCAAGAATGTTAACTGATCTGATGGTCCTCTCCACCTGTCCATGTACTGTGTTGACAGTAATGCAATTACACTTATGAGGATGCATGAGTGCTTGTCGAAAGATCATGGATACTCAAACCAATGTGTTTTTGAGTTCATTATCTACTGTGTGTAGAAAGACATTCCCATAGTGAACATTTGGACCCACAAGTATACTTTGCGGCGATGTGACAGAGCACATAAGATGTGACAGAGCACATAAGATGTGACAGAGCACATAAGCACATTTAAAACTAGACTTCCACATGAAGTAGCACTTAAAAGTATACAGATCATTTGATGGTGAATTAGGAGGATTCAAATGCAAATATGACATTTTTACCTTGAAATCTTACAAATGTATTCTCCTTTCAAAATTTCACTATTGATGAAGTAAGCTCAGAAAGTATTCAGACTCCTTTCCATTTTCCACAGTTTGAAACATTATAGCCTTCCTCAAAAAAAGATTTAGTTCATATTTGTTCTCATCAATCTACATAAACCCCAACAAACCCTAACAACAAAGCTGAATCTTATCATCAAATGAAAAAGAAATACCACAATTGTTTCTAGAAAGTATTCAGAGCCTTCAAAGTATTCATATTAAGTATTGATTTTTCTTTGGGAGTGATTATGACCTCATTTATTTTGCGTATGACTACAAGTTTGGCTCTGTATGTATATTTTTAAGCTTCATATTTTAATCAGAAATCCAGTATGTATGACTCTAAATACCCTACACTATGAATACAGTATCCTGTTGTATATAGTTTCAGTCTACACAAACTTGAGAAACTATGGAAGCAAATCAGTGACATGTTTTGAATTTTAAAAGGCATTGAATACTTAACATTGAAATTTAAACACCACCGAATTTGTTGGTTTTGAATTCAGGGATGCCTTACCGATCCTTGGTCTCCCGGATGTTGCAATCACATTTTTTTCGGCTCGAATAAATTGTCGAATTTTTGGGATGTGAATTTCACCATTCGAATTTGAGCAGTCAATATTAAGTATTCAATCCCTTTTGCTTCCATAACAATCCATACGCTGGTCGTAGATTGGTAAACAATTTAAACAAAAAAAATCTCAAAGGTTTTACAAAATGTATGGAGAAGAGTGGTCGTCGTCATCTGCCGCTTGTCCGGGGGTCGGGAGAACCCGGCCAAGATGAGATGTGAGATGTGTGATGTGTGAGGTGGAGAAGATGTGGATTGAGCAAATAAAATAGTTGGAATTAACTCCTCCTTTGCAGTCAATAGTTTGGAACATACGAACGTGTTTTTGGTAGCCTATGGTTTGGTTTGTAGGTCAACCCTATTCATTCCACTTGCACCAGTGCTCCAGTAGCCGTTCTTTGAATCCATTCCATTCTGTGTCTTCAATCCATTTTATAGATCTTACAACTCATACTATACATCATATTGATCGTTGGAAAGGTTGCTTTGTTTGAAAGCTATGCTGCGTGTTTATGCAAGATAACACATTTAGTTGTGCACGTTTGATGCATTGTGCAATGGGTTACCTGTTCTCTAAACCACAAGGGGGCGTTTGTGGGCTACCTCTATCCAACCACCAAACTGCTAGCCGGGGTAGCCTAATGTAAAAGTAAAATACATAGTACGTTTCAGCAGACTATCCATCTCTTAGGCAGCGAATACCACATTTTAAGCATGATAATGTTGTCTCGTCAATTCTCCCAACAAGAATGCCGCGTATTTTTATCCAAATTTGAAGTTAATAACTCAATCGATGTGACGGGGATTTTCCCACTCTTGCATTGTTAGATTATACATTTTCTCATAGATTATTTCGTGCTACAGTGAAACGTCCAATCACATTTTGATTTAAGAATAGGGACGGAATGTTGTATGAATATAAATTATTGTCGGCCCGAGATTACCAAGAGACGCTGCTGGGGCCGCCTACCACTGACAGCTGAACTGAAACCTCAAAATTGTGCAGCAAAGTGGTAGAACTGGGCACAGCTGCATGTTGCTTCTGACTACTGTAGTACGAACATGGATGTAAAGAAAAGGCGTTAATTTAATTAGAATATTCCCATAGCCTTTTAACAACTGTGGAAAAAAACGATTAGGCTACATTGAACGGGAAACGAAAATACAATGTACCGTGGGTTTTCAATTCAAGTTCTTGCGGAGCGAAGTCGGAACAAGGAGCGTCTGAAGGCAAGTTTAGCCGGGTTATGTGAGTTGGAACTGCTTAAACAACGGCAGGAGTGCCTGGTGTTGGGTGCACTGTCCCTCGGGGACACTGTCCACGGCCCCGATGGTTGGCAGCCCGCTCGTTATAACTCAGATAAACCCTCATGCTCCAAGAACGACAATCGGTATCAGCCGGTAAGAAATATTTAACTGGGAACTTTTCTCTCTCTTTATGAATAGCATAACTTACTTATTCGCACGCCTCTTAAATCCTACATTTTGCTGTGTTGCCTTCAAACTCCCATCTTGTCGTTGATATGAATGAATGTAGATATTTGGGTCCGAGGTGCCCCGCGGTGCAGAATGATCGTGACCATTTAAGGCAAATTTGGTGTATCCACTAGGTAGATCGCCGACATTCTCAGCACACTTTTGTAATCGCTTTTATAGTCAGTCAAGTAACTGTCCATGCCATCTAAATCTTCAGTTGTGAATAAGACACATGCTCCCTAACAATGTCTGTCTGCACTGACTTTTACATTACATGTAGGCCTAACATTTGTGTTATTGATTGGGTGTAATCGAAAAGTTTATTTCCAACATATTGAACAAAGAATGTACGCTAGGCCTACATGTTGCATTTAGACCATGGATCAGCCGTTAGGTTATCCCAGTTTCACCCTCACCAAGCCTAGCTACAGTAAACTCTGCAGCGGTCTTGGGTGGTCCATCGTATTGCAGAACTGGCAACCATTCAACCATTCCAGGAGTTTGTCTCACGCGGCTCTTCGTGTGCCTCTCCTCTAAACCAAAGACGGTCTTATGGGCCGTTGATAAAGAGGAGTTTAATAGAGTTGAAATAATGAATAATACATTTTTTAAACGCCTGTGACACCAAAATGGACGTTTCACGTAATTAACCCCCATACATTTAGATTATAGCGTTCTTGGGTGCAAAGTGAGAAATTGTTCACATTTTCAACATATGGATTCAAATCTAACCTGTAACCGCTGCTTTTCATACTAACATACGCCTCAATTTAGTTATCAAAGAAATAAGGGTTTTAAAGGAAAAATAAAATAACGACTTAGCAATTTGTTGGCCATTGTAGATAAATGTCACAGTGTTTGCAAAATGTGTGTGTGTGTGAGCAGACTGCCAGGTTCATTCCTGTGGATGTGGTGCTGAAAGCAATCTGACATCAGACAACAGCTGTGAAAGCAATGCCCTAGCTGCAAAACAACTGTGTGTGTCAAAGCAGTTTCCCTGTAGGCCTATACTGACTGGAATAGTTTATGATTTAGAAATTAACGAAATAATTAGATCTGTGTTAAACCTTTTGACTTTGAATTTCAAATTGACTTTGCTGGTCAATTTGAAATTCTTTAATTGGTTAGATTATAAGTGTTAATGTTTCTTGCGGTGGTGGACTGTACTGTAAGAACCCCCAGAATGCAGCCATGTGTTTCCTGGGCCTCCTGGTGAAATACACTGTGTATGCTTTCTAATCCTGGCTCTGTTGGGGAAACACGGTGGAGCATCAAGATACACTGTGTATGCTTTCTAATCCTGGCTCTGTTGGGGAAACACGGTGGAGCATCAAGATACACTGTGTATGCTTTCTAATCCTGGCTCTGTTGGGGAAACACGGTGGAGCATCAAGATTGAGTGTAGAGTCTAAGCAGGGGGTAAGATAGGGGGGGGGGGGGGAACGTGATATTCCCACCCATGGATTTCAACCTTCCCTTCCAGGAAGATCCATGGGGTTTAGCTGGGTCGCCTGGGTCTAGATGAGCTGTACTGCTTGGCTACGAGGTGGAAGACCTAGGAACTCATAATGAACCTGCTAGATAGACGGTTAGCAAAGAACCTATATTGTTCTTCTATGCTCTTAGCACGTCTCCCAGTAAACTATGGCATAGAGTGCTAATTATTGATGCACACAAAAGGTTTGATAGCCAAGGATTCCTGTGGGAGGTTTGAGAGGAGTGAGTGACTGGATGGGAAGTTTGTGTGGTGAGAGGCTACACAGCTGCTACCAATACCATGTTGTGTTCCATGGACAGGAAGTGTGGTGGGGAGGTGGATTATATCTGGTAAAAACTTTGATTTTAGTGCCTGTATTTTATGACAATTGCTAAGAGGATGATTTGGTGAAAGATACAAGCATCATTGATAACATCTTTTATCCGAGTTACTGTTGGAGAAAGGAAATGTCTTGATTTCATGTGTTTTTGTATGTATGCATGTGTTTGTGTCTTTGTGCATATGTGACTGTGTGTGTGCATGCGTACAGGGGTGTGCATGCGTTTGTTTATGATTTTTATAAAATCTAAATGATTCAGCAAAATGATCAACTCATTCAATGTTACTCAATTCAGCTACATCATCCTGACTCCTAGGTCTCATGACTATACTGTATTTTACATTTAGTCATTTAGCAGACACTCTTATCCAGAGCGACTTACAGTAAGTACAGGGACATTCCCCCGAGGCAAGTAGGGTGAAGTGCCTTGCCCAAGGACACAACGTCATTTGACACAGCCGGGAATCGAACCAGCGACCTTCTGATTACAAGCCCGACTCCCTCACTGCTCAGCCACCTGACTCCCAAACGTAAATGTATACTGTATTTTGATGGAGAAGAATATATTACATTCACATTTATTCATTTAGCAGATGCTTTTCTCCAAAGCGTCTTCCAAGAGAGAGCTTTACAAAAGTGCATAGGTCACTGATCATAACAATGAGATAGCCCCAAACATTGCGAGTAGCCAAAACATGAAGCATACATTGTGAAAAACCAAATATGTGCCAAAGGCAAGAACCATAAGAGCATGTATCAGAATCAGAATTCGGTTTATTCTCCATGTATGTTATACAAACACGGAATTTACTGTGGCAGGGAGGTGCAAAACACTAAACATGTACAAAGCTTAAATTAAGTAATTTCCGAAGAACTAAACAATCTAAGAATACAACAATTTAAATATAAAATAAAATATATATAAAAATAAGAAAAAAAAATTGTTAAACAAGTTACAATTAAACAACATGAACCTCAAAAGTGCAAGAATGTACCTGCAGAAAAGCAAGCAACAATAATATATTTCACAGCGAGTACAAGAATTTTAAATCAGTTACAACTAACAAGAGAAACAAGTCTCTCAATAAGAGTCATTGTGATCCTGGAGGAAACCAACATCAGGTCCAGCAAATCATTCCTAAGTACCTTTATACTCCCGGAACAGGTGCGTCTTGAGCCTTTTCTTGAAGGTTGGGAGACAGTCAGTGTCTCTGATGGAGGTGGGGAGTTGATTCCACCATTGGGGGGCCAGACAGGAGAGGTGCTTGGGTTGGGACTGGGCGCTCTTGAGCAGTGGGACCACCAGATGGTTGTCAGAAGAAGACCGTAGGTGGTGGGGTGGGGGTGTAAGTCTGGAGGAGAGCCTTGATGTAGTCGGGTGCAGTCCCGTTCATCGCTCGGAAGGTCAGTACCAGGGTTTTAAATCTGATATGGGCCGTGATGGGAAGCCAGTGAAGGGAGATGAGGAGCGGGGTAACATGGGAGCGTCTGGGTAGATTGAAGACCAGATGGGCTGCTGCGTTCTGAATCCTCTGGAGAGGGCGGGTTGCGCATGCTGGGAGACCGGCGAGCAGCGAGTTGCAGTAGTCCAACTTTGAGAGGACAAGTGCTTGGACTAGCAGCAATGCTCAGACAGGTATCTCCTGATCTTCCGGATGTTGTAGAGAGTGAATCTACACGACCGGAAGACTGCAGCAATGTGGGCTGTGAGGGAGAGCTCGTCATCCATGGTAACCCCGAGGTTCCTGGCAGAGGATGAAGGGGTCACCGTCGCAGATCCCAGGGTGATTGAGAGATCGTGGGAGAGTAACTTAATGAATTGTCCACATTCTACTGTTGATTTTTTTTTCAGTTTCATATGTATTTATTATCTACCATTTGGTTCAGAGTCCAAAGCAAATAAAGTGTTATCCCAATTATGAAAGAATCATTTACCTATTTAACCCTTGTGTTCTCCTCGGGTCGTTCTGACCCATCAGTCATTGTGACCCACCGTCGTATTGCGACAACTTTACCGCATACAAAAACAAAGTGAAGCATTTTCTTTTAACCGTCGGGCTGTCTCAGACCCCCCACATTGCGAAGGTTAAAAGAAAAGTATTTTTATTTGTTTTTGTATTGGGTAAAATTGGGTAAACACAATGATGGTTCGTTATGAACCTTTGGGTCATGTGACCCGAAGGCAGCACGAGGGTTAATAAAAGGCACTATAATATGTTGTTACATTCCAAAATGTTTTGGTCTATTGGCTGAGGATCTCATCTTGGAATGGGATTGGGTCTTTCTGTAGCTAGACCTCTCTAGGCTATGGAAAGGTCTGTAGTATATGGAGAGGTCTTGTCATTGGGATTATATACAGCTCCACCTCTCAGTGGGAAGTGTGTGTGTGCGTTCAGGGGAAACAAGTATCCATTGATGCAGTGTGGTCTCATGAGTTGCTCCTGAACCTAAACACAGGCCCTTTCATCCAATACATGCCTGACATTAGTTTCACAACACACACTCACTCTCTCGCCTTTTATACTGTATGTATTTTGTTGCATGCATTTTAAATGCTATTTATGTGTTATTTATGTTGTGCAAATGAGTTTGCTCTCTGTTCCAACCACATAATGATGAAGCACAAATGCTAGTAACCACCATCATCATACAACAGACTCTCCTTCACCCTCCTCTCTGGCCCTCATGCCCCAGGGTCTTCGTGGGTCTTACTGGGGGCTGATCGCCTTCCTGGAGCGCCAGGTAGATGTGCTGAGGGTGGACACCAGCCCCGCAGAGCCCCCCATGCCCAGCTTAGGTAAGATCCCCAACACAATGTATCGGATCACATTCACAATAGATCTACTTACAAACCCATTGTGGACCCATTTTCCCTCATTCAGAGAAATTCTGTAAAGAAGACCAATCAAGAATCACAGAAAGTACAACAAAAGGAACCAGTTGTTTCTTTCATGCTAGAGTCACGGTTCTTGTTTTATCAAGAACAGTGAGCAAAACATTGATTGCATAACCAATAACTATGTTCACCAGCAGTAAATTGATTTAACTTCTAAAGGGTCTCTAGATCAGACAGATATTAGTATTTTGTGTGTATGAACTGCACTGGAAGAAATTAATCTGGGTCATCAACCTTTGCTGTTTTGATCATGGTCTTGTTTGTGTGTATTTATGGTTTGCGTGTATTCATGCAGATTTCAATGAACTGAGTGAAGGCATGACCAGAGAAATGCTTATGCTCTACGCCAACAACAGAGAAATGCTCTACGCCAACAACAGACTCAAATCTGCTGGTGAGTGATGGCACACACCATTTTGTTCTCTTACACTGAGTGTGTAAATCAGTAGGAATGCCTTGGTAATAGTGAGCTGCGGCCCTCTATCAGAACAGCATGGACTCACCAGGGTTTCTAACTTGAACTCTTCAAGGTGGAAGCGTTCCACAGGTGCAGGTCCATGTTGACTCCAGTGCTTCCCACTGTTGTAATGTTGGAATCCAGTTTCACACCTGACTTTGTAAACCTGGAAGTTGGAGCTTCCGATGCCATCAGTTTTACAGTTGGCACATGTTTCTTTTCTGTATGTCTAGGGGAAGTTTCCATTGCACCTCAGGATGGACAGCTAGACTCTCTGTCCCACGCATCTGCCCTGCACTCTTTCTCAGTCCCATGTGCCTCTGGCGATGGGATCGCTGAGAAGGCCACGGAATGCCAAGAGGAGTCTTGGCCCTGTGTGCCCCAAGATGGACCTGGGAATGTGGAAGAGGATTTGGAGATGGTGATGGGGGAGATGAGGAAAAGTAAGCCTACAGAAGATTACTACTGCCAAGCCAAGAATGTGGAGACCTACATCCTGGGCCTGATCCACCGCAGCCCCATGCCTTCACCGCTCAGATCCAGCAAGCCCCGCACAAGCCTGGTACACGATGGCGTCACCGTGGTTCGGAAGAGCAGCTTCTGTTGCAAAGAAGGCCAGGACCAGCATCTGCTGCCCCTGGGCAGCAGAGCAGAGGGCCTGTCTCCCTGGGCTAGCAGCAGAGCAGAGGGCCTGTCTCCCTGGGCTAGCAGCAGAGCAGAGGGCCTGTCTCCCTGGGCTAGCAGCAGTCTGGACCAGGAGCCCTATGAGCTACTGCCTCTGCATGAGGATGTCCTTGTCAATCATCTTCACCAACAACAGCTACCACCACCCCTTCAGCCAGGTCGCTATCCCAGGACCAGAAAGCCTTCCCTGATCAATAACCCACACTCTGCCTCCCTGGACAGTCCACTCTCCTGCCGATCCACTGCCAATCAGGACCCCAGCAGCAGTGAGCCTGACTCACCCCATCACCACTCTCATCAGGCCCGTTCTTCACCACCCCTGCCTGACCAGAAACTGGTAAACGCCCAGTACATCCCTGCCTATCCATGCCAGGCACCTACACGTTCGTTTGCGCGTGCCCTACTCCACTCCCACCAGCCCCCTGGAGGGCCCAAATCCAGCCAAAGTGCCTTTCCTCCAGAGAGAAGCAGCATCCAACAACAGCAGCAACTTCCACCTCCCCTCCAGATGCAGTCCAAGTCCAGAGGTGTACCCAAAAAATTTCGCTTTAGTGAGGAGAGACCTGCCTTCAAGAAGCCTGGGAAACGAGCATGCCGATCGCAGTCGGAGAACAGCCTTCTGGGACAGAGAAGTGTGCCTGAGCACAAGTACAACACATTGGAAAAGGATGGAGGAAGTGGACAAGGAGGAGGAGGGGGGGGAGGAGGGGGGGGAGGAGGGGGAGAAGGAGGAGGTCGTGGAGGTCAAACCCGAGGGAAGAAGCCTCAGCTAAGCAGTGGGGGTGGTGGTGCCAGTAGCTACCGACGCTGGCTTTCTACCTTGGAGTTGAGCCAGGATGAACAGCTGCCTGGCCTGCCTCTAGCTCCTGCTGCTGCCAGCCAGCTGGAATCAGGAATCTCCCGGCGCAACCGTAAAGCAAGGTCTGGACCTCCGAGATGCGCCTATGCCGTCTCCCATCCTCCTCTCCACATGGAACACATGGAGAGGGAGCGGGCTCCCCTTGGCCGGCCTGCAGATTGCTGCACCCTCCCAGACCACAGGGAGTCTGAGTCCAGCATCAGTGAGGCAGACTCCCCAGCCTCCAGCTCCCTCTCCAGCGACTCTGACGAGAGTAGCGGCTTCGTGTGGCCCCAGCAGCTGCACCTCCACTTGGCGCTCCCTTCTCCTGCAGGCCCTTCTGAAGCATCCCTGCAGCCCAAAGCCTTTGTCAAGATTAAAGCCTCGCATGCACTCAAGAAGAAGATCCTGCGCTTCCACACGGGCTCGCTCAAGGTCATGACTACAGTTTGACTCAAGGCCTGTGTGGACAGCAGGGTTAGGAGACATCGCACATCCGTGTTGTATGATTTGCTGGACCACTGCAGTGTGAAACATACAGTGGACTATGGACTACACAGCTTGAGGTTTGAAGGAATTTCAGTGCTGCCACATTGATATCAGAAAGCAACTCAACAAAGAAACTGAGCTGACCACTGTTCCCTTATTGGCTCTGCTCTGACCCAATACAACAGTCTCAGAGACAAGAGTCTATAGCATGAGTTTGCTGTTGTATTGTACACAGTGTGGTTGCCCAGGTTGTAGGTATGCATAATGAAACCACAGGACTATTCCAAATGGAACCCCATAAGCCTGACTCCTCAGATGAAAATGACTCCCTGACTTCTCAGATGATAATGACTCCTCAGATGAAAATGACTCCCTGACTCTTCAGATGAAGATGACTTCCTGACTACAAAGATGAAGATGACTCTTGGACAAAACAGAACAGTGAAACTGCGTAATGTTTTAGGATGAACCTGTCCAGGGAATCACACAGTGTTTGCTTATCTATCTTATGTCATGTATTTGTCCTGGAGACCCATTTAAAATGTTTGGGGTTTGGTAAGTTATACCATGTTACATGTGACAGTCTCATTTGCATTTTTGACAAGTTGATAGGGTTAATAACAGCCTTTCCTTTTTTGTTATTGGTCCCATTTGCAAAATATAAGGCACTGTATATTCACATGCATTATTAGTAAACAGACATTCCCCCATCCATTGGCCTCTTCCTCCATCTCTCTCCTTCATCCCTCCATCTCTCTCCTTCATCCCTCCATCTGGTTTAAGTTAAATCCCTGTTCCCTCCAGGGCAAAGGACCTGAAATATGTTCTAAAAGCAGAGAAAGACAGGAGAGTAAGAGAGGAGTAGGGGAGGAGAAGGAGAAGGGAGGAAGAGGGGAGAAGGAAGGGGGGAGGAAGAAGGGGGAGGAGCATGACCAGTCTACAATGGGCTGGAGGAGGAAATCCAAACCAGAAAAGCGAAAACAAACAGAGAGGCTAAAAGGAGAAAAAAAAGTACAGAGTGAAGCTCAGAGTGAAGGAGTCAGCAAGCACATCTGGCTTTGCTTACGGACAAGCAGGAAAACATCTGGCTTTGCTTACGGACAAGCATCAAGCAGGAGGCACGGGCCGAGGCGCCCTCCTGTGGAAGCAGGAAAACGAGCCTGGAGAGCAAGATGGCGTGGTGACAGTGGTTGAAAATGGAGAAAGGAAAGCACTTGGTCGGAGTGAAAGCACTTGGTCGGAGTGAAAGCACTTGGTCGGAGTGAAAGCACTTGGTCGGAGTGAAAGCACTTGGTCGGAGTGAAAGCACTTGGTCGGAGTGAAAGCACTTGGTCGGAGTGAAAGCACTTGGTCGGAGTGAAAGCACTTGGTCGGAGTGAAAGCACTTGGTCGGAGTGAAAGCACTTGGTCGGAGTGAAAGCACTTGGTCGGAGTGAAAGCACTTGGTCGGAGTGAAAGCACTTGGTCGGAGTGAAAGCACTTGGTCGGAGTGAAAGCACTTGGTCGGAGTGAAAGCACTTGGTCGGAGTGAAAGCACTTGGTCGGAGTGAAAGCACTTGGTCGGAGTGAAAGCACTTGGTCGGAGTGAAAGCACTTGGTCGGAGTGAAAGCACTTGGTCGGAGTGAAAGCACTTGGTCGGAGTGAAAGCACTTGGTCGGAGTGAAAGCACTTGGTCGGAGTGATTGACCTATTTTCTACATTTCTTTCTTTTGTGTTGCTTTCTTAGTCTTGCTTTTAACTATGATGAGTTTGCACTTGGTGTAGCCTGCTCCCTCTCTGTTCCCTCGCTCTCCTCTCAGCTCTCTCTCTGCTCACCCCTGTTCCCTCCCTCTCTCTCAGCTTTGCTCTCTCTCTCTCCTCACCCCTGTTCCCTCTCTCTCCTGGATGGAGGAAGTGGACATGGAGGAGGAGGGGAAGGAGGAGGTCGTGGAGGTCAAACCCGAGGGAAGAAGCCTCAGCTTCTAAATTGTTTACTTTTCTTACAGTTTAGAGCAGTGTAATGGTTTGCCGTGATAATTAAATGCTAGTGTGATAATAAATGACAATTTCAAATAATACAAACTGACATGATGTATTGTATTTAATGCAGGAGTTTTTCTTTTTAAAATATTATCTGCCACACAAATGTGCAATTCCCTTCTATTCTACTCAAATTTATTTTGGCTGGTTTAGATGCACTAAGATTTCTTCCTGATGAAAAAACACTCCTACCCCGAAGACACAGTCCGGAAATGAACAAACGGTTTCTGTTTCCACTACTGAGCCGCAACAGTCCCGATGCGCGGCCACGAGAAAATGAACGAATCGTTCACGAACGACACATCACTGCTTTCCAATACTGTTGATTTTGGGGCTTCCTGAAATGCTTCAAGTAATACACAAACACAAAAAAATGAATTTAAGTTGGCCTATTAGCTGATCCCAGGGACATGTTCCATAAAGCACACTCAAAATGGGGATTAAAGTCCCAAACCTAACACGAGTGAACCTAAAAAATCAGTCAGGGATAAAGTTCCATAAAGCCCTGTTCTAGTTCATGCAATGAATCAACTAATTAGAACCAGGTTTAACCCTTGTGTTATCTTCGGGTCATTCTGACCCATCAGTCATTGTGACCCACCGTCGTATTGCGACAACTTTACCGCATACAAAAACAAAGTGAAGCATTTTCTTTTAACCGTTGGGCTGTCTCAGACCCCCCACATTGCAAAGGTTAAAAGAAAATTATTTTTATTTGTTTTTGTATTGGGTAAAATTGGGTAAACACAATGATGGTTCATTATGAACCTTTGGGTCATGTGACCCGAAGGCAGCTATTCTTAACCCTTGTGCTGCCTTCGGGTCACATGACCCAAAGGTTCATAACGAACCATCATTGTGTTTACCCAGTTTTACCCAATACAAAAACTAATAAAAATAATTTTCTTTTAACCTTTGCAATGTGGGGGGTCTGAGACAGCCCAACGGTTAAAAGAAAATGCTTCACTTTGTTTTTGTATGAGGTAAATTTGTCGCAATACGACGGTGGGTCACACGGCTGATGGGTCAGAATGACCCGAAGATAACACAAGGGTTAAGCAGCCCGAGAGGTAGAACATAGATCATGTCGATCCACCATGGCAGAAATACGCTTGAATGACGTAAGATTTTAGTTACATTTCTGCCCTGGGAGAGCAATCCCCTGAACACATCTGTGGAGGCATAATTACCAGATATTTATATTTCCATGATGTATACTAAACTATTCAAATTGAAGGAAAATATTAATGAGTTGTATTTATTTATTTGTTTACGTTGTTATGGCAACACACAAACAACTGTGTTGCTGCAATTATTTAAAGCATTTTCTAATCGTTTTTATATATCTTATGAAATAATATGATTTTTATCATGTGTCCAGTAGCTTTAGTATCTCAAAACAATTTCAGGTGTTAAAGCTGCTAAAGGTGATGGTCTCCAGGGAGAATAAGGATGCAACATTCTTGTTCCAAAACAAAAGGCCAGTATTACTAAAGTAAAAGTAGTCACAGCAGGAAGGTTAGTGGGATGCCCAAGGTGCATGCTTGTAAACTCCTCATACTCTTTCATCAAATACTATGATTGGGTACATGGGATGAGACTAACATCTACAGGTCTTTACTTTTCTTTTGTGACCATACAGTATAAGCCTCGTCGGTCAGATATGCAAAATGCAATGCGTCAAAGTGTCATGTGACGTCAGATGAACAAAGTATCATGTGACGTCAGATGAACAAAGTGTCATGTGACGTCAGAGTTTCTGTGTGGGTGAGCTGCTGTCTGTGCTCCTCTGGCTGGGGGGCGCTGCCTCGGGGGAGGGGGGCGCTGCCTCAGGGGAGGGGGGCGAGGGTGGAGGAGTCAGGCGGGACAGGTTGAGCTGGCCTTGAGCTGGACCAATAGACTGCCTCCGGACAGCTGACCTGCGCCAGGGGGAGGAACCAACAGCATTGTCACCAGGCTCACAAAATCGGACAAGGAGATTGGTAGCAACTCTCAAATAATCAATTAACCATTACCTCTTCAGATATACCAAATAATAATGGTTCAGTGTTTTCTGCTATATGCGCAACTATTGACAATCTATAAAGACACACTTTGTTCAGTATTTTCAGTAATTATTTGTCTTGGGCTCACCTGTCTTCTGCCCCCATGTCTTCTGACTGCTCCCCGCCAGAAGGGCTGTCTGTGCGAGGAAGGCTGTTTTCATTGAAGGGGTCCTCGTCCTCTTCTGGCCCGTCCAGAGGCCAGCGCAGTTCCCCACTGTCCACCTCGCTCATCTCAGTGGGCTCCACCACGATAGAGGGCAGCCGCTCCCTGCAGTGCAGCTCACACTTTGAGTTTGACTCTGTGGCCACGGGAAACTCAGGAAAGATCTAGGTAGCAGTGGAAAGAGGGACAGTACTGTAACATGATGAAGGTAAAGAGATCAATGTGGCATGGCCTTCATTGTGTGTGTGTGTGTGTACTGGAAAAACCTCCGTTCTCTTTGGGCCTGGGGCCTGACTTTGTAAGGTTAGGTTTAGAGAATTGATCCTATTTGATTTGTCTCCCCAATTAAAAAAGGCATTGCTTTTTAGGGAGGTACAATGCAAAAAGGTGATGCATGGGCCATCCACTGTTGACAGCTGCCCAAGTATATTTTTAATATTTTATATTCAGTCCCATAGGTGTTTTTGTGTCTAATCTTTTAATCCAAAGGGTTTCTTCCAATTTCTTCTCTTGGTCTGTCCAGTAGCTGGTAGGGTTAGGGTTAGTGTGGCTGGTAGGGTTAGGGTTAGTGTAGCTGGTAGGGTTAGGGTTAGTGTTGCTGGTAGGGTTAGGTGTGGTGTAGCTGGTAGGGTTAGGGTTAGTGTGGCTGGTAGGGTTAGGTGTGGTGTAGCTGGTAGGGTTAGGGTTAGTGTGGCTGGTAGGGTTAGGGTTAGTGTAGCTGGTAGGGTTAGTGTGGCTGGTAGGGTTAGGTGTGGTGTAGCTGGTAGGGTTAGGGTTAGTGTAGCTGGTAGGGTTAGGGTTAGTGTACCTGGTAGGGTTAGGGTTAGTGTAGCTGGTAGGGTTAGGGTTAGTGTACCTGGTAGGGTTAGGGTTAGTGTAGCTGGTAGGGTTAGTGTAGCTGGTAGGGTTAGGGTTAGTGTACCTGGTAGGGTTAGGGTTAGTGTAGCTGGTAGGGTTAGTGTAGCTGGTAGGGTTAGGGTTAGTGTACCTGGTAGGGTTAGGGTTAGTGTAGCTGGTAGGGTTAGTGTAGCTGGTAGGGTTAGGGTTAGTGTAGCTGGTAGGGTTAGGGTTAGTGTAGCTGGTAGGGTTAGTGTAGCTGGTAGGGTTAGGGTTAGTGTAGCTGGTAGGGTTAGGGTTAGTGTAGCTGGTAGGGTTAGGGTTAGTGTAGCTGGTAGGGTTAGTGTAGCTGGTAGGGTTAGGGTTAGTGTAGCTGGTAGGGTTAGGGTTAGTGTAGCTGGTAGGGTTAGTGTAGCTGGTAGGGTTAGGGTTAGTGTAGCTGGTAGGGTTAGGGTTAGTGTAGCTGGTAGGGTTAGGGTTAGTGTACCTGGTAGGGTTAGGGTTAGTGTAGCTGGTAGGGTTAGTGTAGCTGGTAGGGTTAGGGTTAGTGTAGCTGGTAGGGTTAGGGTTAGTGTAGCTGGTAGGGTTAGGGTTAGTGTAGCTGGTAGGGTTAGGGTTAGTGTAGCTGGTAGGGTTAGGGTTAGTGTAGCTGGTAGGGTTAGGGTTAGTGTAGCTGGTAGGGTTAGGGTTAGTGTAGCTGGTAGGGTTAGGGTTAGTGTAGCTGGTAGGGTTAGGGTTAGTGTAGCTGGTAGGGTTAGGGTTAGTGTAGCTGGTAGGGTTAGGGTTAGTGTAGCTGGTAGGGTTAGTGTAGCTGGTAGGGTTAGGGTTAGTGTAGCTGGTAGGGTTAGTGTAGCTGGTAGGGTTAGGGTTAGTGTAGCTGGTAGGGTTAGGGTTAGTGTAGCTGGTAGGGTTAGGGTTAGTGTAGCTGGTAGGGTTAGGGTTAGTGTAGCTGGTAGGGTTAGGGTTAGTGTAGCTGGTAGGGTTAGGGTTAGTGTAGCTGGTAGGGTTAGGGTTAGGTTGTTAGGGTTAGTGTAGCTGGTAGGGTTAGGGTTAGTGTAGCTGGTAGGGTTAGGGTTAGTGTAGCTGGTAGGGTTAGGGTTAGTGTAGCTGGTAGGGTTAGGGTTAGTGTAGCTGGTAGGGTTAGGGTTAGTGTAGCTGGTAGGGTTAGGGTTAGTGTAGCTGGTAGGGTTAGGGTTAGTGTAGCTGGTAGGGTTAGGGTTAGTGTAGCTGGTAGGGTTAGTGTAGCTGGTAGGGTTAGGGTTAGTGTAGCTGGTAGGGTTAGGGTTAGGTTGTTAGGGTTAGTGTAGCTGGTAGGGTTAGGGTTAGGTTGTTAGGGTTAGTGTAGCTGGTAGGGTTAGGGTTAGTGTAGCTGGTAGGGTTAGGGTTAGTGTAGCTGGTAGGGTTAGGGTTAGTGTAGCTGGTAGGGTTAGGGTTAGTGTAGCTGGTAGGGTTAGGGTTAGTGTAGCTGGTAGGGTTAGGGTTAGGTTGTTAGGGTTAGTGTAGCTGGTAGGGTTAGGGTTAGGTTGTTAGGGTTAGTGTAGCTGGTAGGGTTAGGGTTAGTGTAGCTGGTAGGGTTAGGGTTAGTGTAGCTGGTAGGGTTAGGGTTAGTGTAGCTGGTAGGGTTAGGGTTAGTGTAGCTGGTAGGGTTAGGGTTAGTGTAGCTGGTAGGGTTAGTGTAGCTGGTAGGGTTAGGGTTAGTGTAGCTGGTAGGGTTAGGGTTAGTGTAGCTGGTAGGGTTAGGGTTAGTGTAGCTGGTAGGGTTAGGGTTAGTGTAGCTGGTAGGGTTAGGGTTAGTGTAGCTGGTAGGGTTAGGGTTAGGGTTAGGGTTAGGTTGTTAGGGTTAGTGTAGCTGGTAGGGTTAGGGTTAGTGTAGCTGGTAGGGTTAGGGTTAGGGTTAGGGTTAGGGTTAGGGTTAGGGTTAGGTTGTTAGGGTTAGGGTTAGGGTTAGGTTGTTAGGGTTAGGGTTAGGGTTAGTGTAGCTGGTAGGGTTAGTGTAGCTGGTAGGGTTAGTGTAGCTGGTAGGGTTAGGGTTAGTGTAGCTGGTAGGGTTAGGGTTAGGGTTAGGGTTAGGGTTAGGGTTAGGGTTAGGGTTAGGTTGTTAGGGTTAGTGTACCTGGTAGGGTTAGGGTTAGGGTTAGGTTGTTAGGGTTAGGGTTAGGGTTAGGGTTAGGGTTAGGTTTTTAGGGTTAATGTACCTGGTAGGCCCTGCTTCCTCTCCTCTGTCCTGGACTCTCCTCCATGGGTGAATCTGTTGGACCCGTGATGGTAATCACACTGTAGACAGACCAAAGACCATTATTTAGTTCATTGATCACATAAAAACAATTTACAGACTATTTAAGTATATCATTCTTTGCATGTAGACACGCACGTTAGACACGTGGGAGGAGCTCAGTCTTTTCTCACACACACACACACCTTGACAGCCTACAAAACGTGCGCCAAGATCAGCAAGCCTTATTATAGCCACAGGCCCAGGGTCATATTAGTGTTGCACGTCCTACAGCAGCTCTATAGCTGGACAGTGAATCATGAGAGTGTTCAGGGCTGGATTAAATTAGTCTCACCATGACATTAATCCCTGCTGTAAGACTATAATGAGGTAACAGACTTGCATGCTCAGTGACTTCTCACTTCTCAGGGATAGGGGGATGGAAGGGAAGTTAGTTAAAAATAATATCCAGTACAAGAGTAAAACAACCTGGATTTCCCTTGTTAGTGCTAAAACAGCTTATTGGATACAACATATTCTCTGTACCCATTAACTCCAATACCCTGACAGTAGTCAGTAGAAGAATCTGACACTAGCAGTGCTCAAAGAGAACAAATACTCAATATTATTTCACATAAAACAACACAGACTCCATCCAATAATTCAAAATCAAAGAGCACCTTTACTAAAACAGCTTGTTCTATTCCTCATTGTCTTGGTTACAGAACCACCAGGCTGGAGAGGAGAGCATTGAGCTCAGCCCCTCGTCCCTGACCCTCGCCCCTAACCCTCGTCACTGACCCTCGTCCCTGACCCTCGCCCCTGACCCTCGCCCCTGACCCTCGTCCCTGACCCTCGCCCCTAACTCAGACACCAGACTCTTACCCACACCAGACTCTTGCCCACACCAGACTGTTGCCCACACCAGACTCTTACCCACACCAGACTCTTACCCACACCAGACTCTTACCCACACCATCTTACCCAGACCAGACTCTTACCTACACCAGACTCTTACCCACACCAGACTCTCTTACCCACGCCAGACTCTCTTACCCACGCCAGACTCTTTTACCCACGCCAGACTCTCTTACCCACGCCAGACTCTTACCCACACCAGACTCTTACCCACACCAGACTCTCTTACCCACGCCAGACTCTCTTACCCACGCCAGACTCTTACCCACGCCAGACTCTTACCCACGCCAGACTCTCTTACCCACACCAGACTCTCTTACCCACGCCAGACTCTTACCCACACCAGACTCTCTTACCCACGCCAGACTCTCTTACCCACACCAGACTCTCTTACCCACACCAGACTCTCTTACCCACACCAGACTCTCTTACCCACACCAGACTCTTACCCACACCAGACTATTACCCACACCAGACTCTTACCCACACCAGACTGTTACCCACACCAGACTCTTACCCACACCAAACTCTTACCCACACCAGACTCTTTCCCACACCATCTTACCCACACCAGACTCTCTTACCCACACCAGACTCTTACCCACGCCAGACTGTTACCCACACCAAACTCTTACCCACACCAGACTCTTTCCCACACCATCTTACCCACACCAGACTCTCTTACCCACACCAGACTCTTACCCACGGCAGACTGTTACCCACGCCAGACTCTTACCCACGCCAGACTGTTACCCACGCCAGACTCTTACCCACGTCAGACTCTTACCCACGCCAGACTCTCTTACTCACACCAGACTTTTACCCACACCAGACTCTCTTACCCACACTGGACTCTTACCCACACTGGACTCTTACCCACACCAGACTCTTACCCACACCAGACTCTCTTACCCACACCAGATTCTTACCCACACCAGACTCTCTTACCTACACCAGATTCTTACCCACACCATCTTACCTGTGAGGCGAAGCTGGGCCCCCGCTGGCAGGGGTGCAGCTCATGTCTGTTCGGGCTGGTCTGCAGGGTCCTCTTCAGAAATGTCAGAATGTGTAGTTCAATGTCTTAATAAAACCAACTAAAGAAATCTTCTTGAAAGCTTTATCTTTAGTTGTTCCTCTATTTCCTTTCTGTCAGGTTAGTTCTGGTTCCCTTTCTACGGACCTTCGCACAAACAAGATCACATTCACATTGTAACACGCAAGCCAGCTTTACCGACAGACGGCTTAATGCCACATTCAATTACAAACAAAGTGCTGATGTCTAGCTGATTGTGTCCGCACACGGGCTATGGCCTTGATGGGAAAACTGTCGTGAGAGTTTTCTCTGACCACCCTGACCACCAAACTTCACATCTATCAGATGTATATTGTCTTATGTATATGTCTATATTAGCCTAATATTACAATGACCAGGCCTACATACTCTGGTAAATCGTTTGCCTTGTTTTTATAAATATTCTGAAATATTACTTTTGGCCACACGGTGGTGCTGGTATGTGGTACGGTTCAGCAGTGTTCAACTGTAATAATAACAATTCTCTCTCATATCTAAAACAGCTTTGCATAAATAAAGTTTGTTAACGCCTCATAGACTATGCACTGGTGAGAGTAATGTATCCTGTTGACAATTATTTATATACATTTTTTTATTTAGCAGTCTATAGCAGTATGTTCTTGCACTGGGACTGGTAACCTAGGAGACCAGGGGACCAGGGTACAAGGACGTCGTCCGTCGTGCGCTCATCTAAGATAGTGTTGTTGCCCAGGCAACAGAGGGTGGCGGCTCAGCACCAGTTCCTCAGGAAAACATTCCTCCTACTGTCTGCACAGTTTTGCTGCGGGTACACACACTCACCCACACCACACACAAGCACACATTCCTAAAGAACAACACACAATATGCCAAGACACACTTACATACTTTTAAGGGCAAAGATACTTGCAGACTTGCAAGTGCACAAGCACAGCACACATTTAGACTCATAGATTTATGAAAAAAATTCGGGCTGATTCAGGGTGGAGGGAGAAGAGTCAGGGAGGAGGGATTCTGGGTGGAGGGAGAAGAGTCAGGGAGGAGGGATTCTGGGTGGAGGGAGAAGAGTCAGGGAGGAGGGATTCTGGGTGGAGGGAGAAGAGTCAGGGAGGAGGGATTCTGGGTGGAGGGAGAAGAGTCAGGGAGGAGGGATTCTGGGTGGAGGGAGAAGAGTCAGGGAGGAGGGATTCTGGGTGGAGGGAGTCAGGGTGGAGGGAGAAGAGTCAGGGAGGAGGGATTCTGGGTGGAGGGAGAAGAGTCAGGGAGGAGGGATTCTGGGTGGAGGGAGAAGAGTCAGGGAGGAGGGATTCTGGGTGGAGGGAGTCAGGGTGGAGGGAGAAGAGTCAGGGAGGAGGGAGTCAGGGTGGAGGGAGAAGAGTCAGGGAGGAGGGATTCTGGGTGGAGGGAGTCAGGGTGGAGGGAGAAGAGTCAGGGAGGAGGGAGTCAGGGTGGAGGGAGAAGAGTCAGGGAGGAGGGATTCAGGGTGGAGGGAGAAGAGTCAGGGAGGAGGGAGTCAGGGTGGAGGGAGAAGAGTCAGGGAGGAGGGATTCAGGGTGGAGGGAGAAGAGTCAGGGAGGAGGGATTCTGGGTGGAGGGAGTCAGGGTGGAGGGAGAAGAGTCAGGGAGGAGGGATTCAGGGTGGAGGGAGAAGAGTCAGGGAGGAGGGATTCTGGGTGGAGGGAGTCAGGGTGGAGGGATTCTGGGTGGAGGGAGTCAGGGTGGAGGGAGAAGAGTCAGGGAGGAGGGATTCTGGGTGGAGGGAGTCAGGGTGGAGGGAGAAGAGTCAGGGAGGAGGGATTCTGGGTGGAGGGAGTCAGGGTGGAGGGAGAAGAGTCAGGGAGGAGGGAGTCTGGGTGGAGGGAGAAGAGTCAGGGAGGAGGGATTCTGGGTGGAGGGAGTCAGGGTGGAGGGAGTCAGGGAGGAGGGAGAAGAGTCAGGGAGGAGGGATTCTGGGTGGAGGGAGTCAGGGTGGAGGGAGTCAGGGTGGAGAGTGTCGGGGACGAGGGAGTCAGGGTGGAGAGTGTCGGGGACGAGGGAGTCAGGGTGGAGAGTGTCGGGGACGAGGGAGTCAGGGTGGAGGGAGAACAGTCAGGGCTGGATTCAGGAAGACAAAGTAAGCGAAAGATGATATGAAGGGACAGTCTTGACAGCCTTGCAAGAATTAGCACATTCTCATGAAACACAAGAACATTTTTATGTGCTCTATAGTTACAGTTCTTCTTTTTTATTCTCATTAAGTGTTATTAGACGAGAAGAGGAGAAATTAGAGTAGAAATGGTAACACTGATGACAAATCACTTTTAGGACTGAACACAAAGAAGTGTGTATTGACCGAGCAGAGTTCAGGGAGAGAGAGGAAGAGACAGAGGGACACACCAAAAAAGGTCTGGAATCAGCTGTGAGGAACAGCAGACGCTACTCAGCCCCGTAGAGACAGAAGAGAGAGAGAGAGGAGCAGAGACAGAATAATAAGGACAGAGAGAGGAGCAGAGAGAGAGAGATAGTGATAGAGGAGTCAAGAGAGAGAGAGAGGGGTAGAGAGAGACAGACATGCATACACAGTCAAACAGGAAGAGCGGGTCAGTGTCTCAGGCGTTAAATAGTGAGTCAAGGAGACATTATACATTATGTATAATCACACAGACAGGTGGAAGGAGACAGAGTGAGCCGAGAGCAGAGAGACAGGTGGAGGGAGACAGAGTGAGCCGAGAGCAGAGAGACAGGTGGAAGGAGACAGAGACAGACAGGTGGAGGGAGACAGAGTGAGCCGAGAGCAGAGAGACAGGTGGAAGGAGACAGAGACAGACAGGTGGAGGGAGACAGAGTGAGCCGAGAGCAGAGAGACAGGTGGAAGGAGACAGAGTGAGCAGAGAAAGAGCAGGGGGCTGTCCAGAGAGGAAGAGGGAGGGCAATCCAGAGGAGGAAGGAAACAGACTGGTTGACAACTGTAAACCCACAAGAATCCCCAGCTGCCTCAGTTAGTGGACACTGGACTGCTTCCATAGACACTCCCCTCTCAACCAGCGAAAGGCACCAGAGACACGACAGGCCCCATGGACACCAGGGACTGGTGGTGTCGCTGAACCCCGGCAAGGCTCCCTGCTGGCCAGCATGTCAGCAGGCCCGGAGCCCCAGGAGGCGGGCCTGCTAGAGGGTCCTCAGACCGCAGGGCCCGTGGGTCTACAGACGCTGCTAGACCTGCTGGTGGGAGTGTATCAGGAGTTCTGCTGCTCACACCTGGCCAGAGAGAAGTACATCTCAGGCTTCCTTCAATGGGGTGAGTGGCCCTCAGATGTGTGTGTGTGTGTGCTTCAGATCATGACCTTTCCACTTGTACTTCCACTTACCAAATAATTGTTTGCCACATACATCTGTATATAGGGTGTGAATACACACTTTTATTATTAATGTCTAATCCAAGTTTTATTTACAAAACGCACACACTTAGTTGGGGTTAAGTTGGTATTGGGTGTTACTCCATGCTTTGAATATTCATTTTAAAAAGTATTATCCAAGTTAGTTTTCTTTTTTTATTTACAAAAAACGGAAGAGAATAATAACTAGCTATTTCGAGCGTTTGTTTGTTGCTAGCTAGCAAGCTTTTGTATAGAGAGAGCCTTGCTAGGTAGCAAATGTTGATGTTGTAAACATACAGTTTTTTAAATATATTTGAACTTATTTTAACTCAGAGCCTATCATCTGTCATTTAAACCATGAGGCGTTAACATCTGATAATACTTAATAAAATAAATAAAATGAATGACCTAGTTTATGTCTCTATCCGGAGTTCTGAGTCATGGTGTGTGTGTGCATGTGCGTGGGTGGGGAGGGGACTGGTGGTGTAAAACTGCAGATACAAGGTCATGCAAGATAACACTAATAACCCGCGGTCAGACAGACCCTCCAGGGATATTTCCTCCCTGACTTACTCACACATTCACCCATGTACACTACTGGATATGTAAACACACACACACTCAATTCAACTCATATAGACACACTTTTACCCAAAGTATATCACAGAACCTGGCACATTGCCTCAAAATATCCACTAACACCACGTATGCGTGTTTTATTGGGAACATTGGACACACATTCTCTCCTTCACTAACACATATTCTCTCCTTCACTAACACACATCAGCTCCTTATGTTTTCTAAACATCCATTTCACTCATCTCTCTCAATAATCAGAATGTCAAATAGTTTGGCTACAGTATGGTAGAAGTGTGTGTGCCAGTGTGTGTGTGTTTGTGGCCATAGCAAGGTATCATATATCTCAGTGATCGAGATTCTTATTTTAGTTGTAGCATTTGTCTATCTTGTAGGCAGGGTGTCAGAATTAAACAGTTGACCAGTAGTGGGGCGAATCACTGAGCTTGAGTATGGTGAGACACACCTGTCTGTCTGCTCAACACAGCTGTCTGTCTGCTCAACACAGCTAGCTGTCTGTCTGCTGAACACAGCTGTCTGTCTGCTCAACACAGCTGTCTGTCTGCTCAACACATTTACATTACATTTAGTCATTTAGCAGACGCTCTTATCCAGAGCGACTTACAGTAAGTACAGGGACATTCCCCCGAGGCAAGTAGGGTGAAGTGCCTTGCCTAAGGACACAACGTCAGTTTGCATCACCGGGAATCGAACTGGCAACCTTCGGATTACTAGCCCGATTCCCTCACCGCTCAGCCACCTGACTCCAACACAGCTGTCTGTCTGCTCAACACAGCTAGCTGTCTGTCTGCTCAACACAGCTGTCTGTCTGCTCAACACAGCTGTCTGTCTGCTCAACACAGCTGTCTGTCTGCTCAACACAGTTGAGTGTATCTGCTCAACAGAGCTGGCCAGACCAACAGCCATCCCCAGACTCAAGGCCTTATTGTCTGTTGTTAGCTTAGAAGTCTTTCCTTGTCTGCATTTATCTTTTTTTTTGTAAAAGTTAACTGATCTTTCCCGTATTCCTGTATTAATAGGTAACTTTATAAGATGTTTGAACATGGTATACTTTAGAAAGGACGTGTTTACCATACCTAACTAAAGTATTTCAAAAGTTAAAACCCAGTGGTAAAATCAGTTTTTAATAGTTCAACATTTAGAAAGTTTCGATAGATCATTACGAATATATTAAAATAGTTCCGCAAATGTACATAACCCATGCCCTCCTAGTTATTACTTTTTCACCTTTATTAAGTTATTTCACTATTCCAACATTGCTTGCTGCAACACTGGTTTATTGAGACTATTCGAGAGAAAAGGTTAAATCGCCCAGAATGTAAACCCTGTATCTGCTTCCTTTCTTCTCTCTCTCTCCTCTCTCTGACCATGTCTGTTTAGATGGGAGTTATTCTCATTTATGAGGCAGCCAGGAAGGCTGGCACAGTTCCACCATGTAAAGGGTTATGGTAAACACTGGCAGCCAGAGAAGGTACTCACACAAGAGAGAGTACCACACATATACATGCACTCCAGAGAGTACCACACATATACATGCACTCCAGAGAGTACCACACGTACACATGCACTCCAGAGAGTACCACACGTACACATGCACTCCAGAGAGTACCACACGTACACATGCACTCCAGAGAGTACCACACGTACACGTGCACTCCAGAGAGTGCCACAAAACACATGCACTCCAGAGAGTACCACATGTACACGTGCACTTGAAATGAAATGTTCTACCCAGGCTTCTCTTTCTACCATACTGGGGGCAGAGCAGATGAGAAGTACTGCTGATGATAGAGGACTCGTGTGTCTCTGTACAGTGTACTGATGATAGAAGACTGTTGTGTCTCTGTACAGTGTACTGATGATAGAGGACTGGTGTGTCTCTGTACAGTGTACTGATGATAGAGGACTGGTGTGTCTCGGTACAGTGTACTGATGATAGAGGACTGGTGTGTCTCTGTACAGTGTACTGATAGAGGACTGGTGTGTCTCGGTACAGTGTACTGATGATAGAGGACTGGTGTGTCTCTGTACAGTGTACTGATGATAGAGGACTGGTGTGTCTCTGTACAGTGTACTGATGATAGAGGACTGGTGTGTCTCTGTACAGTGTACTGATGACAGAGGACTGGTGTGTCTCTGTACAGTGTACTGATGATAGAGGACTTGTGTGTCTCTGTACAGTGTACTGATGATAGAGGACTCGTGTGTCTCTGTACAGTGTACTGATGATAGAGGACTGGTGTGTCTCGGTACAGTGGCAGACCAGTACCTTACTCCACTATTACCATTGTGGGAGTCTGTAAAGCACATGATGGTGTTGATCAGAGATCAATTCTGGCAGTTTCTCACTCCCCCCCCCCCCCCCCCCGTCTCTCTGTCTGTTTGTCTATCTCTCTGTTTCACTGATTAAATATTGTACACTGTTGCTTTGGTCTTGCTTGGGTGAGAGGAAAAAACGATATGGAAAAATGTGCCTTAAAAAAGTCTTAAATGGTGCCAGCTGTTTTTAGAACCCACACAGCAGGCTCTATTTTTGGCCGCTGGTATTTAAAGGGGAACTGGGTGCTAAGTTATTGCTAGTCTCGGCTTCTTTCATACACACATGTTAGAGGTTTCCACATTGTCTGTATTTCATGGAAGGCTGAAGACTCTTGACACTTTAGGACACAAGGATAGTCAGGGGATGCTTGTTAACTACACGTTACTGTCTGAGGGGTGTACAGGGTCTTACAGACAAATGACCATATTTGTAATAAAATGTACACCGTTTTGTGTTTGTCCCTAACCCCTTCCTATCCAATTACAGCTGACCCCCTGGTGAGGCAGGTGAAGAAAACTCGCATTAAAAGGGATGACTTCCAGATACTGAAGGTGATTGGTCGAGGGACCTTCAGTGAGGTGAGAGGAGGATGCTGGGATCATACTAGCCTCATTCAGCAGTTTAATATGATTCCCATGTTTACATTCACGTTGCTATTGTAGGTTGCCGTGGCGAAGATGCGTAACACGCAACAGGTTTATGCCCTTAAAATCATGAACAAGTGGGACATGCTGAAACGAGGAGAGGTACACAAACACATACACACACATACACACCAAAACACAGAACTACATGAAGTCTGTTCAAAGTTTGCAAAGTTGAGAAGGAGCAAGTTTCCTTTGTTGTTTGTAGCTTGTGATGTGGGTCAACATTTATCTTGGTATTCGTCTCATTGTTTGTGTGTGTGCATGTGTGTGACTTTGTGTACCACACAGACAGCATGTTACCAGGAGGAAAGAGAGGTTCTATTGAAGGGTGACCGACGCTGGATTACTGAGCTCCACTACGCTTTCCAGGATGACAACTATCTGGTAGGTCAGGGGTTAAGGGTCAGGGTAGTGAGGAGTTAAGATTAGGGGTTAAGGGTCAGGGTAGTGAGGAGTTAAGATTAGGGGTTAAGGGTCAGGGTAGTGAGGAGTTAAGGTTAGGGGTTAAGGGTCAGGGTAGTGAGGAGTTAAGGTTAGGGGTTAAGGGTCAGGGTAGTGAGGAGTTAAGGTTAGGGGTTAAGGGTCAGGTTTGTGAGGAGCAGAGTTGGGTAACGTTACTTTTTAAAGTAACTAATTACAGTTACTAGTTACATTCCTTGTAAAGTAACTACTTACGTTACTTAGTTACTTGCTGTAGAGAGTAAGGCGTTAAGTTACTTTTGGGTTACATTAAGAAAAGTCTTTTATTTCTAAGACAATTCACCTTTGTCACTCTTAGGCCCAGAAGGCACATTTAATGGGTTGACCTCAGCAATAGCACATATTGTACTGAATATTCAGTGTCACTTGCATATAACATGATCAATCCTCACTATACAGCAAGACGGATCAAGGTAATAATCCACCATAATGAAAAGCAATATTTGTATGAAGTTCTTGAATCAAGAAACTCTTTAATAATAATGTTGTAAAATGCCAGGCAGAAGTCTAGTAGTTAACTAGCTCTACAATTTACCAGGGCTAGGCTAGGGGGGGCATCGTGTATAGCATGCCTACAGTCTACAGTCAGAGCTCGCGCAAGAAGGTGGAACATAAAGGAGATACCCTTTCCAAAACTTGTAATGGTGTAGCTAATAGTTTGTGAAAGACCCAGAGAAACACAAATATCCAAATTAGTGTGGTTGGAGCAAAACCAACAGGCAGGTAGCTCTCCAGGAACTTGGTTGGAGACCCTACATACTTGTTCAACATCAGATTGCTAATATCTCTGTATTACAAACAATTGTAACAACAGAACGATAGAACAAGATTAGTTTCCATTTTAAGAATCCTGTGTTCCTGTTTGTCTCCCTCTCAGTACCTGATGTTCCTGTTTGTCTCCCTCTCAGTAGCTGATGTCCCTGTTTGTCTCCCTCTCAGTAGCTGATGTCCCTGTTTGTCTCCCTCTCAGTAGCTGATGTCCCTGTTTGTCTCCCTCTCAGTAGCTGATGTCCCTGTTTGTCTCCCTCTCAGTAGCTGATGTTCCTGTTTGTCTCCCTCTCAGTAGCTGATGTCCCTGTTTGTCTCCCTCTCAGTAGCTGATGTCCCTGTTTGTCTCCCTCTCAGTAGCTGATGTTCCTGTTTGTCTCCCTCTCAGTAGCTGATGTCCCTGTTTGTCTCCCTCTCAGTAGCTGATGTTCCTGTTTGTCTCCCTCTCAGTAGCTGATGTTCCTGTTTGTCTCCCTCTCAGTAGCTGATGTCCCTGTTTGTCTCCCTCTCAGTAGCTGATGTTCCTGTTTGTCTCCCTCTCAGTAGCTGATGTCCCTGTTTGTCTCCCTCTCAGTAGCTGATGTCCCTGTTTGTCTCCCTCTCAGTAGCTGATGTTCCTGTTTGTCTCCCTCTCAGTAGCTGATGTTCCTGTTTGTCTCCCTCTCAGTAGCTGATGTCCCTGGTTGTCTCCCTCTCAGTAGCTGATGTCCCTGTTTGTCTCCCTCTCAGTACCTGGTGATGGACTACTATGTGGGGGGGGACCTGCTGACCCTGCTGAGCAAGTTTGGGGACTGTCTCCCTGAGGACATGGCCCAGTTTTACCTGGCTGAGATGATCCTGGCCATAGACTCGGTCCACAGACTGGGTTATGTGCATCGGTGAGTCTCTTGCTATCGGCTACGCAGACACACAGCTCGCAGGTCAGCAAGGGAACACGTTTTTGGCGTTACTAAGACATTTAAAATAGTGTGAATACAATGAAAGCTATAAAAACATTTGAAGCATCGGTTACACAACAGCATTGACCAACCATAGTCTAGAGTTTGCCTAGCAACACAGTTTGCCTAGCAACACAACCCGTTTACACCAGTTATCAAGAAACACAGCTAACAACAGTGTGATTGCCCCTAAGGTGTTTAATCAAGTATTGCCTGGACAGTTAAAATATGTGTGGATTCAAATATATGATCTGGAAATGTACTGTGTAAAGATGTAGAAACCTGTTCTATCATTACAAACATACACAACTGTGTCTATGGCCATTGTTTGTGTTTGTGTGTATTATTCGTTGATCCTTCTTCAGAGATATTAAGCCTGACAACATCCTGCTGACCGCCACCGGCCACATCCGGCTGGGAGACTTTGGCTCCTGCCTCAGGGTCCAGGAGGATGGCATGGTGAGATATGACCATACTGCTGGGGAAACCTGCCCCTTGTTTTCCATAACAGTCGGCCACTTTCATGTGTACAGTACAAACGGTGTGTGTGTTGATGTTTGTGTTCATGTGTAGCCAGTGTGTATCTGTGAAACTCACTCCTCAGGTATGTAACAGGCCACCCGCGTCAACGAATTGCTAGCTTTTCGTTGGCGTAGTTGGTAGTGGTGGCGCTTGGGAAGCCAGAGGTGGTAAGTTCGAACCCAGTGCGGGACGATTTGCCCGATACCTCTGACGGAGCTTGCAAAACCACGTCTGTTACACATGCTTTACGGTGCGTGTGTAGGTGCACTCCTCCTTGGCGGTGGGGACCCCTGACTACTTGTCCCCAGAGATCCTGCGAGCCGTGGAGGGCGGCGGGGTCTACGGGCAGGAGTGTGACTGGTGGGCGCTGGGCGTCTGTGCCTACGAGATGCTGCTAGGCATCACGCCCTTCTACACAGAGTCCATCTCCCAGACGTACGCAAAGATCGTGCACTTCCAGGTCAGAGGGCAGACTCAGACACAGCTAGCTCAGAATGAAGACAAGTATAATAAAAGTGGAATGTTGGTAGTGCAGTTACTGTGCATTTAAAATATCATTGTGACAGAATGTTTGACAAATGAAATACAATAGGTATTAACATCTTAACATGAAAGGTCTTGTACATCTACCAACAAGATACTGTATATTGAGATACAGTACATCTGTATATTTTTCCTAACAAACAAGGGTCCATCATATTATCCTCCAGGAGTATTTTGAGTTCCCAGCATCTGGTCCTGAGGTGTCAGAAGTGGCACGTTCCTTCATCTCAGGGCTGATCTGTGAGCGGGAGGCTCGTCTGGGGCGACAGGGCCCAGGAGACTTCTGGGATCATCCCTTCTTCAGAGGGCTGGACTGGGGCTCCCTGCACCAGCTGCCCGCTCCCTTCCAGCCTGAGGTGTCCAATCCCACAGACACCTCCAATTTTGATGTGCTGGATGACTGTTTGAGGGAAATGGTACTTTGTACACACACTATGACAATACTGTTTTTCTCTTTTCTTTTAAATTATTTGGTTAAGTATTTAAATGTTTGGTTTCGTCTGGCAGGAGACCCTGTCTGATGTGATGGACAGGGCCCCTGTTGGAGTTCACTTGGCTTTTGTTGGATATTCCTACACAGCCACAAGGTACATGTTTGGTATATCCCAGCAGTTGTGTGAATACTTTAAGTTTTAATCAGATAGTATAATATAGGCAATATAAAAAAGCTAATAGGCCAGTCTCTTACAGGCAGACAGGGGCCTTGGATCGCAGTTGTGACATCATGATTGAATTTGATAACCAACGTTTCAGAGAATGTGAAAGTCTTCATCTTCAAGAGAAGCAGGTAGGTTGGTCTTGTTTTTCCTGGTCTGGTTTAGCAGAAGTACCATCACAAGTCCTTTGCATCTTTAAGCGAGAATGCAAGCTGTCACTGACAGCATCTAAAATGTGTCTGTCTGCTGTGACGGGTAGCTGGGTTTAGTGGCTGCTGTATCCAGGCAGTCTGATAAGTGGTTAGGGTTAGAGTCTGATAAGTGACGGTGGTGTGGGTTTAGTGGCTGCTGTATCTCCCACCTGTTTTCTTGGACAGGCAGTCTGATAGTGTCTGTCAGTCTGGTGGTGTGTGTTTCAGACTCAGGTGTGGCAGGTCAGAGAGGCAGAAGACTCGCCTGGTTCTCTGGAGAAGAGCTCTGCAGCGTGCACTCACAGCACAGCTCAGGACCACATTACGAGACTTGATGAGGATTTGCACAGGTGCAGAGAACCCCATGAGCAACACACTAAATACCCTATAAAATAGTTAATTGCAGTTCGAGCTTTTAAATTAATTCTTTTCCTTTTGATTCATTCTGCAAAATCACATCCATATAGCTGTAGTACGTAGAAGGCAATGTGACCAAATGTAATTAGGATAGCCTATGAATAAATTACAATGAATAACACAACAATAAATGTTTATAATAATGAATAACTGTAATTTATTGCTATTTAATGCTTTTAAATGGTAAATGTTCTCATTTATAAATGTCTCCATCCATCCACTCAGACGGCTACAGGAGGCAGAGAGGAGGAACGGAGATCTGGAGGGGGAACTGGCGAGGCTGAGAGGAGATCTGGAGGGTGAACTGGCGAGGCTGAGAGGGGAGATCCAGGGTTTGAGGAGCTGCAGGGACACAGGCAAGGACACATCCCCTCCCGACGCGTCCCCTCCAGACACGTCCCCTCCCGTCCCCTCCAGACGCGTCCCCTCCAGACGCGTCCCCTCCAGACGCGTCACCTCCAGACGCGTCCCCTCCAGACAAATCCCCTCCAGACGCGTCCCCTCCAGACAAATCCCTTCCAGACGCGTCCCCTCCAGACGCGTCCCCTCCAGACAAATCCCCTCCAGACACGTCCCCTCCAGACGCGTCCCCTCCAGACGCGTCCCCTCCAGACGCGTCCCCTCCAGACGCGTCCCCTCCAGACGCGTCCCCTCCAGACGCGTCCCCTCCAGACACGTCCCCTCCAGACACATCCCCTCCAGACATGTCCCCTCCCAATTCGTTATCCTCTGAGCAGCAGCTGCTCCTTCTGCCTCATATCCATAACCTGTGGTGGGCTTAGGGTTAGCATCGAGCACATCAGATCAACTTTTTCATACAGGCGATCATACTGCCTAGCATCTCAACAGTCTGCAGTCTCAAAATAAAGGTTGTATGGTAAGAGGTCCAGACAATATGAGACTCAGTAAGTGAGAGAGCAGCATAGAAGCCTAAGCTGCATCTGCTTATGTTGGAGCACTCTGGTCGCAGCAGTAAATATCAATGCTAAGAATAGACCTGGTATGCAGTGATTGGACTTCCCCCTCGGTAAATCAAAACGCAGTGGTGAGCCTTTTGAAGATGGAATGTTAGATCTATTCTTCAGGAATGAAAGGTTCGTCTCCTACAATGCACAATAGCAGTAGCATACTTATGCAAAAGTATCCTTAATTGTCTTTCCATTAGAAGAGGTTGAATTGGTAAAATATCAGAACCCAAGCTCTAACTAGTGTAGAGCCCGTGGAATATATCTCAGGTTGCTAGTTCTTTTAACTAAACAGACAGAATGTGTTTTCCCTTGTAAATTTCCCTATTTTTAATCAACAATTTGTTGAATAAGCTTGTCAGTTAGCCACTACAACAGTTATCTGGCTATACAATCTGTAGTCATATGGGTAGCTAGCTCTAATGTTAGGTGCTGAAAGCCAAACTGTAAAGTGCTAGCTAGATGGCTAATGCTATGTGGTGACTGGTGATATAAAGCGAACCCACACTGACACCTTGGCCTCCTCATACAACAGGAAACCTCTCTTTGCCTTAAGTTCATGGCAATGTGAGAAATAAAATGTTCGTTGCTGAAGTGGGGTCTTTGCCAGTTTCTTGTGAAATGCATTCTGTATGCATTAGTTCGTTTCTGAGTGTTGTTGTTGTGTTTTCAACAAACGCTAGTTGAAGTGCCCATCGGCCATCGCTAGGCAGCGAATCCATTTATTTATTAAATAAACAAAAAAACACAAATACATGCTCTGTATGTAAGATTACTACCATTATTGTGTCAGTTGGGATGTAGGGATAACAAAAGTGAGACCAATTTGTTTGCTGACCAAGAGCACCCCCTAGCCTACTGGTCAGAAAATTCCATTTGAGACTGGAGAAACCACTGAAAATTGCAGCGACACTTTAAACATTTATAGACCTATTTATTGTTCTAACAGCTCATACACATTGCACATCCTTTGGTCCTCAGCAACACACCTAACCATTTGCAACTTCTTTGTATGCTTGGTTCAGTAACCCTAACCCTTCACGTGCCTCTCTCTCCTCCAATCACGGAGCTGCTCTCTTAATGTGCCTCTCTCTCATCCAATCACAGAGCTGCTTCTTCCTCTCTCTCCTCCAATCACAAAGCTTCTCCCTAAATGTGCCTCTCTCTCCTCCTATCACAGGGCTGCTCTCTTAATGTGCCTCTCCTCCTATCACAGGGCTGCTCTCTTAATGTGCCGCTCTCTCCTCCTATCACAGGGCTGCTCTCTTAATGTGCCTCTCTCTCCTCCTATCACAGGGCTGCTCTCTTAATGTGCCTCTCTCTCCTCCTATCACAGAGCTGCTCTCTTAATGTGCCTCTCTCTCCTCCTATCACAGAGCTGTGCGTCTGCTCATCACCTCTGTGTCTGCCTGCCCACTGTGTGGACCTCGCGGGGCATGTAAGCCTGTTCACTCCACTCTCTTTCTCCATTTCTGTCTGATATGGATAACTTGAAGGTATTCTAGGGACACTTCTGACATAGGTCTTATGGAAGCTTGTAGCTGTTGTTGCCGGGAGCCAGGTTGAATTTGTGTAAATAAAGTAAACGTGTCAAGAAAGTACCAACAACTATTTATATAACTCCCATAAACTATCTTGTAACCAGGGCCAATGTCTCTTACTGCTCTAAGCTCTTGTGCCCAGTGACTGATGCCCTGATTTGACTGTGTTCCAGATGAAGACAGTGCCCCCCTCCTGTCATTACCCGCTGGTGATCCCACTACATCGCCACTTGTTGCTGTTTCACAGGGTAAAGATACCACACCACATCCTGCTACACAAGATACCACACCACATCCTGCTTCACAAGATACCACACCACATCCTGCTACACAAGATACCACACCACATCCTGCTTCACAAGATACCACACCACATCCTGCTACACAAGATACCACACCACATCCTGCTACACAAGATACCACACCACATCCTGCTACATAAGATACCACACCACATCCTACTGCTTCACAAGATACCACACCACATCCTGCTTCACAAGATACCACACCACATCCTGCTACACAAGATACCACACCACATCCTGCTTCACAAGATACCACACCACATCCTGCTACACAAGATACCACACCACATCCTGCTACACAAGATACCACACCACATCCTGCTACACAAGATACCACACCACATCCTGCTACACAAGATACCACACCACATCCTGCTACACAAGATACCACACCACATCCTGCTACACAAGATACCACACCACATCCTACTGCTTCACAAGATACCACACCACATTCTGCTGCTTCACAAGATACCACACCACATCCTGCTACACAAGATACCACACCACATCCTGCTACACAAGATACCACACCACATCCTGCTACACAAGATACCACACCACATCCTGCTACACAAGATACCACACCACATCCTACTGCTTCACAAGATACCAAACCACATCCTACTGCTTCACAAGATACCACATCACATCCTGCTTCACAAGATACCACACCACATCCTGCTTCACAAGATACCACACCACATTCTGCTGCTTCACAAGATACCACACCACATCCTGCTTCACAAGATACCACACCACATCCTGCTACACAAGATACCACCCCACATCCTGCTACACAAGATACCACACCACATCCTACTGCTACACAAGATACCACACCACATCCTGCTACACAAGATACCACACCACATCCTGCTTCACAAGATACCACACCACATCCTACTACACAAGATACCACACCACATCCTACTACACAAGATACCACACCACATCCTGCTACACAAGATACCACACCACATCCTGCTACACAAGATACCACACCACATCCTACTGCTACACAAGATACCACACCACATCCTGCTTCACAAGATACCACACCACATCCTGCTTCACAAGATACCACACCACATTCTGCTGCTTCACAAGATACCACACCACATCCTGCTTCACAAGATACCACACCACATCCTGCTTCACAAGATACCACACCACATCCTGCTGCTTTACATTGGTCAAGGGATCACACTACACCATGCACCTGAGAGATGGATCTATCAATGTTGAGGGCAAAGGAATACTTTTACATTTTGTTTTTCTATATTATTGTTTGACTCTACCTCTTTCTCTCACTTCCTCTATCTCTCTCTCACACACACACACACACACACACACACACACACACACACACACACACACACACAGGTGCGTTGGCCACAAGCGAGATGTGAGTCATACCTGCTGGTGTGTGCGGAGGGGGGTGATCTGCTAGCTTGGGGGAGAAAGTGTTGTAAAGAGCTTTCATGACGGCCCTGCTCACCTACAGCGAGCGGGAGCATCTCTTCCCCTCGCCTGTCTCCCCGCCTTACAGACACAACAGGATGGAACCAGGTGGACTCCACCTCGGTACAGGAGGCAAACCACAGGGTCTTCCTGGTTGACAAAACAGGGGAATAAGATTTCAGATTTGCTGTCACTTAATGGAGTTGTAATTCGAACTTGGTATTCATGGAATGGACACAGAAGTTCTAGACTGACGAAATGAAGAAATTAAATGGAATTTCAGAAATGAAGGACATTCTCGAATGGATCAACAAAGGAAATACCCAAGTGAGGTTAAGATGGTTTACGTAAAGTGAGGCATGGAAACAACAAGGACATCAATGAGACAGAAGACACTGGTTGGAACATAGGTTAGGGTTAGGGACCCTTGTTGGAGCAGCAAACGTAGGGGACACTAAGACACACTGCTGTCTGCTCAGACCTCGTTGGTGAATTTGAAGGACCAGTTACACTGTGTGTGTTTTTATTACATATGCATATACATGTATCTATGCATCCAGGTGTGGGTTGTGTTGAGTGTGAGGTATTCATTGCACTAGGGCAGGTTGTGCCTCTACAGAATACTCCATCACAGTATGTATGTAGTATGTTGGCAGCAAAACCGTGGAGGAATATATAGGGCTCCATAAGTAATGTGCACTGTTGATCTTTGTCCAGAGCTTCACAACTTCATGCATTGTTTGAGGGAAATAAGGCTCAATGAGAAAATGTATTTATGCGGATTATGGGTTGATGTATTTCGATGGTTAGAACTGAAATAGTAGCATTGTTTTAGGCTCAAATCCCGAATACACAGTGCATAAAGTATTCATACCCCTTAAATGTTTTGCCATTTTGATAGAGCCATTATAGGGTATTGTGTGAGATTCAAAAGGACAATTTAAAAAATATGCCGTTATAGACCAAGGTTGTGGCGGGTCTGAATACTTTACGAATAGCACATACGATTTTCCACCTTTAGACTTTTCTGTTATATGCAAGGCCATGTCTGTTATATGCAAGGCCATGTCTGTTATATGCAAGGTCATGTCTGTTATATGCAAGGCCATGTCTGCACCTTGATGTTTTAAGCCGACCGTAAGCATCTTACACAGTGAAGAGGAAGCTGTATGAGTGATGTTAAGTAGGTGTGAGGAAAATACTGGAACTCCTGAGAGAACGCATGTTGGGTTAGGCACAATATAGCTGCAAGGCACTGGTGTTGCAAAGTGGTGTTGAGCAAAATAAATTCACCCACAGCTACTTTTAAGGTTGATATATTTATATATTGAATTTGTATTTAAAAGCAATGAAATTATACTTAAACATAAACCTTTATTTCACCCATCAAATTATTGGAGTATTAATTCATAAAATATTTATTAGTTAATTCCTAAGATTGATTTCTAAAGTATGTTTTCCTCTTAACTGTCAGCAAAAATGTTCACAAATGTCTTGATTGTTAAATCCTCTTCAGTGATCCAGGAGAGTAAGAAGAAGGATTTGTCTCTTGGCAGCATCAGACCATCACATGTAATACCCTGGGGTGGAGTACATTAAAAAGGGGCTCAGTTTGTGTTCCCCAGCGCCGGGCGTGCCGACATGTTCATGTGCCTGGCGCCGGTAGTAGCGCCGCAGGGCGGGGCTACCAGGGTGGCACTGCCGCACGTGCAGGAAGTACTCGTCTGGTCGGTTGGACGTGTAGCCGCAGTCTTCACACACAAAGATCTTGGAGCGTCGCTGGCGGTAGGCGTACTGCTGCCTCACTCCGTGGATCTTCCTCAGGTGGGACTCCAGTGAGCAGCGCTGTGTGAAGGCCTTCTCACACAGCTCACATCGGTATGGGCGAATGCCTGAGGAGCAGGTGTAGAGTGTGTCTGTTTGCTTGTGGTGCCTGGATATACATGTATACATTGTATTTCCCAGCAGTATTGAGATATTACAGTAACAATTCTCCGTGGTGTGTGTAAGCTGGGTAGAATCCTCACCTGTGTGTGTGCGCATGTGCCTCTTGAGGTCGAAGGTGTCATTGAAGCCTTTGCCACAGTACCTGCAGGGATGTCTCTTGACCAGGCTGTGGCACTTGAGGTGCCGTGTGAGCATGCGCTGCAGGGGGAACACCTTGTGGCACAGCGCGCATACATGGTCCCCTGCAGACGTGGGCATGGAGCGGGGCTAGGGGAGAGAGCACAGCTTCACTACTACAGCAGGGTTACAATCACAACTGTTACTCTGGCTACTAAGATGAGCTGACAGACAAAAGTAGGCACTCAGACACATTTGTATACCCTCCCATACACATGTTATACATTCTTGTTTTCACAGAATTATACACAGCAACCATACATCAACAATGATAACCCTACTGTAGGGACGAATGGATTAAAGTACCTTGGCTCTGGAGGCTAGAGCATGAGGTTGTGGGGCCAGGGTCTGTGTGAGGAGAGTCGGCCAGCTCTGGCTTGGACCTGGTCCTGACACTGCCTTCTGTGTGAGGAGAGTCGGCCAGCTCTGGCTTGGACCTGGTCCTGACACTGCCTTCTGTGTGGCACCTCCAGATCCTCTCCCTGATCCTGTGGAGGAGCGGGGAGGACTGGAGGTCTGGGGAGGTCCAGGGCCGGTGACAGATCCTCTCCCTGATCCTGTGGAGGAGCGGGGAGGACTGGAGGGCTGGGGTGGTCCAGGGCCGGTGACAGGAGAAGATGCCAGCTCTTTATCCTCACTTACTGTCAAACAGAAGACAGGAAAACTCAGTGAGCTACACGGCATGTTTATAAAGAATTGTCACAAAAATCTATTGTGTAAATCTGTACAGATGATACCTCAGCAAAAATCTATACAATAAAATTACTTATCATTGATTTCAATGGCACACACAATACACACATGTGGTGAAAGAATGTCTTATAACGAATTAACTAATTATGTTGAGTGTTAATTGCTCTCTATGTCACTGGATATTAGGGAGCAACATGTAAAGCATTAATACAGTAGATTCCAAAATCACCACTCACGCGTCTGGTTATCTTCCTGCCTGCCAGTCTGCCGGGGATCTCTCCATCTCCACCCCCCACACCTACCCTGCTTCTTCTTTACAAGGAAGGACCGCGGCATTCTCCTCTGCTGTCATCCAAGACCTTCTAGGTTCTGCCTTCACATCTGACAGTCCCCCTTATTAGGATTGGGACCAGGCGGACCTTATACCTCCTTCAACTGAGACACTTTACCCACACCAACGTCCACCTACTAAGCAGCTAAAGAAAATCACTGCACTCATTTCCATAATCTGAACTGAGCTGAGTGAGACTGCTGGCTCTGGGGGGGGGGGGGGGGGGGGGTGTTTTGACTGGTGTGCACCTGTGTTGACTGTGCACATGATGCTCTTTTAACTGGTCCCCCGCTGGTTTTGCATGGCAGGCAGTGAGAATCTGGCCTCCTCATTCAAGTGGACCTTAGCATGCAAATGTTGGCCGGGCCTTGCCCGACCTGAGGCCCTGAGTAACAGGAGCGTGCACGGAGAAGCCCGCAGTCAGAACTGGTAGTAAAATCTGCCTTTACTTTCCTCTCCTCATGGCTCTGATTGTCTGGTGAGGCTGAGCCCCTAGTACAACACAGACAAAGGCCCTTCAAATGCTGTGAAAAGGACTAAGCCTTGGACTGTTTGCCATCCGTTGACAGCTCAGTTGAAAGAACTTGTGAACTGTCAAGTATTGTTGTTTGTTGTCCTCACCCACTCCGTAATTTGATAATCCCCCAATGCTTTAAAAACAATTATTTGAAGGATTGATTTTGAATTAATTGGTTTGTTCCCTAGCTATATCTACGTGTTTTTATCTACCATGTCACACTATATATTTAATGAATGATCTGTTCATTGAAACACAAACCACAAAATCTAAAAGTAATTGATGTTTGGGCTTTCTGACATTCACAAGTCATGAAGGTCAAACCTGAAACATGTCTGATGTTACCACACCATGTTGTTCAGTGACAAAGGACAGAAACGGAACTTTGAAAGGCTCATTTCACTGAACTCTGCATGGCAAATGTAGCTGCAGAAAACTCTCATGCAAATACTCTAGAGGTCACTGGAAGCACAACTCAACAGGATGATCCTTTACCTCTTTGGTAAGAACGAAGATTATACCGGTTTAAAGAGCAGTCAGTTATTTAATTCCCCTTGAGGCTTTCACGTTGGCTGTTTGAATGGTAACATACAAGTATGCAATAATGGTCCTGGTACACTTCCTGGTACACTTCCTGGTACATTGCACATTTCCTGGTACACTTCCTGGTACACTTCCTGGTACATTGCACATTTCCTGGTACACTTCCTGGTACACTTCCTGGTACACTTCCTGGTACACTTCCTGGTACACTTCCTGGTACATTGCACATTTCCTGGTACACTTCTTGGTATGGCAGCTGCTCCTCTGCTGATGTCCCTCCAGAGGGGGGTGAGGGTGAGGGTGAGGACGGGAGAGCGTGTCCCTCCAGAGGGGGGTTAGGGTGAGGGTGAGGACGGGAGAGCGTGTCCCTCCAGAGGGTGGTGAGGGTTAGGCTGAGGGTGAGGACGGGAGAGCGTGTCCCTCCAGAGGGGGGTGAGGGTTAGGGTGAGGGTGAGGACGGGAGAGCGTGTCCCTCCAGAGGGTGGTGAGGGTTAGGCTGAGGACGGGAGAGCGTGTCCCTCCAGAGGGGGGTTAGGCTGAGGACGGGAGAGCGTGTCCCTCCAGAGGGTGGTGAGGGTGAGGGTGAGGACGGGAGAGCATGTCCCTCCAGAGGGTGGTGAGGGTTAGGGTGAGGACGGGAGAGCGTGTCCCTCCAGAGGGGGGTTAGGGTTAGGGTGAGGACGGGAGAGCGTGTCCCTCCAGAGGGTGGTGAGGGTTAGGGTGAGGACGGGAGAGCGTGTCCCTCCAGAGGGTGGTGAGGGTTAGGGTGAGGACGGGAGAGCGTGTCCCTCCAGAGGGTGGTGAGGGTTAGGCTGAGGACGGGAGAGCGTGTCCCTCCAGAGGGGGGTTAGGGTTAGGGTGAGGACGGGAGAGCGTGTCCCTCCAGAGGGTGGTGAGGGTGAGGGTGAGGACGGGAGAGTGTGTCCCTCCAGAGAGTGGTGAGGGTTAAGGTGGGGCTGAGGACGGGAGAGCATGTCCCTCCAGAGGGGGGTTAGGGTTAGGGTGAGGACGGGAGAGCGTGTCCCTCCAGAGGGTGGTGAGGGTTAGGGTGAGGACGGGAGAGCGTGTCCCTCCAGAGGGGGGTGAGGGTTAGGGTGAGGACGGGAGAGCGTGTCCCTCCAGAGGGTGGTGAGGGTTAGGGTGAGGACGGGAGAGCGTGTCCCTCCAGAGGGTGGTGAGGGTTAGGGTGAGGACGGGAGAGCGTGTCCCTCCAGAGGGTGGTGAGGGTTAGGGTGAGGGTGAGGACGGGAGAGCATGTCCCTCCAGAGGGGGGTTAGGGTTAGGGTGAGGGTGAGGACGGGAGAGCGTGTCCCTCCAGAGGGTGGTGAGGGTTAGGGTGAGGACGGGAGAGCGTGTCCCTCCAGAGGGTGGTGAGGGTTAGGGTGAGGACGGGAGAGCGTGTCCCTCCAGAGGGGGGTGAGGGTTAGGGTGAGGGTGAGGACGGGAGAGCATGTCCCTCCAGAGGGTGGTGAGGGTTAGGGTGAGGACGGGAGAGCGTGTCCCTCCAGAGGGTGGTGAGGGTTAGGGTGAGGACGGGAGAGCGTGTCCCTCCAGAGGGTGGTGAGGGTTAGGGTGAGGACGGGAGAGCGTGTCCCTCCAGAGGGTGGTGAGGGTTAGGGTGAGGACGGGAGAGCGTGTCCCTCCAGAGGGTGGTGAGGGTTAGGGTGAGGACGGGAGAGCGTGTCCCCCCAGATGGTGGTGAGGGTTAAGGTGGGGCTGAGGACGGGAGAGCGTGTCCCTCCAGAGAGTGGTGAGGGTTAGGGTGAGTACGGGAGAGCGTGTCCCTCCAGAGGGTGGTGAGGGTGAGGGTGAGGGTGAGGACGGGAGAGCGTGTCCCTCCAGACGGTGGTGAGGGTTAGGGTGAGGACGGGAGAGCGTGTCCCTCCAGATGGTGGTGAGGGTTAAGGTGGGGCTGAGGACGGGAGAGCGTGTCCCTCCAGAGAGTGGTGAGGGTTAGGGTGAGTACGGGAGAGCGTGTCCCTCCAGAGGGTGGTGAGGGTGAGGGTGAGGACGGGAGAGCGTGTCCCTCCAGACGGTGGTGAGGGTTAGGGTGAGGACGGGAGAGCGTGTCCCTCCAGAGGGTGGTGAGGGTTAGGGTGAGGACGGGAGAGCGTGTCCCTCCAGAGGGTGGTGAGGGTTAGGGTGAGGACGGGAGAGCGTGTCCCCCCAGATGGTGGTGAGGGTTAAGGTGGGGCTGAGGACGGGAGAGCGTGTCCCTCCAGAGAGTGGTGAGGGTTAGGGTGAGTACGGGAGAGCGTGTCCCTCCAGAGGGTGGTGAGGGTGAGGGTGAGGGTGAGGACGGGAGAGCGTGTCCCTCCAGAGGGTGGTGAGGGTTAGGGTGAGGGTGAGGACGGGAGAGCGTGTCCCTCCAGAGGGTGGTGAGGGTGAGGGTGAGGACGGGAGAGCGTGTCCCTCCAGAGGGGGGTGAGGGTTAGGGTGAGGGTGAGGACGGGAGAGCGTGTCCCTCCAGAGGGGGGTGAGGGTTAGGGTGAGGGTGAGGACGGGAGAGCGTGTCCCTCCAGAGGGTGGTGAGGGTTAGGGTGAGGACGGGAGAGCATGTCCCTCCAGAGGGTGGTGAGGGTTAGGGTGAGGACGGGAGAGCGTGTCCCTCCAGAGGGTGGTGAGGGTTAGGGTGAGGACGGGAGAGCGTGTCCCTCCAGAGGGTGGTGAGGGTTAGGGTGAGGACGGGAGAGCGTGTCCCTCCAGAGGGTGGTGAGGGTTAGGGTGAGGACGGGAGAGCGTGTCCCTCCAGAGAGTGGTGAGGGTTAGGGTGAGGACGGGAGAGCGTGTCCCTCCAGAGGGTGGTGAGGGTTAGGGTGAGGACGGGAGAGCGTGTCCCTCCAGAGGGTGGTGAGGGTTAGGGTGAGGGTGAGGACGGGAGAGCGTGTCCCTCCAGAGAGTGGTGAGGGTTAGGGTGAGGACGGGAGAGCGTGTCCCTCCAGAGGGTGGTGAGGGTTAGGGTGAGGACGGGAGAGCGTGTCCCTCCAGAGGGTGGTGAGGGTTAGGGTGAGGACGGGAGAGCATGTCCCTCCAGAGGGTGGTGAGGGTTAGGGTGAGGACGGGAGAGCGTGTCCCTCCAGAGGGTGGTGAGGGTGAGGGTGAGGACGGGAGAGCGTGTCCCTCCAGAGGGGGGTGAGGGTTAGGGTGAGGACGGGAGAGCGTGTCCCTCCAGAGGGGGGTGAGGACTGGAGAGCGCATCACTGGCTGTCACCTTCCCTCCGTGCCTCCACCAGGCCTCAGGAAAGTACATTACATTTAGTCATTTAGCAGACGCTCTTATCCAGAGAGACTTACAGTAAGTACAGGGACATTCCCCGAGGCAAGTAGGGTGAAGTGCCTTGTCCAAGGACACAACGTCATTTTGCACGGCCGGGAAACTAACCGGCAACCTTCTGATTACTAGCCCGATACCCTAACCGCTCAGCCACCTGACTTTCTACAAAGTACAGGACCACAGCCACTCAACCGATGGACTATTCTCTTCTAATACTTCAAAACTGGTTTTCAAGGTTTCAGGAGGTCAGAAAGGGTTAGGCAGAACTGCCTTACAAAGACTGGAGACTGTTGATTGTACTGTGTGTTGCTGTCCTTCAGAGCTGCCTAACTGTATGCAAATCCCAGGTTGAGTGCAGCAGCATGGAAATCCCTGGAAGGTTCTCACCACAAAAACAAGGTAGGGCAGGTGCTGTCTCTAAACACTCCTGGCTTTCAGGATATATTACTGTAGTCTGTCTCTACTTTGTATGTTACATTTTGAAGAGTTGTTGATGTAATGTAAGAACTCTGGTCTGAATATTCAGTTTCAAGGTACTATGATCTTAATGGGCAATATATCTGTCAGGTGACAGAGTAACATGCTGAACAATTAAATGAATTGACTGACAATGAGGAAAGGGCGCGTGAAGGACTTTGTCAGGGTGAATAGAGACCAAACAGAACTTGATGCAAGAGAACAGAAACCTTTTTGTCCTATTTGTTACGTTTCTGTTAGTAGTGACAGTTACACTCATATCCATTTAGATGTACTCATGAACATACAGCAAACAGAAATACTTTTTGTTTTTATTAGAGACTGCAGCTGCCCTTACAAAATACACACAGTTCAATGCAACATGCTTAGGACATATACTTCATCACATGACCATCACTTGTACTGGAGGGGAAAGCATGCAGGGAAATAGGGCCTGTTTTGTACATACTATGTACTGTATTGGTGCATATAAAAAAATGTTTTCTTCAATAATGATACTTTAGACAAATATTCAAAGGAACTTTTTTACTTGTCCTCATTACTGTAAGTCCTCTAGGTGCGGGCAGAACCAGACTCTGAATAACGAACAACTGAAACATTTGACTTGAGTCTTTATGAAGCGCTTGAAACCTTTGTCAACAGTGACCCCTACTGGCCACCATAGTCAACAGTGACCCCTACTGGCCATCCTAGCCAAAAGCTGTGCTTCATGTGCACTAGTAGAATCATTGTAAAATTACATTCACATAACAGTCACATGACAGTAAAGCTCTTAAAATTCTCAATCTTATAACATTTATAGTAAATTAGGTAAGACTTTTGAGGGAAACCAAAGGGTGTGCAACGTGTCCATTGATTACAAACAATTTAAAGCTGCACTAGGTAATATTATAAAGTATATTCAAATATGAGAAACAGTTCAATTCAAATTTAAAACATAAAACTACTTTTACAATAAATAGTCATAGGCCACACTTATCTTATCGCATATATTATTACTGTACGTATCCTTTTATCCTTTATTTATATATCATTTCCCTTTATATACTACTTTTACTGCTTTCTTTGCACTTCGGGTTGATGCTAAACTACGCAATGACAATAAAGTTGAATCTCATCTTATCTTATGCGACAATATGACAATTAGACAATATGTAACATGCATGTATACAGGTAGCCTATAGTTTACTATTTTTGACAGTTAAATTTGTAGAAAAGATATTTAGGTAAACGTGTCATCTAGGCCTAACATTTGTTGACGGTCCCTAACTATGAGCATTTTCTGAGCGGTCGGTTAAAAACACCGTTGTACCGTTGGTTCTAAACCCCGGGTGAACATAGTGAAGACTCAGGGATCACTTGTTGAAAATCCAACGTTGTGAAGACCGTTGCACTCCATCTGTGGACCCCGGGTCAAAGCAAGATCCAGTCGGGAACAGATGTCTGCAGGTGTCTGTTGGGTAGCCTTAGCACGGTCATATGGTAGGCCTACTCGTTTCTTTTAAACTATTGTTTGTCACCTCTGTGCATTTTCCTTGTGTTTAGCCTGAATATAGGCTGTATATCATCCTGTCTTTATTTACTGCTGTAATGCCATCATTTCCCCGATAGGGGATGAATAAAGCATGTATTTCTTATCTATTTTGCCCTTCAGTAAATCCCTTAGCCTACCCAGTCCACCTCCATCTTTTGACTTGACAAAAAATCCTGAAACAAAAGGTATACGTTTGATAAATAAAATAACTTATTAAAGTAAGAAACTGTTCGGTAAATGAGGAATGGAGAGAACACTTGGAGACAAAGGGTTAAAGAGAAGCGTTACATTTAATGATAGGCCTATGATATTTATATCACAACACTTAAACCACTGTCATTGTCGTGCGTGAGAAAATGTAGAATAGTTGATGCTGAGGTTCTGAAACTATCATCCAACACATACATTAAGGAAGTCATAATGTCGCTGAAGAATTTTCCTCACATCCTATATTTGGTTTAAACCCCCTCCCACCCCTCGCGCCCCTCCCGCCAGCCGACCGAGCATGCCTGGATGGTCCATCCTCCCGGTCCGAACCAGGAAACGACCGTGTGTGCGGCTCCCACCTCTCGCATAGCCCAACACAGTGGCACGCCAGCCAGACAGATGTGTTTTGGCAATCGACTTTAGCTTCATAATATTTATGCATTTCATATTTAAACACCGGTTTGTAATCCGGAATCAAGAAGCTAGATTCAGACCGGAAATTTTCTCCCTGTTCTACAATGAGGTAAGGGCGTGAATCAAATTTCAGACGTTTTTAGTGTCACTATTCTTGAATAGATCACAGTAAATTGTCGTGTATTTTTCCAGAAAATGGCATTTTCAGTATTTATTGAATATATATTTAACAATATCGTGGGTTCCGTTCAGACAAAGTTGACAGTAGCCTACACCACAAAGGCAGCTAGAGCTTGTGCTAAGTAATAACTGCTAAAGCTGTTAGTTAGAAGATTTGATCCATCTCCAAGGGAAAATTTGGTAATTTGGCAATTGTGAATAAAAATTACCTAATAATAACAATAGTAGTAGTAGTAAAGGTACTTCCTAATTTATGTTCGCATTCCCATTGTAAAAAGAGTATTGGTTGACAGACACAGTTTGTCAAATTCTGGTATTACTTATATATTGTACAATATAGAAAATGAATAATAATAATACTAATCAATTATTAAGAGAGGCGATATTTCAGTGGCTCATACGTAGGGTAGGATATGAACTATCAGCCTAACGACCTGAAGACATTGGTTATGCATTTCAAACTAAGACAAAGTTGTACATCTGGACATCACTGTGCTATATGCTAGGCGGACACTTTACACTGCTTTCTGTAACATGATCGTCAAATGCAATAAAAAACATTTAACCATGGGGCTTGACAGTTTCCGACAGATCAGCACCTCCAACCAACCTAAACCCTCAAATACAATGGTAATATCAAGGTGTAATCACAGAGACCATATCCTCAGCAATAGCAGAGTACTCTTCTAATAAATAAAGTGCCATGAGGGTGGTCAAAGCCCCTCACTAGTGTGCTATCAGATTAGTAGCCGTCTCATGACTCTACAGTGTAGGGCTTCCTCTGCTCTGTCTCTGGGTCCAGCACCAGGTGAGATGATGGTGTTAGTACAGTAGCACACAGTGAGACAGGTTGGGTGATAACGTGATCAGAGAAGCTTGCTCAGTATAACCTCATGTCTTTACAAGCTGTCGGGCCAAACATTACTCCCACCATTACTGACCCCACCCTGAGCATGAGTTCCTCTGTACCTGCATCTCCCTCGTCCAGGGAGTGTTAGAGCTCACTACATCACTGACAGAGGAGGTGGAAGTGAGGCCAGAGTGTGTGAGATTCACTTTGTGACACTAAGATGAAATGTGTTGTGGTTTCTTCCAGCCTGTGTCAAAGTCACACGCTGCAGACTGTGCAACAGCTGGTAAACCCATGTGTCACTTACACACACACACGCGCGCGCGCACACACACACACACAAACAACAGACACACAGTGGCCAGGGAATATTTTAAAAGTGTTTTAATTTGTTTCCTGTTCCCATTGTAGGGCTCAAATATATACAGGCTTTCTTACAAGTAAAGATAATCTACTTGTATGAATGAGTCCTCGCTAACTTTTCCCTCAGTGTCCACAGCAGTGTTATTTCTGGTGTTCTGGAGATTATACAAATGAGAGGAGAGAGTAATGCCAGACAAGAAATAGTACTTAACCCTTGTGCTGCCTTCGGGTCACATGACCCAAAGGTTCATAATGAACCATCGTTGTGTTTACCCAATTTTACCCAATACAAAAACAAATAAAAATAATTTTCTTTTAACCTTCGCAATGTGGGGGGTCTGAGACAGCCCAACGGTTAAAAGAAAATGTTTTACTTTGTTTTTGTATGCGGTAAAGTTGTCGCAATACGACGGTGGGTCACAACGACTGATGGGTCAGAATGACCCGAAGATAACACAAGGGTTAAGAACAAAACAGATCAAACACACAGAAATTGTCTTCTACTAAGTCTTTCTGAGGCACCCAGATAAGTCCACACAGTGAACAGTGATATTTTAGATACCAGGAAGTATGCAAGGTCAAAGATCCGCTTTTTTTAGATCTTTTTTCCCCCCACATGCATTGCCTGCTACTTTTTCACTCGTATTAAACTGTCTGCCCTCTCACATGACTGCTACTCGTGTCAACAAGATAAAAAGGTTTCGTCAAAAATGAGCAAACTAAATTATGTTTCCTTTTTTGTCTAAACCTGAGTAACAGCTTCCTCCTCTATCCACACGAGCATCATGAACTGACATTACACAGGCTTGTCTTACAGGTCTGTGGTGTTGCGTATTGTTGTGTGTGCGTGTGTGTGTGTGCATGTTTGGGGTCAGATGCTTCCTGTCTGAAACTAGACAAACACTGAGACAAAAGCGTGTGAATTGCAACCTTACTGTCATACAGCGTGTGGGCCTTGGGGACGATTGGTGGTGCGACACACTAGATATAGGACTGCTGTGTCACCCCACACTAGATATAGGACTGCTGTGTCACCCCACACTAGATATAGGACTGCTGTGTCACCCCACACTAGATATAGGACTGCTGTGTCACCCCACACTAGATATAGGACTGCTGTGTCACCCCACACTAGATATAGGACTGCTGTGTCACCCCACACTAGATATAGGACTGCTGTGTCACCCCACACTAGATATAGGACTGCTGTGTCACCCCACACTAGATATAGGACTGCTGTGTCACCCCACACTAGATATAGGACTGCTGTGTCACCCCACACTAGATATAGGACTGCTGTGTCACCCCACACTAGATATAGGACTGCTGTGTCACCCCACACTAGATATAGGACTGCTGTGTCACCCCACACTAGATATAGGACTGCTGTGTCACCCCACACTAGATATAGGACTGCTGTGTCACCCCACACTAGATATAGGACTGCTGTGTCACCCCACACTAGATATAGGACTGCTGTGTCACCCCACACTAGATATAGGACTGCTGTGTCACCCCACACTAGATATAGGACTGCTGTGTCACCCCACACTAGATATAGGACTGCTGTGTCACCCCACACAAGGAGAGCTATTCTCAAAGGCTGGAGTTTATTTACTAGCACTTTAAGGAAACTAAAAGCAACCTATAATTATCTGGTGCTTTTAGACAGAAGTTAAATATTTTAATAAGACAGGGATGTTTTTCGGATGGAGGCAGAGCGAGGCAGAGTGAGGCAGAGCTTGACTCTAGAAGAGCATTGAAAGAAAGAGTAAAAGGAAGCAAGTTTAGTTATAGCAGAAACAGACGGACAGATTGTGTTAGTATGAGTTGGCATAAAAGGGGAAATGGGGTGAGCAATAACTAGTTATCACTATAGTGTAGGGAGTCAGGTGTATGGGTTATGTAAATAGTGTGTGCATGTGGGAGGAGGAGGGGGCTGAGGGACTGTGGGAACATGGCATCAGATGGTTGTGTTATCAAAGCAAGATTTAAGTTAACCTCCACTCCATCCTGGAGAGCCCTCTAACGCACACCCTAACTCTTCTAACTCTAGCCTTGGAGAGCCCTTGAACCCACACCCTACCTGTTCTAACTCTAGCCCTGGAGAGCCCATATCCCCCATCAGCTTGTACACTCTTCATGCCTGACATTTGTTAGCAGCTAAATAGGGATGGCTCTCTTTGGTTTATGAACACTAGCCAGGAAAGGAAAATATTGTTGCCATTGAAAGATTTGTTGACTTTGCAATCTCACTTACCAAGGTCCTTGGACAGTGAGGCTGAACTGAACAGATGGTGATCCACTAAATCTCCAAGTTAAAAACAAATCTTTCCTCCAGATGTGTGGAGATCTCCTATCGCTATGAGGGTTTTAAACCCTGGTATCAAAGATGAATTCCTCCTTCCTATCCTCAGCTTTTTAATGTTCCCAGCACAAGTCTTATTTGGCCATTTGTGTGCATAAGCATGTGCATGCATGTACCTGGAGTACATGACTCTGTGTGTCTGTACAGTGTGAAAGGACCCGTGTCCCCTGCCAGGCAGGGCTGAGAGGTACATGACTCTGTGTGTCTGTACAGTGTGAAAGGACCCGTGTCCCCTGCCAGGCAGGGCTGAGAGGTACATGACTCTGTGTGTCTGTACAGTGTGAAAGGACCCGTGTCCCCTGCCAGGCAGGGCTGAGAGGTACATGACTCTGTGTGTCTGTACAGTGTGAAAGGACCCGTGTCCCCTGCCAGGCAGGGCTGAGAGGTACATGACTCTGTGTGTCTGTACAGTGTGAAAGGACCCGTGTCCCCTGCCAGGCAGGGCTGAGAGGTACATGACTCTGTGTGTCTGTACAGTGTGAAAGGACCCGTGTCCCCTGCCAGGCAGGGCTGAGAGCAGGAAGTGGTCAGAGTGTAGAAAGAGGAAGTCAAGGTTGTATCATGTCTCGCATCCTCTGTGACCACGGCAACACAGCAAGGACCATCAGGACCCTGTGGCACACAACAACTAACCAACAGCTCCCAGATCTGTAATCTACATATCTGAATGAGGAGTTCTGATGCAAAACCATGATCTTTTCATCCTTTATATATAAAGTAAATGTTCTTATGGTTGTGGCGACACTAGCTAATCAACATTTACATATGAGTTGTTGTGGTCAAACATTGCTTCTTATGAGAGGATGAAAACACAACAACAAACTTCATTGTACTTCAGATTTTCACTCATCTGTCTTGAAGGTCCTCTTTTTCTCAAAATTGTTTTTGTCTCCTCCTTTTACTTTGAAACATTTCATTCCTCAAGTGAGTCTAGTATCTGCCAGGCTCGGGCCACAGTCATGCTGTATGACGATGCCAACAAGCGCTGGGTCCCTGCTGGGGTGGGAGGGCAGACCTTCAGCCGGGTGCAGATCTACCACAACCCTGCAGCCAACACCTTCAGAGTGGTGGGACGCAAAATGCAGCCAGACCAGCAGGTAAGGATGCATGCTCGTGAGCTGACACGTTACAGTGCAGCAACATGCTGCAGTGAGCTGACACGTTACAGTGCAGCAACATGCTGCAGTGAATGTGAGAACCAGTCTTAGTGCATTTCCTACACTTGTCAGCGCATCTCTTGTCAGTATCGCTTTCTCCCTCACTTGCCTATCTGGGGTACGAACTAGGATCCTCCAACTCTCACATGCAACAACCACTTGCATGTGTGTAGGGGGGAAAAACACTAATAATCTTGAGATAAATTCTCATTCAATTAGCACTCTGGTTCTAGGTGGTGATCAATTGCCCAATTGTCAAAGGGCTCAAGTACAACGAGGCCACTCCCACTTTCCACCAGTGGCGAGATGCCAGGCAGGTGTGGGGGCTGAACTTCGGGAGTAAGGAGGATGCCACCCTCTTCGCCAGTGGAATTATGCATGCCCTGGAGGTGGTCAGCGCACTGGCTGACTCAGGTCACACCTTATTCACTAAACTCAACAAGGATTTAGGAGAACTTAAGGCATCCTATATGGATTTTAATACAACATATCTTTTTACTTCAGAAATGCCTGATGTCTTCTGGTGTGTCTCGTTGCAGGTTACTCATCCCTGCCCCAACCTGCTCAGAACGGCTTGTTCCTGGAGGAGCAGGAGGCCCAGAGAAGGTGCCACATGTTAGGGTTAAGCAGGGTTATGAGAAGGTGCCACATGTTAGGGTTAAGCAGGGTTATGAGAAGGTGCCACATGTTAGGGTTAAGCAGGGTTATGAGAAGGTGCCACATGTTAGGGTTAAGCAGGGTTATGAGAAGGTGCCACATGTTAGGGTTAAGCAGGGTTATGAGAAGGTGCCACATGTTAGGGTTAAGCAGGGTTATGAGAAGGTGCCACATGTTAGGGTTAAGCAGGGTTATGAGAAGGTGCCACATGTTAGGGTTAAGCAGGTTTATGAGAAGGTGCCACATGTTAGGGTTAAGCAGGGTTATGCAGAAACTACATTTGTCACAATGAAGTATTGGGCCTAGGGTTAGGGTTAGTAATGGGCCTGACAGAACATGGCTTTGGTGTATGGAACAAAACGATACAATCACATTGCGTTTGAAAACAAATGCTGTCCTTAAATTGATCTCAATATATCACAAACATATATTTTGCCTCAAACAACATGATAACCTTTTCAGCCAACTGTCCCTCCTCAGATGTGTGCGACTAGTCATCTCAGACTGGGTAGTCACATGTGGTCATGCTGGAGGGAGTCTAACTTGCTACAAGTGACAATATGACATGAGTCAGGGATAGTTGTCTCTTGAAGGGATTGAGTTGTGACCTGCTTCTCTAAAAGCACTGGATTGGTGGGGGATGATGCTGGGTAATTGGTTTGACCCTGGTATGAACTGTCGTCAGAAAAACACTACAAACAATACTGGTAGAGTCAAGATATTTATGTTGGTAAGACTGCGTGTGTGTGTGTGTGCGCATGTGTCTGTCTACAACCTGTAACTTATTCTATACTCCCAGACAGGAGACCCAGGGGCAGGAGACCCAGGGGCAGGAGAGGGAGCCACAGGCGGGAGTCCCTTCCAGTGGTGCCCCTCCTGCCCCCCCGGCTCCCCCTGCCCCCCCTGCTCCTCCTCCACCTCCTGGCCCTCCACCCTCCACGGGCCCCCAGCCTTCAGGAGCAGTGGCGCCTCCCCTGCCCTTTGGAGGAGGGGGCGGGGGGGACGGGGGGCTAGCTGCAGCTTTGTCTGGAGCCAAACTGCGCAAAGTGCCCAAGGTGACATTTCCTCTCTATTCTCATCCATGATAACTAGCACAGGGAAGGATCAGATGAATGCAGTGTGCTTGTGATCTGAGTCAGTTCATATTCATCAATGTATGAATATCTAAGTATGAGACCTCTAACAGTTCTAACACATTCCCTATTCTGTTGCTATGCTCTTTGCTCACTCAAGAGACCGACAATGTCTATGGAAGTGTGAATGGAAGAAGGCTGAAGAACCAAGAATCATAAAACCAAAACAAACATTATGTTTACGCCAGGAACATCTCCTTGTCATGATCCCTTTCTGTCTGCAGGATGATGGCAGTGCCGATGCCCCTGCTGCCAAAGCAGCCTCAGGAGGAGGGGGAGGAGGAGGAGGAGGAGGAGGTCTGATGGGAGAAATGAGTGCCATTCTGGCAAGACGGTGAGCCATGCTTGTTTGGTGACTGGATGTGAGAGAGAGTGTGTGTGTGTGAGTGTGAGAGACACCGGGCTACAAAGGTTGACAGTGTTGTTGTTGCTGTGCAGGAGGAAGGCTTCTGATGTTCCTGTGGTGAAGAAAGATGATCTGGGAAACGTGAGCGACATGTCAATCATCTCTGCTCTATCCTCAACATGTCACTGTCACATAACATGTCACTGTTACTTTCACATAACATGGAACTGCCTGGTGGTGTCAGTCGAGATGAGGGGATGAGAGATGAAGGAATGAGAGAGGAAGGAATGAGAGATGAAGGAATGAGAAATGAGGGGATGAGAGATGAAGGAAGGAGAGATGAAAGAATGAGAGATGAGGAAATGAGAGATGAAGGAATGAGAGATGATGGAATGAGAGATGAGGAAATGAGAGATGAAGGAATGAGAGATGATGGAATGAGAGATGAGGAAATGAGAGATGAAGGAATGAGAGATGATGGAATGAGAGATGATGGATGAGACACAGCTGTGTGTCGGCATCCAGTATCAGGCCCAAACACTTGGCTGATGTGTTGTCATAACCTGATCCAGGATATTAGTGTTGGAACTAAGTTCAAACACAGATATGTTATGTTATATGTTCTACCCTTAATACTGCTTTCACTCATTTAATTTCCATTCAAAGTAACAGACTATTATGACAACATGAGTTCCCCCCACTGTCTTCCCCAGGAAGATACAGACTCCTCAAGCTCCAGATCTTCAGGACAAGGAGGTGAGTGGATCTTTCGTTTTTACATTTCTGATTCAATTGAATATGATGACGTCATTGAACGTACAAATACATTGAGTAAGTGATATATCAAATCAATTGACTTCTTATAATCAACAGACAACGTCAAAAGATCTTGGGAGAAATCTGCCACCATGCCCAGGTAGGAGCCATGCCTGCACAGTGTATCAAGCTACACAATGTAATGTTAACCCAAAGCTACACAATGTAATGTTAACCCAAAGCTACACAATGTAATGTTAACCCAAAGCTACACAATGTAATGTTAACCCAAAGCTACACAATGTAATGTTAACCCAAAGCTACACAATGTAATGTTAACCCAAAGCTACACAATGTAATGTTAACCACATGTTGTGTGGTTACCATGTCCCAAGGATTACATGAGAAACATCTAACATCTATCACCAACTGCCATCCTTGGGTAAAAATGATCCATTCATGGGTCATATGTTGAATTTCTATGTTACTTCAACCACAGCACAGTTTCATTCACCACTAACAGTTTCTATGAAGCTTTAACAGTTGCTATGGAGACAGCAAGGCCCCTGGTTCTGGTTCTCTTAGTTTAGGTAATTTATCTGGAAGAAGAACTCTCATCTCCCTATCTCTCTTTTTCCTCTCAGGATGAGAGCTGTGAACAGCAATGCAGACAGCAGCACAGGAAGTGGAGAAACCGACATGGAGAAAATCAAACAGGCATGCCCTCCTTCCCTTCATACGTTCACTTACATTAAATCAATTCATTGTAAAGGTATGCAAAGTAGTAATTGTCTTTCTTGGATTATCTGTTGTTGCTAATGATAGCTTTGTGTCTATAGGACATCTTAGAGGAAGTGAAAAAAGAACTCCATAAAGTGAAGGATGAAATTATTGGAGGTGAGTTCCCTGTTGAGCCACTGTCACCACAGTGGGGTCCCCACTTCATTCATGCCGAGCATTATGGGTGCAACCATAGTGAAAGTGGACAATCATTAATTTGTCAGTCACCAAACCCACTCTCCCTCTCTGCGTCTCATTCTAACTCCACGTTATTTGTCTTTCAGCATTCATCCAGGAGTTACAAAGGAGAGGCCCCATGTAACCAGTACATGCACAGTCACTGGCAAATGGCCCATCAACAAGACAATGAAGAAAACATTTCTAAACGAGAAATGGACAGATGGCTGATAGAAATATTTTTTGCACTGTTTAGGCTAGCTGATCCTCTTGTTTGCACTCCAGCAATATCATCTGTTCCTTATCGTCTAATGTATCAGTCCTCTTGTATCTCACCTGTGCCTGGCTCTTGGGGAATTTCTGGCCTTACCACTCAGTTCTGAGAATTCAGGGAATATCAGTAAATACAATGCTAATACTTTTCAAGCATTTCAAATTCTAATGTAGTCATGAAGTCTTGATTACCTAAACCATGTGGACATCATTGCTGCAGATAGTGTTTTGTATATTTTGTAATGAACTGCACTGTTTGACACAGTAAGGCACTGCGAGTTCTGGAAATAAGCCTTTTCTGCAGTCTGTATTTCAGTCACAGTGAAGCTACGTTGGCCAGAACACAGAGCCATGTCCTTTGTAAGTGTTCACCTCCACTTCATAGTACTGAGTGAGTTTTGCTAAACTAAACCTAAGCCGAAAATGAACTGTTCCTTAAGGACTTGGACTAAAAGGCATATGAGTGCTCAATGTTAGGCTCCTAAATCAACCAAAATTCCCCTTTAAATATATCATCCAGTATAATGTGTGCTTGTTTACAATCAGGGACATAGCAAATGAGCAGAATTTCAAACTGGCTAGGAAAAATTGTAACAATTACAAACAAGTACAAACTTCTCTTTAAGTGTGATACACAACATAAGAACCGCATTACCGTAGTCAAACTATTTCAAGAAAATACTTGTATTTCAAAAGTTGAAAATTTTCTTTTAGTACTTTAGTGGCTGTCAGCCTTTTCTTTTCCTCCTATGCACACTTTCCTCCAGCTTGCCATGATGGGAGGTTGTTTGACTCAAAGGAAAAATATATCTCTATCTATTCTATTTTGTAAGTACCCATTACTGCCACATGAGAAGGGGTGGATATGGGCAGAGAGGTGGGGCATTTGAAGACTGTCCCTTTGTGATGCTGGTGCAGTGCAGGCTACTGCTGTGCATCACTGGCTCTTATGGAAGATGCCTACAGTATACCCATTATCTTCACTGACTTTGGAACCTCTATCAAACCAATTTACTTTTCTAATATCTAGCCTCTCACCTCCTAGCTCTCCTACACTTGCATATACTTGTTTTCAAGCAATGTTTAAATTACATGCATTTATTGTTTTTATTTCCAACTGAAGTACTGTGGAAATGACAATGGAATGTATCTTTGATTTATTTTTCAATAAATTATCATTGTTATTTTGGATTCATTGAAAGTGAGTTTTCTATAGAGAGAACTTTTACAGACAAAAAGAAGAGGAAGTTCCCACTACTTCCTCTGTCTAGATGATGGACGATTTACACTGTATACCTAGGATAGGCACTATTCTTTCTTACGTAGGCTACCTACTCCTGAACAGTAGGTGGCAGTGATGCACCTCTTAACGTTGGTTGCAATCTGCCATTAAACCAAAGAAGAAGAAGTTACCTGATGTTTTTCTTCTCTGATGGTGGCCTGCTCTGGATTTAGCCTGCCAAAACTGCCTTTGCGACAAGAACAACGTGGGGTAAAGAAAGGATAAAATATGTTATACATTAATAATATATAGTCTACATGTTTGATAGGCATTTTTTTTTTTTTTTTTTTACAAATTCGAAACAAACTAATATTGTTAAACGCGATTTGTTAGCCTAACTTGCATGCTGACATAAGCAGCAAACTAGCTCGAGCTAGCACTATGTCTAGAGTCAGAGTAGACTAACTAGCAAGGCTAGATTACAGCACGTAGGTTACAGCAAGACTGAGTTGACAGCGTTACAGTAGCTAACATACTGTTACCAAAAGTTAGAGCCACCGGTGCTATAGCAACATACAATGTTTGCGTTAATTTTGTCTAATTATAAATCAGGTTATAGATGCTCAGGTTAGCGTACTTCCTTCATTTAAGTTATTGTTGGTTTGCCAGCTAAGCAGGTAATGTAGCATACAAGCTACGAGACGTATTGTGCTAAAGTCGGGATAGCTGAGCAGCATGGCTAGATATCTAGCGTAACTATGCTAAATCTAAATTATATATGTAATACGGCTGTCTTGACTAAATAACGCGTGGCTACCCTAGATAGCTAACCCGCGGTAGTAGTACTGTCTTACTGAACTTCTACTGTTAGCCAGCAACGAGGTTATTGGTTTGCTAACCTAGCAGTACAGTAGCACCGTCGCAGCCTGCTTCAAAATAAAATTGCACTTAATTGATCGACATGACTTAGCGATACTACAGTATCGCCGTTAGCTACCTTGTAACGTAGCTAGCCTACGTGTATAACGTACTAGCTAGTTGAGCAATAATCAAGCTAACATGATCAGATACACAACACTAACAAGATACTTACATGGATTAAAAACATGTAGGCTAGATAGTTTATATTTAAGTCAGAAACTTCAGACAATTGTTTTCCGCAAACTAGCTCTGGCTCTCCACTTTCCTAATTTATAAAGTTTTGTTAGCAATCTAGTCATTGTGGGATATTACAAGTAAAATCACTTGTCATATATTCGCTAAATATTAACCACTAGCTAGTTCAACCACACCCAGTCTGTTAAAGAACTAAATATAGATGGCAGATCTATATATTTACAAATAGACTTAACAATTCGATTAAATTCGTGTTATGGACATTGTGGGGCCTAGAACTGTCATGTGTCTCCTATTCATCTGCAGGTGCTGTGCAGCATCATTGAAACTTGATTAGGCAAACCATTTCCCAGGCTCCCCTTCCCTCAACCCCCCTCCCTGACCCGGTCCAGACCTCTCAACCTTCACCATGAATGAAATCAGCATAGTCAGAGAAGGATGGCTCCACAAGAGAGGTGAGAACCCAAATCCTACGCTAATTACATGTAACAGTTCTCATGTAGTGCATTTGAAGAATTCAGACCCCTTTACTTTTTCCACATTCCACACCGTAACCTAAAATTGATACAAATTCTTCCCTCTCTTCCAAATACAAACAAAACCCCTGGGTTAGGGTTAGGGTTAGGGGTATCATTAATGACTGTTTAGCTTTCCTTAGTTTGGGGCTTTTCTCTTGTCTGCAGATCCTCAAGATCTGTTAGGTTGAGTGTGTCGCTCCAGAGTCTCAGGTCTCTAGGGATGTTGGCTCTGGTTTGGTCCATCCAGGGACGTATACAGACTTGTCCCAGAGCCACTTGTAACGTTGGCTTGGCTTTGAGGTCAGGGTCGTTGTCCTGTTGAACCTGCAGCATGCTCTGGAGGCATCAAGGATCTCTGCTACTGTGGTACTTGGTTACTGTGGTTACTGTAGATCAGGTGATTCATGCTAAAGGGTTCAGTTTATGCAGACCACAGTTTTGTTTCTTATAGTCAGAGTACTTTAGGTGTTACACTGGCTGTCATGTCCCTTATACTTCCACCTGACTACTACACAATAAAGGCGGCCTGGTGTATGTTGTCCCATCTGAGGTTTTCTGGAGCCCTGAGCGAAGGCGGAAGTGACACTCAAATCTGCTCGCGAGTCATTTTGTCCGGCATTATTTTAGAAATGAAATGAAAAGCTGCCGAAAGGGCTCCTCCTCTTCCGCTACGTAGCCAAGATGGCTCCCGTTTAGGGCGAGTAGTGGCCATCGTTGTACACTGCATTTTTTGACCGTTTGCAGTGCACCATCCGGGTACTTTCAGTGCCCTGAATTCTGCTGGTTCTGTCAGTGTAAGCGCCCTAAGCACTGAAAGTCAGTGCTCGAAGTGCACAAGTGCTCGGTAGTAGACACAGCCCTTGTGTTTGTCTGTACAATCAATTGAATTGACCACAGGTGGACTCCAATCAAGTTGTATAAACATCAATGGAAGCAGGATTCACCAGAGCTGTCTTTAGTGTCATAAGGAAGTCTGATTAAGTATGCTGATGTCGCATTTATTTTTTTTTTTTATGTGTAAAATAATTTACATAAAAAAATGATTTGGGTCATTATTAGATCGTATGTAGGCTGATGAAAAAAATAAATGCATCCATTTAGTGTATTTTTGTATTGTAATAGTCTATTGTTTCACACAGTTTTGTACCAAATATTCTCAGAATATTGACAAAAGTAACTTGTGCTTGAATCTGGTTATGTCTGTTTGTGTGAGTTCCATGTATTCAAGTACCTTTTCTGCCTATAGGCGAGTATATTAAGACATGGAGACCCAGGTATTTCATTCTGAAGAGTGATGGTTCCTTTATTGGCTACAAGGAGAAGCCAGACCACACGGACCAGAGTGTACCACCTCTCAACAACTTCTCAGTGGCAGGTTCGTCTCACACAACAGAAATGTTTTAGTGTAATGTATCGTAGATTTTCTTACACCAAACCTTTGCTTGGTTTTTAGGGGTGTAACAATTCTCTATCCACAGTGCAGTTCATACTTTTATCCACCTTTGAGGGAGGGGCGGGGGGTGGTTTACGGAAGGATCATGGTCTTGGTGTCAGAACATTACACCTCTGTTGGTTTTCGTTGTGCAGCTGAAAGTGGCATTTAGAAACAGCAAGGGAAACACTTTGGCAAACAAGAGGGTGGTTTATTCACATTAAATGTGGCTGTGTGAATACTGTTGTAACTGTTTTACCTGCTGCTGTAATTGTTCTACCTGCTGCTGTAACTGTTCTACCTGCTGTTGTAACTGTTCTACCTGCTGCTGTAACTGTTCTACCTGCTGTTGTAACTGTTCTACCTGCTTCTGTAACTGTTCTACCTGCTGCTGTAACTGTTCTACCTGCTGCTGTAACTGTTCTACCTGCTGCTGTAACTGTTCTACCTGCTGCTGTAACTGTTCTACCTGCTGCTGTAACTGTTCTACCTGCTGCTGTAACTGTTCTACCTGCTGCTGTAACTGTTCTACCTGCTGCTGTAACTGTTCTACCTGCTTCCAGAGTGTCAGCTGATGAAGACGGAACGCCCGCGCCCAAACACCTTTGTGATCCGCTGCCTGCAGTGGACCACCGTCATCGAGCGCACCTTCCACGTGGAGAACAATGAGGAGAGGTGAGGGGGGAGAGACAATGCTGTTAGCTATAGGTGAAGGGGGAGAGAGACAATGATGTTAGCTATAGGTGAGGGGGGAGAGAGACAATGCTGTTAGCTACATGCCTGAGGTGCTGCCGAGACTGCTGGATGACCGTGTGTGTGTGTGTGTGTGTGTGTGTGTGTGTGTGTGTGTGTGTGTGTGTGTGTGTGTGTGTGTGTGTGTGTGTGTGTGTGTAGAGAGGAGTGGATCCGGTCCATCCAGGCGGTGGCTCACGGTCTGAAGAGGAGGGAACCAGAGGAGGAAGAGGAGCCCATGGATCTGTTCCACTCTCCCAGCGACTGCAGTCTGGAAGAGATGGAGGTGGCCATGTCCAAAAGCAGCTCTAAAGTGGTAAGTGTGTGTCTCAAGTGACTGAGAATCTGTCTAGCGTGCAAGATGGTGTGTGCAACCTGTTATGTTGCCATTCGAAAACAAGTGAATGGGTCTATAAGATGGCTAAGGTCCAGCTCTACTGTGTTATCAGACAATGAGCGACTTTGAGTACCTGAAGCTGCTGGGCAAGGGAACTTTTGGGAAGGTGATCCTGGTCAAGGAGAAGTCCACTGGTGTTCACTACGCTATGAAGATCCTACGCAAGGAGGTCATCATTGCCAAGGTAAGACTGGGTCTCTCAGGGCTCTGCAAGGAGGTCATCATTGCCAAGGTAAGACTGGGTCTCTCAGGGCTCTGCAAGGAGGTCATCATTGCCAAGGTAAGACTGGGTCTCTCAGGGCTCTGCAAGGAGGTCATCATTGCCAAGGTAAGACTGGGTCTCTCAGGGCTCTGCAAGGAGGTCATCATTGCCAAGGTAAGACTGGGTCTCTCAGGGCTCTGTTGAACAGAGCAGTAGAATCTGCTGCGTTACTGGATCTGTAGATTATTCTTGTCGTCTTTCCACATATTCTGGATGTGCAAGTTAGTTGGGTTAGTACATGAGTTTATGTATGTGTGTTGGAGTGTATCAGTGAATTTGGGCGTGTGTATTGTAAATGGCCAGGCTAACTCCCGTGTCACTGTGTTGATGTCCAGGATGAGGTGGCCCACACAGTTACAGAAAGCAGAGTGCTGCAGAACACACGGCACCCCTTCCTTACTGTAAGTCTTAGCCAATCACACAACTGTTACACACACGTCTTAGCCAATCACACAACTGTTACACACACCATTTACATACAGGACACGTTGTCTGATTGCTCATCATCTGCCCTGTCTCCCAGACCCTGAAATATGCCTTCCAGACACATGACCGACTGTGCTTTGTTATGGAATATGCCAACGGAGGAGAGGTTGGTGATAACACAGCCCATATTCACCTATATCATATACACAGTCAACTCTATCATATACACTGTCACCCATATCATATACACTGTCACCCATATCATATACACTGTCACCCATATCATATACACTGTCACCCATATCATATACACTGTCACCCATATCATATACACTGTCACCCATATCATATACACTGTCACCCATATCACATACAGTCACCAATATCATTTACTCCCATAGTCACATGCCACCTCTAGTTTATCACTGAATGTGACGCTTACCTGAAGTTGTCTGACTCGTGTCCTCGCAGCTGTTCTTCCACCTGTCTCGAGAGCGCGTATTCACAGAAGACCGAGCTCGTTTCTATGGCGCAGAGATTGTGTCTGCGTTGGAGTACCTTCACTCTCGTGATGTTGTCTACAGGGATTTAAAGGTAGTACAACCGCTGATCACTGGTCCCACACATCTCACTGACATGACTTCAAATGTTCCTTTTCACAAAATACATTTAAAGGATAGTTATACAGGATTATTATTATTTTTTAATTTCTTTTGAACATTTAGGCAAATCGAGTTGGGTATGTCACATAGCACCAGAATGTGTCTATCTCTGAAACGCTGTTGTGCCCCCAGCTGGAGAACCTGATGTTGGACAAGGACGGCCACATCAAGATCACAGACTTCGGGTTGTGTAAGGAGGGCATCACCCCTGACGCCACCATGAAGACCTTCTGTGGCACTCCAGAGTACCTGGCACCAGAGGTACGCTCGTCAGGCTCGTCAGACAATAGGGACGTTCTCCCAGATATCCAGTGTATCGGACGAGCCCACTCCTCTCTCCACAGGTGCTGGAGGACAACGACTACGGCCGGGCGGTGGACTGGTGGGGCCTGGGCGTGGTCATGTACGAGATGATGTGCGGCCGGCTGCCCTTCTACAACCAGGACCATGAGCGCCTGTTCGAGCTGATCCTTATGGAGGAGATCCGCTTCCCCAGGAACCTGGCGCCCGAAGGCAAGGCCCTGCTGGCCGGCCTACTGAAGAAGGACCCCAAGCACAGGTCTGGTCTGCTGGGAGTAGGGTTAGCTCTGCAGGTCTGGTCTGCTGGGAGTAGGGTTAGCTCTGCAGGTCTGGTCTGCTGGGAGCAGGGTTAGCTCTGCAGGTCTGGTCTAGCACACAGCTTCACACATTAATGTCTTTATGTCCCGTTTGATAGAAGCGTGTACTCATTATCTAACATCTCTGAAGAAATGGACAATATCATGGTTACTCAGAGAGCATGTTGTCCTCAGGGGGTCAAGCCTGAGACTGATGTCTTTCTGTTGATGACAGGTTAGGGGGTGGGCCCAATGATGCCAAAGAGGTGATGACCCACAAGTTCTTCTCCACCATTAACTGGCAAGATGTTCTGCAGAGGAAGGTGAGGGAGAACTTGGCACCTGTTGTCATGGGTTGCCCAGATCTGTCGTCATTGGGCTATGTCTTTTGAATGTTTGAGTAAAACCTAAATCGAATCACAGGAAAGTAGCTGGGAGTATAGACTGTGAGCAATACAATGCTTACTCACACTTCTTGCAACAGTATAATAATCATAACAAGGTAACGGATATTTGAATCAAATGGGATATAGAACATTTGGAAGTTTACAGGGGGGTCTTTATGTACGTAACCACCTAATTAGCATAATGTACACATTGAGTAAACAAAACATTACTTATATCAAGTTTCACAAGGTAACTTGTGAGAGCTGTGTGACTGAGATGAGCTAAGCAGGGTCTCCTCCCTGATTGTCTCTCTCCTCCCAGCTGACTCCGCCCTTCAAGCCTCAGGTGACTTCTGAAACCGATACCCGGTATTTTGACGACGAGTTCACAGCACAGACCATCACCCTCACGCCTCCAGATAAATGTGAGTATTTTACGTGTTTTTGTATTTATTTTTCTGTCTTGCATGGTGATCTACACTGATCTTTACTGTTACATGGTGATCTACACTGATCTTTCCTGTTACATGGTGATCTACACTGATCTTTACTGTTACATGGTGATCTAAACTGATCTTTACAGTAACTTTGAAACTGTTAACATTCTAATGTTCTTATGTGCTTCCAGATGACAATCTGGATTGTGAGGACCCTAACCAACCTGCCCACTTTCCCCAGTTCTCATACTCTGCCAGCATAAGAGAGTGATGCCTCCATAACAAATCTCACACACACATACACACGCTCGTATCGAAGACTGGAATCTCATGATGCCATAAACTGGTGGTTTATTGGTCTTGGCGGGATCTGTGCCAAAACTCACCACCACAATGTTATGTATAAACTGTAGCCACACTACCCTCAGGCCTGGCTGTCCCTGCAGCACACAAGGTCAGCAGGACACACAGGACTAACACACCAGGTCAGCATGGACACACAGGACTAGCTCTACCACCTATGGACACACCTGCAGATGACTATTGCTGCTCTCCTTTCTGCGTTTCTTGTACGTACTGATGGAACTCGGTCCTGATTTTCAATTCCTCTCATTTTCCTTTTCCTTTTTACACTAACACACAACTGCTGGAGCTAAAAGAAACACTCAAATTAATGCCCATATTTCTGAGTTTTTGCTTAATAAGGAGACATACTCTTTCTCTGTGATTCGCAAGTGTTCTTTTCTGGAATGATCTGTTACCATGGTGATGGCACTGGTCTACAGGGAGAAGAGGGAGGTTTGGAACTAGGAGACTAGGAGGGAGGGGAGGTTTGGAACTAGGAGACTAGGAGGGAGGGGAGGTTTGGAACTAGGAGACTAGGAGGAAGGTGAGGTTTGGAACTAGGAGACTAGGAGGGAGGGGAGGTTTGGAACTAGGAGACTAGGAGGGAGGGGAGGTTTGGAACTAGGAGACTAGGAGGGAGGGGAGGTTTGGAACTAGGAGACTAGGAGGAAGGGGAGGTTTGGAACTAGGAGACTAGGAGGGAGGGGAGGTTTGGAACTAGGAGACTAGGAGGGAGGGGAGGTTTGGAACTAGGAGACTAGGAGGGAGGGGAGGTTTGGAACTAGGAGACTAGGAGGGAGGGGAGGTTTGGAACTAGGAGACTAGGAGGGAGGTGAGGTTTGGAACTAGGAGGGAGGGGAGGTTTGGAACTAGGAGACTAGGAGGGAGGGGAGGTTTGGAACTAGGAGACTAGGAGGGAGGGGAGGTTTGGAACTAGGAGACTAGGAGGGAGGGGAGGTTTGGAACTAGGAGACTAGGAGGGAGGTGAGGTTTGGAACTAGGAGACTAGGAGGGAGGTGAGGTTTGGAACTAGGAGACTAGGAGGGAGGGGAGGTTTGGAACTAGGAGACTAGGAGGGAGGTGAGGTTTGGAACTAGGAGACTAGGAGGAAGGGGAGGTTTGGAACTAGGAGACTAGGAGGGAGGGGAGGTTTGGAACTAGGAGACTAGGAGGGAGGGGAGGTTTGGAACTAGGAGGGAGGTGAGGTTTGGAACTAGGAGACTAGGAGGGAGGTGAGGTTTGGAACTAGGAGACTAGGAGGGAGGTGAGGTTTGGAACTAGGAGACGGTCGTCCATGTGTCTGCGAAGAAAGCATCAAAACTGAACTTCCACATTGAAAGAATGAGTTGAGTGTGTAATTGATGTATGCTTGCTGCCTGGAGACGACATGGTGACATAATAGAACATGGGGATGATGCAACAAAGCTGACATGTCAGAATCTACTGAGGAACACGCGATGCAGGAGATGACCTCGAACTGTAACCAGAACATGGACTCATGAACAGCTCTGGGTTTGGACTGAATGTTGTTAATGAAATTAACAAAGTGCCACAGAAATGACTGGGAATTGGGAATCCCTCACTGCACAAGGTAGACAGATATTTTTTTATGAAACAAGTTTTTAATGAAGGAGGTCACATCTTGTTGGTCTTCGATCAAAACACACCAGCCATGTGATTTACATTACATCAATCAGCACTTAGTTACTTCAACAGACCTAATTTTATGTTAAGTTGAGAAATGTGTGTGCGTGTGTGTATAAATGTTATCTTTCTGACTTTGGTAAAATGTCTCATATCTGCTGTACTGTTTAGGAGCAGAGGGGCATCATGAAGCCTCTGATTACGGGCCCTGTTGTAACTCAACACCAGGGTGTGGTGAATGTAAACAAACAGCCCAGCTTGTCTGACCACGCCCTGCACACGGCCCTCAGTTACCTTTGTGTGTGAAATCATTTAACCCTTGTGTTATCTTCGGGTCATTCTGACCCATCAGTCATTGTGACCCACCGTCGTATTGCGACAACTTTACCGCATACAAAAACAAAGTGAAGCATTTTATTTTAACCGTCGGGCTGTCTCAGACCCCCCACATTGCGAAGGTTAAAAGAAAATGATATTTATTTGTTTTTGTATTGGGTAAAATTGGGTAAACACAACGATGGTTCGTTGTGAACCTTTGGGTCATGTGACCCGAAGGCAGCACAAAGGTTAAAAAAGAAACCATGATGTTTTGTTTTTCTGTTTCACCCCCTCCCCCTAACTGCCCCTCCCCCTAACTGCCCTGAAACCCGAAATACTTGACTCTCATTCATACATTTAGTGGAAAACATGATTTTGATTCTATAACAAATCGAATGGGTCCCATTTTCTGTGGGGTCTTCATGATTTTCCGCCACTAAAGATCTTTCAAGTAGTATTGGTGCCATGAGAGCCATGTACAAGCCATGTACATAAACATTAAACATGTACAAGCCATGTACATTAACATGTACATAAACATTAACATGTACAAGCCATGTACATAAACATGTACAAGGGAAAGGAGAACAAGTGTAATTTAAGCAAACTGTCCAAACCTAAAAGTTAAATGCTAGAAAGCATACTAAATCAGTGGTCAATATTAAGAAACTAAAGTTACTGGTCATTTCAATTCTGTCCAAACTGCAACACTTTGCCAGGCAACTTTTAAAATGACAACCTTTTTTGTTTTGACAGTTTGTAGTCTTTTCATTTGAGTTCTAAACTGTCACACTGCCAGGACTTTCTGTAGATCATTATCATTGTGCAATCAATATAATCTTACGTTAAAAAGATCATACTGTGGTTGAATATAAATCCCTGCAGTTCCAACACAACCACATCTACAAATCCTAATCCAGGTAGTGCACGTGGAAAGGCTCACGAAATGTATCTAACTCGCTTTACTTTCAGGGTTACAGACACTTCATGAGATCCGCATTACAGAAGTTAAATATACAGTATTTTGAAGGACGTGGCTTGTCTGGAGTTACGTAACGTGGAAATGTCGTGTGCTTGGTCTCGTGGTGTTCACCAGTTAGGTATGACGTCCTCCAGACACGAGCCACGTTGGTTCTTAACGCGCTCACCGCGTGGGACATGTGCGCTTGAACAGCGACCACGCCTCTGCCGCTGCCACGTGCGGCCTCACATTTCCAATTCTGTGTAAAATTGAAGGATGCTGGACTACGGTGTCCACGTGAGTCTTCCCTAGCTTCCGTAGTAAATGCTATTACTGTATTAAAATAGTATTAAAGGAAAGCACAGTTTATATTTTTAGGTTAATTATTTCAAATTAGATGTCATAAATTGCATAACTGACCATTTTGTTATTAAGGATAACACAAATGGTCGGCAGTTTTCCGCTTCAAATATTAGTGTATTATGGAATTTTGTCCACTGCGATTCACTCTAAAATCTGCGTAGCCTCATTACCTTAACGGATTGGCCTGTTGGATGATTGAGTGTGTTATGGTTAGGGTTGTGTTCGCTTGGTTGCGCGATTTGTGAGAGAAGAACACAAACACATGTTAAAAATGAAAAGTCTCCCCGCCTCGAACCAGCATTACGTTCCCCACAGTGTTGCACCCACCACGTGTCTGCGCACGGGATTGGCCATGGCCCTGCCTGTCTACTGTGACGCCAGTTCTGGCTGGGCAGCACCACAGAGCTGCTAGTATTTACAACAGGGGCGGGGCTAGATGTGACATTCACATAATGGTTGCTCAAATCAAATGAGAAGTTTCAATTTGAGAAGGAGTCACAGGTACACAGGTGCCATTGCAACAATGTATAAACTTAAGAGCTTGGCGATATCTACAATTGACAGACTTTCGCTATATTGCTATTGTGGATGACGATGCTATTCCGAGCAATAAATAAAACACTATTCGATAGGATGGTACCCTAAAATGTTACGAAGTGAAGAACTGAAGTTTGTAGCTGAATGCTGCATGGATGGCGTCTGCTTCTAGTAGTCACAAATAAAAGGAAGCAGATGACAACTGAAGACAAACATTGGAGAAAGAGGATAGATTATTGGTAAGTAGCCTCTATTAAAAATATCTTAACATGAGCATATCATTAGCCAGATCTTAGAAATGTAATTTATTATATTCATGAATGAAGTTATCATGTATAAAGTACTTTATATTCATAAAAGATCATAATGTGTGATGTCCATTATGATCTTGTTTCTAAAGCAGTTATTCATCCGTTGTCACGTAGGCCTACATTAAACTGCTCAAATATTTCCGTGACAAAGTGTCTGGTCGGCATGGTTGTTGACATGTAGCAGTCGCCAGAGCCCGCAGGTCATTACATAACAGGGCTGAGTCCATAAGGAATGGTACTTTGAATAATTTGTATATTTCAAATCCCCCAAAATATAAGGCAATTGTGCTCAAATGTGCCACTTACAACAGGCAAATCTATTCATTACATTTCAGGATGCTGACATGTAGGCTGTATCTTTGATGGCCATTAGCCAATACATTGACATTCATTAAAATATGCTTTAACTCGTTTGTTCTAAAGTTATGGTTTTTATATGAATTTTTTCATGTTGTGTGAGATGAGTGTTTGAAGCCAGAGAACATTTGTAGTGCTTAAATAATGTAATTTAACTACATAATAAAGATTTTAAAGCTGACTTGTTTTGGTACGTTTGAAGATGCACTGTGTATTAGAAGAATGGGCGAGTGTTCTTCCCCCTTCCTCTCCCTCCATCTCTCTCGTCCACTAGAATCTGGTTCCCTTCAGAGGGACCTCCATGCCCAGAGCAGCACAATGGCACAGTCACCCAGGAGGAACAGCAGTGGTGCTCCAGGCCTCGACCGGGCAGTGTACCAGGATGTCGCCCACTGCTATGTCATCAAGAACCTGGTGGTCAAACCGGTGAGGCTCTTACAGTACCTGGAGATCATGATCCAGTAGAAACGCGTTTTTCCCTGTATGTCTGTGAAGCAGAGGGAAGACCAGGGTCCTTTCCTAACCCTAAGGTCCAGGGACTCTGAGATCAAGTAGAGCATCTGCACAGCTCCTGACCCAACCTGGCCCTTAATGAACAGCACATATTATCTGGCCTAGTTGACTTAACTATTGGCAACCATCATATATTTTCCATGCTCTTTTCTTCCCGTCACTTGATTTTATGTCTACATTTTATGTCTCCTTATATCTCTGTGAATTTAACCCCCTTCATGTCTTTTGCTCTTCCTGTAATTATGGCTATGGCTCGCTGTTCTCAAAACACCCCTGCTTATAACCTCCTGGTGGTACAGTCCGGCCCCCTGCTGTGTGGCGTCGGATGGAACAGTCTGTCTGCTGCCGAGGAAACACCCACCCAGCTCCTGGTGGTCCAGCCTGGAGGACCTGCCTCAAGCCCGTCTTCAAGTCTGCCCCAGAGTCAGCACAGGACAGGGGGAGAGGCAAGCAAGAACTCCTACCTGCCAATCCTCAACTCTTACCTACGCATTGCCCCCCACCCCAGGCAAGAGAGCTCAGAGCAGGAGAGAGGGGGTGATGGGGCAGGGGGGGTGAAGCAGAGCGGTGGCGAGGGCCAGAGACAGACCAAGAGGGTGTGCACAGAGGAGAGGAGAGAGACCGTGTCCACCAGCCAGCAGAGGGAGGGGAGGCCTCAACATCAGGCCAGCAGCAGCTCCATCCTTCGCCTGCCCCACCACTCCCTGGGTGGGCCCTCCTTGTCCACCCAGCGCAGGCCACATCACCACCGTCCCCACAGTCCCTCCACCTTGCGCTCCAGCAGTGTGGGCTCCTCCTCCACCGACAGCCCGCCTCACCCGGCTTCTGAAGCTCAGGCTGGGGACATTCTTTCAGACAGCCAATCAGACTGCTCCTCTGTCCACCAGCGCCGCTTTCTCAACACGGCTGAAATCCTGAGCCAATCGGGACTCCTGGCCATCACGCTGCGCACCAAGGACCTGCAGCGTCAGAGCGCTGCCACAGAGAGAGACATCGCCCAGCTGCGGCAGCACGCCCACCTGCTCTGCCTGGCCGTCCAGGCCCTGGGGCCCGGCCCGGGCCCCTCCCCCATGGACACACTGCTCCAGGCCATGGACCAGTCAGGCTGCTACAGCAGCATGGACTGGGGGCAGATCAACACCCGCCAACCCCCCAACAGAGCCAAGAGGGGAAACGAGACGGAGAGAGAGAAAGGTGGCGACAGAAAAGACGACAGCCAGGCCCCGAACTTTGTGTCTGTGGGTTACCATGACGACAGAACCTCGCCGCCCTCGCCTCTGTTTGCACCATCACCTGCTCCACCTGTCCTTTCCTCCTGCACTACTAGAGCACTGGCTAGCCCCACCATGCAGCCCTCCCAATGCCCTGGCTAGCCCCACCATGCAGCCCTCCCAATGCCCTGGCTAGCCCCACCATGCAGCCCTCCCAATGCCCTGGCTAGCCCCACCATGCAGCCCTCCCAATGCCCTGGCTAGCCCCACCATGCAGCCCTCCCAATGCCCTGGCTAGCCCCACCATGCAGCCCTCCCAATGCCCTGGCTAGCCCCACCATGCAGCCCTCCCAATGCCCTGGCTAGCCCCACCATGCAGCCCTCCCAATGCCCTGGCTAGCCCCACCATGCAGCCCTCCCAATGCCCTGGCTAGCCCCACCATGCAGCCCTCCCAATGCCCTGGCTAGCCCCACCATGCAGCCCTCCCAATGCCCTGGCTAGCCCCACCATGCAGCCCTCCCAATGCCCTGGCTAGCCCCACCATGCAGCCCTCCAAAGCTTTAAGGCAAATTGGTCCAAACAGTACCGGTCCTAGCACATTTGGCGCCCTAGGCAAGATTTATCACGGGACCCCCCCCCCCCCCCCCCGGAGCGCAAATCGGGGTGCCCCCCCCCCAACCAAAACACAGACATATGACGTGGCGCGGTTGGCGCCCTCTGCTGGTAGTGCGGGAGGGTTAGGTAATGGATGCACTTGGGAATAAAATGCCACCCCCCTCTTCATGCCGCCCTAGGCAGCTGCCTATGTCGCCTGTAGGAAGGACCGGCCCTGGGTCCAACTGTAGTTACTGTTGTTTTTGGGACAATTAATACTTTCTTTGACATGGCTTAACCTTATTTCTCAGTTATGCTTTGGAGAAAACTGGGGGTCTGATCAGCCATTTTGCTTGGGCGCTGCTTAACAATCCAGTGTAACAATGTGAATGTCCTTTTACTTGTTATACCTGACAGTGTTAGTGTGTGGTAGTGGAGTAAAAGCCATAATTACAGCTTCTTATTTTGTACTAGCATGCTGGCGTGGGACATTAAGTCCGCTGAAGTTATAGACCATCCATCCATCCATCCAGCACAATCTCTGACTGCTAAAACGTATACATTTGTTTTAATTGTTCAGTCTCAATAAGAATCAAGGAAATAATCCTAAAAGTGTTGTCATCACTGTTTAAAAAATATATCCTATGCATAGGATATATACTGGAAGACAGTACATATTCAACAGTACAGGAATGGAAACGTTATAATAATGAATACAACCAATCAACGCGGCTAGATGCTGAGTTGAGGTAACAGAAACAGACACTGTTCCCCTCTCAATGTGGTCATCTGCATGTAGATGAAATCTTTTTCTACCAAGGCTGTTAGTCAGACACAATGAGAATATGTATGATCATGCTGCACATTGTTTACAACTGATTAATTGACTTTAAAATAAAGCATCATACAACTAACAGGGACACAGAAATTGTGGGCTTTTTATGTAGGTTGGCTCTGTTAGTCCTGTCTGTGTTGTCGTGTTGGTGTGCTCCAATTAACTATAGTTTTAGTTTTTTCTGTGAAAGTTAAAGTATTTATAGTTGCGCGTTCTCTTCCAAAATACATTAGGTGTATTCGACTTCATGCTATTTTTACGTGTTCAGTTACCACGTGACCGTTTACAACACAACTGTCCTTTAGTCATATGATCAAAACAGGAAGTACTGCGAATATAATGCTAGTGTGGTGAACGGAATGTGAATGTAGAAGAGAAAAAGATTAAGATAGCTAGTCTAGTCTACCTTTCAAGATCTGGCCCATGAAAAGAAGAAGTCACAACTGTCTGATAGCGACAACAATGGGGACGTTTTTTCTGCTCATGATGGTGTTGTATGGCACCATCAATTCACAGGTAAAAACAATATAAAACTTAGCAGAATATTATTTAGATGCATGTCAATCGGTGCTCAGTATTAATGTCTTGTTTTGGTAGTTGCATGTGCAAAACCTCTAATCATGTTGGGTCAAAATGACACATGACGTGTTGTAGGCTTACATAATGGGTCACAGGCTTCGCGCTGTCTCCTCCATGTTGCACTACGTGTGTTCTTTCATATAATGCTAGTCAGTACGAGTTATGATACCTAGTTCAAAGTTAACTTTTTGCGAGCCTTCACGTTACAGTTAGAGAAACATTTGGTGAACCGGAACAATACAAAGCCAATATGAAACCTGAACCTGTTCCTGAACACACATGACCTCCGACTGCCGTTGCAGGCAGGCTGACTGCCACTGCAGGCAACGACCCTGAGCTCGTACCGACGCTCTTTACCTGGAGCCTCCTTGGACTCGATTACAATTCAAACTCATTAGAAGGCTTTCATTGAAACTACACCTGAGTGAAAAGCATGTGCAACTCCATAAGTTTGAGCTGCATGATGTTAGCATGGTTGTACATTTTATTAGGATTTTTGTGTAATTTTCAAGTTAATTTCTGACACATACTCATTTTCAGCAGTCAGAAAGCCCTAGCTACAAACAAGATTACAGACTCCTAGGAAGACCCCTGTACAAACTGGATATATCCTGGCCGAAATACCCTGAGCTGTTTAGTGGTGAGGTGTTTGGAGTGGCTGTGGATCAGTATTCTGGTGTGGTGTATGTTGCACAGGTTGGTAATAAAAAAAATCTGTAGAAATAATTTTCTCTTCTCTTTCTAGGCCAGCATCATCTATAATATCAGTGGATTTAGACCCACTAACAAAATGAAGTTATTGCTCATAAATACATGTTGATGCCGTAAGGCCATCACCAAATATGGCCTATTGGTCACACTTCAAATGGAATATTGACTATTACTGTATAATGTAAGTCCTGTGTTTCAGAGAGGTGAGGCGGTGCCCCGTGTGCTGGTATTCTCCACAGACGGAGAGCTCCTCTTGGCCTGGAACACCAGCACCCTGGACATGCCTCACGGAATCTTCCTAGCCGACGCAGACACCAATCCCACTGTCTGGGTCACTGATGTTGGGACGGGTGAGATATTTGTCAATGAAATTGTAATGTTTGACTTGTTAACCCTTGTGTTATCTTCGGGTCATTCTGACCCATCAGTCATTGTGACCCACCGTCGTATTGCGACAGATTTACCGCATACAAAGACAAAGTGAAGCATTTTCTTTTAACCGTTGGGCTGTCTCAGACCCCCCACATTGCAAAGGTTAAAAGAAAATTATTTTAATTTGTTTTTGTATTGGGTAAAATTGGGTAAACACAACGATGGTTCGTTATGAACCTTTGGGTCATGTGACCCGAAGGCAGCACGAGGGTTAAACGAACAACTGTGCTTTCTGGAAAGTGATGATGCTGTTTTAGTGCTGACAGTCCCAACCTTCTGTAGGCCCATATGGTCACTGCGTGAAGCAGTACTCTCCCTCTGGGACGCTGCTGCAGGTGCTGGGGAGTCCAGGGAAGGCCGGCTCTGGGCTGAACCCTCTGGAGTTCGACCAGCCTGCAGAGGTCTTTGTCCACAGCTCTGGGGAGATCTACATCGTGGATGGCGATGGAGGCATGAACAACCGCCTCATTAAACTGTCCCCAGGTCAGAACATCACATCTTCGCAGCCTCTGGAGCTCTGTGTGCCTGCCGCAATCTGACCTGGTTGTGTGTTGAAACCCCTGCAGATCTGGAGGTGCTGTGGATCCATGGAGAGAAGGGCCAAGGCCTCGCCCAGTTCTACATCCCTCACAGTGTCACCCTGGACACCTTCCACAGGGTAGGCAGTCCCAGACCAAGTCTCATCACATTTGATTATTCTAAGGTCTAACTAGACCCTTTCACTCTGATTGAGAGAGGGGATATGGTGTTTGGGTTCCCAGGTGTGGGTTGCTGACCGAGGAAACAAGCGTATCCAGGTGTTCAACTCTGTGACTGGAGACTGGCTGGGCACCTGGGGAAGCTGCTTCACCGAGGACGCGCCATACTCTGTCAGGTAGATATACTCTGTCAGGTAGATATACTCTGTCAGGTAGATATACTCTGTCAGGTAGATATACTCTGTCAGGTGGATATACTCTGTCAGGTGGATCCACAAAATATGCAGTTTTCCTTATAAATATTTTTTTTCGTCTAGTTATCTTTTAGGGGAGACCAGCACATATTATATGTGATTTTGTGCTTCTTTTAGATTAACACCAGACCAGAAGTACTTTATTGTTGTGCAGCTGAATACCAATCAGATCTCAGTGCTGAAGGCTCCACCAGTGGGTGTGATTGGTCAGTGCCAGGTGGTTAGTGTGATCCAGTTAGCGGAGGATGTGAAGCCACATCTAGTGGACCTGGACCTGAAGACAGGGGCTCTGTATGTGGCTGAGCTAGGAGCACAGCAAGCTCAGAAGTTCACTCCCTTCAGTTTGGGCGGCAGCTTCCTCTAGGTAAGTATGCTGCAAATACTTACATATAACATATGCACACTGGACCAAGCGAAAACAAACCATTGTGTGTATGTGTGTAGTTTGCAAAGCATACAGTCCAAAAGTATTCCAAAAACAATTATCTCATGTTAGGGAATTGCAAACGCTACATTGAAATTTGTCAAAGAAAAATATTTTTTCTTTTGAAATCACTGAAAATCCAAATCAACTATTGTAAGGGGACATTAGTTTTAGGATTAGTTATTATATGTTGGTTTTTCCTATGTTGGGAAATATTATATAATAAATTATATACAAGACAAATAAAAAAACGTGTATCTTTTTACCTAAGTATTCAACTTCAGTATTCTCCTGCAGTAACAGCCTAAAGTATTTGGGGGCAATCCAGCTTTGTAGTTGAATACTGACGCTAGATATTGAAGTCTTTATTGTATTTCAATAGTGCAAGGCACTGTGGATATATATTCTCTTGGTCTTCCTGTTTTTTCTTTTTCTGTACATAAATATACATACTACAATACTTTGGATTATATTCACAAAGGATTAACCAATTGGTCTGTCTTAATTACTGGCATGAAATCATGTATAAACCTGTAGGGTCAGCCACGGGAGTATTTGAATATCAAAGTGCAATGACCTTTGATATTCTGTATAAGAGTGTGTGTGAAGGGGATCTGAACATCCAGAAAACATTCCAAGAGTAAAATTCTTTGAGGGTTTTTTTCATGTTTTTGGGGGCTTTTTATTAATTTGAGATAGTTACAGGAAAAGCAGGGTTTGAGAAAGGGAAAGACGTGCAGGAAAATTCCTGGGCCAGAAACAAACCCGGGCCCCTGTGTTATCAGGGCACCCCAAAGATTTGAATGTTTGAATGTGCCTATCCCTTCTAGCGAGGAATTAGCTCTGACCATACTACCATACGATGTGTGAAGACTCAGTGTGCATGTCCAAAAAGCTCATCACCAATCATTCCAGTGGTCACATGCTAATATAAACAAATGCATGCAAGAAATTATCATTATTTTTAAGGCATTTACTTTTTGCCAGTATAAAATAATTTTTATTAGTTAAGGTTCTATCAAAGTAAAAACAAAACACTGGATAGTTTTATTACAAATACTGTGCCACTTGGATTCAAATCTGTATTTTTGAAATCTGTGTATAACACAGTAAAGTTTTTTTGTTGTGTGACCATAATTATCTTATTTTTATGTTTTTTTTGTGGCTTTGATGGACATGTTTGTGTATGTTTTGTATTGTATTGCAAATACAATGAATATGAATCTGTTTTGTGATGATCCTAAGGGAACGATCCACTCATGTTTTGCTTAGAACGCTGTGTAATTTCTGGACTTTTACACATCCTTGGTAAAAGTCATATATAAATTTTGGCAATGAATGTGGTTCCTGCTATTAATTGTAAATGTTATGCTATGCTGCTTTTATTGTGCCATTGTGTGTTTTGTCCAGAAACATTGAATATTAATGTTACATGCTAGAGATTCTTTCTCTCTATAGCTTTAAGTGAGTTGTCATCATCAGTAAATACACTTGATGGGTAGTCTGAATGACCAATGGCCATGCCAGGCCTTAGTGGGGAATTTAATCTGAACATTGGAACGAAGGTAACAAATAACGAAAGGTTGCAAGTGACTAAAAAGCTATTTTTTGGGAATTGGTGTGTACAGCTATGGAATAAATTGCAACTGAGACCACTGCAACATTCAGTTTCTCTGGTTTTATTATTTATAGGTAGGCTAATTGTTTTGGTTTCCTACAACTACAATTGTGATTATTTGGTAATAAGAAACGTTGAAGTTTCACATCCCTTTGGACGGACATAAAGTTCTGTAATTGCATGTTATGACTGATTGATCTAGATACGTTGTAGATGGGCGATGCAGCGGATGCTAGCAGATTTTACGTTCCCCTTGCAAGAACGTGCACTAACATCTCCGCTTCTAGGCTATATTATCATTCATTCATATCTGGAATATCGTCTGTAATACCTTACTTAGCACGCCGACTTAATGATCCATCGTTTCAGTGTACTCCTAATCCTTTTCATTTGAATGAAAAACTTGGTGACTTTATTGACGCCAGTATTGCGGGGGCCAGTGTGTATTCGAATATTGGCAGCTCCAGTGATATGCAATCATTACATTTTAGGTCATTGGATGGTAGGCGTACCCCAGAAAGAGGATTTTTCTTTTTACATATTAACAATATAAAAACAAAGAACAGAATCAAACTCCATTGACCTCCTTACTAAAATGACCCTTTTGTCTATAGAGGGCGCCAGTGACTTTCAAATATGATAGCCTAATTAGGCTACAGCTGAAAAGTTGTATTCTTAAGTGCGCATACAGTTCAAATGTTAGTATTCGTCGACATGTCATCTCCACTCTTACAATTTCAGTAAGATTGGAATATTTCTCAACTATGCCATATCTGAAATGATAGCCAATGCATCAAGACATTTGTTCTAGCATATTAAACGAAAAGTATCCTACTTGAATTTGTAAACACTCAGGGGAAATGGGATTCCCCGGCGAGCTTCTAATGATTACTGGACAGAAGATGCTGCATCTTTGGTCACGGATGGAGACTCACTCATTTCATGAAGGCTTGTCTCGAGAAGAAAAGAACGGACCTATCTCCTCCAGTACAATATGGCACAACACTTTGGAGGAAAATGGAGATCGCATAGCTGGTATGTAGCCTACAAGAGTGCACTTACCATTTGTATTATATTAGTACCGTGGCAGATTAATAGTTTTAATTGTTCGATTTACAAAACGTAATATAAAGTAAACTACAACTAAAGGGTATAAATCTTTTGCCAAGTATGGTTTAATACATTTGCTTGCCACAGAAAGACAATATACTAGTCAGACTACTTAGTTTACGTTTGCATCTGTAACGATTTACAGAAAGAGGGTAGGAATGCTCACCATCCTGACGGCTGCTGACGGCTGACTCGCCGCAAGCATCAGGGACAGTTGAGATTAGGAGAGGGAGAGCATGTTAGAAATGAGAGAGGGTGAGGTGGGTTGAGCAGGAGGAATCTGGATATCCCTATACCATATAAGGCATTTCTGTAAAGGGGGGAAGGGGGAAAACAACAATTATGCAGGATATTCTAGTTGCGTTTGCTGGCATGTACTGGCTTCTAAGTATGTGAAAGAGTGTCGGTGATGATGTGAGAGTACTGCAGGAGCAGCAGATTGAGCAGGACACACTGCAAGGGACAATAGACACACTGGACAAGGTAAACATCAGCCATCAATGTATACATCGACAGAGGTTTTTGTAAACTCAATGTGTGTAGTTTAGTGAACAAATGGAATCTATAAGTCTTCTGTTCGGCAGCAAATTGACTGAGCAGGATTATTAAGCACTGATTTAAGTTTGTTGAAACAAAGGGAGGAATGTCTTATGTAAAAGTTACAGAACATGGATGTAAAATTAGAGAGATGCTGGTTGGAATGTTGGATTATTACAATAAATATCTCTTGCTGAGAACTTTGAGGGTATTTTTGTTTATGTTTACTGAATGGTGGACAGCATAGTGCTCAACACATAGAAGGGTAGGTAGGTCTGCTCAACACATAGAAGGTAGATAGGGTTATTCTCTCTGTTGTTATGTGAGGTATAGATATAATACAGATGTCTTCTGAACACCTCAGAAGACGCCCAGAGGTGAAGAACACATTAAACTATCACTTTAAAGTGTCAGCACAACTTAGATTTGTTCTGTATTTATGGTGAAAAATGTCCCTCAAAACCAAGCTTGCTTGAATAATGCCAAAATACCTTTAGTATTTAATGACCTTTCAGATCTTGGTTGAAGTTGAATATATAGCAGCAGTTTCGTTTGTGCAACTCAAGATTAAAAACATGTTTCACTGGAACTAGAACTAAATATAGTATTAAGTGTGAAAGTCACACATTAGTCATTCTAAGTGTGAAATGTAAAACAATGAAAGCGGTCTCAGCAGATACACAGCTCTGTCAAAAGTCAGCCTCCCTGGCCCAACTTAACTTCCTCTCAGTGGTGTTGCTACAGCATCGTTTCTTACGTCTGGTCTGTTTGATCGTCTCTCTCCCGTAGCACCATGTCAGGCTCCATCTGGCTGCTCCTGGTCCTCACCAGTCCACTGGTGGCCTCCTTCCTGCCCCTGCGCCAGCTCGCTCCCTGTGAAGTGGTAAGTCACCTCAACCAGCCCACTAACCAAGCTCTAAATATGTGGATGTCTGTGTGTGAAATCTGAGTTTTTTAGAAACTCACTTGTTGGCTCTGCATATCCTCTTTATTTAGTTCATGTTTATATAAGTATGAATGTATCCTTGCCGTGTAGTTTACATCAGAGTTCAGATAACAGTAGAAACATCAGGTACTTTTTCGAAGTCCCTGCGGGCAGATATGGCGTCTAGAAACTGTTTTTGTTAGCGTCTGTTCTCCTGTGTTCTAAGGAGGGGATAGTATGACCAGGCGGCCCATAAACTGTCCCTCCTCTAGACTCCAGGATATATGGAGGAGGCTGGAATGCTTTATTCTTCCTCACCCTGGTCTGGAGATGTGAAATTCATACTTGAGGAACTCTCTACTTTGTGTTAAGAGACAAGTTAAAATGACCCAGAGTAGTTTCTATGCATCTTTCTTGCTTAAGATTGAACTATTTCTATGACAAATCTCTCCGTGAACATGTTTGGATGAAAACCCTCTGGTCTGCTGCAGAGATACAGAGAAAAGGTGGGAATGTCCTCTCTCAGAGACCATTAATATGGCCCTGATGTTACACAACATGGCCCTGATGTTACACAACACCCTGATAATGTTAACGTTCCTCAGACAGGAGAGGTCTGGATACTCAGGACATTAAGACTCCACGGATATCAGCTGTATTATGATGTCTTGGACAGGGTCCACCCTGGATACTCTCATCGCCTCAGTCATCATACTATTCTTATAACCAGGCATAGTGCTTATGTTTCATTGTGATTTAACTACATAGCAACACTTTAGTTGAACGTTACAGTAACACTGTAACTACATACCAACACCTATAGTAAAATCATTGTAGTTACATAGAAACTCCTATGTGATTAAATTAGGTTGAGTGTTAGTTATTACAAAAGTGTAAGAAGGCCAGTATGGGGAAGGAGTGTGAGGGGTGAGTTGATGTTGTAAAGGGGCAGTTGAAGGTTGTTGCCAAAACAAGATCAATGTTAACATCTGCAGGTCCTCCATACCAAGTTTCTCTTGTGCAATAACTTACCACTTAACCGCAATAAAGTGTACACCTAACTACATACCAGTTCCTAAGTACTTTGGCTATGTAGTTAAATGGTAGTTAATGTAACCTTAAATGTAAAATGTTGACCTAACCTGTTACTTAACACATAGTTGTTAGCATTGGTGAATTTATGTGTAAAAAGTAAGAGGCTTTTCTTCAGGATAGTCAGGAGTCCTTGCCACATACTAAAGAAACCCCAAATTTGCCAAAAACCATTTATGATTGTGTATGTGTGCTTTTTTTGGGCTGTGTTTAGAGACAGGGCTTAGGCTGTATGGTTTCCATTATCCTTTATTAGCCACTCGGAGTGATCAAAGCCTCTCTGATACACTGGTGTGAATAGTTATTGAAAGGGGGACCTTTCTGAATGGGGCGCAGGAGACGTGAGAGGAGCTTGTTGAGATGAAAGTTCCCCTACAAGCTCCACCTCATCTCCCCAGGAGACCAGGAGCACTGATACACTGACTCTGCATCAAGGTGATATTTTGGGAGTGAGGCAGCACTGCAAATATCAAAGCTCATGGAGTTGTTTCTGTGTATCATTTGTCCACAGATCGAGATGGACGCGTCCTGCACCAATCTGAACCTGGACACCGTTCCAGACAAGCTTCCCGAAGGCATCCAAAAAATTGACCTATCGTGGAACATTTTACAAAACCTTACCCAAGAGGGTCTGGCATTCTACAGCAGTATACATCACCTGAACCTACATTCCAACAAGATACAGTTCATCCAGCCTGGCTTGTTTAAAGACATGACCAGTCTTAAAGTGCTGAACCTCTCCAGGAACTACTTGGATGTGTTTGCTGTCTCTAAGACCCATGTTGGTCCACTGACAGCTGTAGAGATGCTGGACCTCTCAGGCAATGGCCTGTTCACTGGGATGACTGACTACTTCCTGTGTGACGCTCCTGCTCTCCTAAATCTGTCTCTGAACAGCAACAGTATTACCAAAATAGCCCAAAACACCTTTTGTGGATCTTTGGCTTTGAGAAGAATTGACTTTCACAACAACGTCATCTTGGAGATTGAGAACGGGGCCTTCGACTCACTGCTCCAGCTGTCTGAACTGGATTTGTCGATGAACTCAATCAGTTGCATTGCTGACTTTAACCTTTCTCAACTAAAGGTGTTAAATCTTAGTAAGAACAGCATGGAATCATTCCAAACCACAGACTCAGACCTTGAATATGAACTCCTCTACCTTGATCTGAGAGAAAACAGGATCCACTACTTTCCCCTCATCCCCCGAAGGAACAAGCTAATGTATCTGGATGTGTCCAGGAACCGTCTGAGGAGCATCAACACGACAGGGACGGCAGAGGAGATGGAACTCCTCAGAGACGTGCTCGCGGCGCCAGGCCAGTCTGCTGGAAGCAGCAGGCACCAAGATTTCTCGAGGCTTGTGTACCTCGACATGAGTTACAACCAGATCAAGAGCATACCAAAATCTTTTTTCTGTAGCATGGTGTCTCTTGAGGTCTTGAACGTTAGTAACAACTGTATAGGAGCATTTCTGGTAGATCAGGAAACCCCCATGAACGTGTTAAAGACTCTGGACCTGAGCTTCAACGCCCTTCAGAACTTCTCTTTAGGGTCGAACAGCCTGCGCTCTCTCGAGGAGCTCTTCCTGCAGGGAAACTTCCTTCAGACCATTCATCCTGCAACCTTCCAAACTCTGCCCTGTATCAGATACCTGCACCTCCAGCAAAACTATCTGAAGGTCTGTGCCACACAGAGAAAACCACCCAACTCTCCAGAGGCAGACTTCACCTCCCACAATCCTCCAGGATGTGTCTCATTTTCTTCCATACCAACCTTACACTTTCTGTACCTTTCTCAGAACAGTCTTGAGGCCTTGCCCCCATATGCCTTCTACGGCACTCCACTGAGGCTGCTTGACCTTTCCCTGAACCCAGGCTTAGAGATGCATGATGATGCCCTCTCTGGTCTGGAAAACTCCTTGTCTCATCTATCACTGAAGGAAAACCACATGCCAGAACTGAAACCGGACCTCTCCCTGCTGGGAAATCTAAAGTTTGTGGACCTCTCCGCTAACAAACTGACCACTTTCCCTTTGTGGAACAAGCAGTCGTCCATAGAGTCCCTGAACCTGCAGAACAACAGCCTGGTGACAGTGCAGTATGAGACGGTGGTTGCGCTGGAGCGCAGCCTGAAGGTGCTGTATGTGGGCTCCAACCCGCTGGGCTGCTGCAGCAACCTGCCCTTCCTCCTCATGCTCCAGAAGGCTGCTGTCACCGTCCCCGACATCGCCACGGCCACCTGCCTCGACGCCCAGGGCCCCGAGCCTGTGGAGAGGAACATCGGGAGTGTGACCCAGGAACAGTGCCAGACTCTCAGCAGGAGCTGGATCATCATAGCTGTAGTGATGGTGGTGGTGTTAATAGCAGCACTAGCGCTGCTTGTCAAGGTGTGCCTCCCAAGGAAAAGAAGGTTCAACAGTAGCTTCAAGGCATGATGAACATGCCCCCCCCAACCTGAACCCAATGTGATTGGCTGGAAAGACAATCCTGAACCCAATGTGATTGGCTGGAAGGACAATCTTGAAATCCGGAAACATGAAGAACATTGGTGCCTTTTAATGTGAAGTGGCATTTTTCCTTCTTAAGCTGACATTGAGGGAATGTCAAAAGTTTGAGCAAACCAAGCATGAAGGAAAAGGCTGTGTAACATAAAAGCCTTCATGTTTAAATTTGTGTCATACAAGAAGTATTACTGCGCCGTCAAAGGGGGGGGGGAATCTTTTCAACAAGAATTATTATATTTCCCAAGAAGTAGAATGATTCACTTGAGGTCACAATGTTTCTGATTAATACAGCAAAGCTCTGGTTTAGTCCACCAGTTCCAGAAATTAAATGACAATAACACAAAAACAAATGAAAAGGCTAGAAACAAAAATTGTCACTTTTAACATACTTTATAAGCGTGAACGAGCCCAGGTGTTGAATACTCAAGGCCCAGGTGTTGAATACTCAAAGCCCTATGGCTGATATTCTTAGCTTTTCTTTCTCACATAAAAGTTTCCATATCTATGCAGAGGGTTGCACATGTAACTATGAGCTGCTTTTTTTAAATTATATGTATTTTTATAGAACAGTTTTATTTGGTGTGTATGTTTTTATTACATTTACATTTAGCAGACGCTCTTATCCAGAGCGACTTACAGTAAGTACAGGGACATTCCCCCGAGGCAAGTAGGGTGAAGTGCCTTGCCCAAGGACACAACGTCATTTGGCACGGCCGAAAATCGAACCAACAACCTTCTGATTAATAGCCCGACTCCCTAACCGCTCAGCCATCTGACCCCCACAAAATGAAATGTATGACACTAAGGAGAATATTGTTCTCCAAGTCTTTCCAAGTAATGGCTTCTGCATAATGTCAGTGAAGAAAATGGTCTCGTCTATAACTAAAATATCGTAATTGTCTCTATGATTGTCTTCTGTACAATAGATGATTGGATTATAGGCTATAAAAACATAATCAGTCTATAATTTTCTGTTCCTGTTTGTTTAAAGTACTGCAGATATATTAACCACATAACGTCATGTGTAATTCCTACAGGAGAGTAAGAAAATAATGATATATAGGGTATTTTCAGTTTATAGTTACTATAATATAGATTATAGTATAGTCAGAGACAGAGATTATAGTACAGTTTGTTGTATGACTGCTGGTTGTTTTCCCAGCTGGAGCAGCACATGTGCAGCTTTCCTGTCATGTTGAACTCAGTCTTCACACATACACGAATGAGCTCCCAGCATGTTAACTTCCCTGAACTAGGATACAGACAATGAGAAGGTAATGACTGTACCGGTCTGTCTGATGAGAAGATGCGCTGGAAATTCCTACAATTTCTCCTTGGGATCAGTAAAGTACCTAGCTACCTGTCAACCCAGAAGGGAGGCAATTTGTTAAAAAAAATCTGCAAGTATTTTCTTTTACATTTACATTTAGTCATTTAGCAGACGCTCTTATCCAGAGCGACTTACAGTAAGTACAGGGACATTCCCCCCGAGGCAAGTAGGGTGAAGTGCCTTGCCCAAGGACACAACGTCATTTGGCACAGCCAGGAATCGAACTGGCAACCTTCAGATTACTAGCCCGCTTCCCTAACCGCTCAGCCACCTGACTCCCTTTTCACAGGTTACACTAGAAAAACACTTTCCCTCCTGTCATACAGCTTCATATAGTATATGTAAAGTGTATTAAGTTATAACATTATGTAGTTATGGCTATATATAACATTATGGCTACTATCTACTTGTTCTGCTTTCACAAAAACATCGAAAAGGTCAAAGTCACCTGCTGTCACAAATGTGTGTGAGTGAGTAGGTTGGTAGATGATGTATGAGGGGAGTGTGGACTTAATAAAAGGCCCAGTCTGATGAGGCACAGTGTGATGAGGCACAGTGTGATGAGGCCCAGTCTGAGGAGGCACAGTCTGATGAGGCACAGTGTGATGAGGCACAGTGTGATGAGGCACAGTCTGATGAGGCACAGTCTGATACAATTTCTCTTTGCATAGTCACCGTTTCCACTTTTTCATGAAATTGAGGAAATACTGTAATATTTGAAAAAGTTTTGTATTTTCATAAATAAACCATCTGTATAACATATTATCTTCACTTAACATACTATCTTGCTTTAAGGTTCAGTTCTGTCATATTACTATATTTCTGTTGTCATTAGAAACACCACTTCCAAGAAATGTAAATGTGATTGGTCCGCAGGGGAGAGGTGAACACAGGGAGGAGTCGATATAAAGCACAGTGAATCAGCTCCTTAGCTTTGCTGGGCGTTGTGTTTAAGAATGATTTATTTGTGTTCTTTAATTATTGTGGTGAGACGGAGATAAGTGCTTAGAAATTCCATGTACAATGGTATGTTTGGATAGTGTCATGACTGTGATTAGGCAGGGAAGTACATTCAAATTCAAGTTCAAATAGACTATTGTCTCTTTATAGATGTCACATGCAAAGGTGTCACACTAACCACCTGGTAACATTATCTTTCTTTACCCAAAACCCCAAAATAAAAGAAGTGTGTGTGTTGGTTTGTTGACTCGATGACAGAGGAGTTTGCCGACTGGGCATGCATTCATAGAACCAAAATAGACATATAATTATTCAAACAGATGGAAAGAACCCTTTCATCAAAAGTCAAAAAAACATAAAAAAAAAAAGAAAGAAAAAAAAGAAAGTATTCCAAGAATGTATGTTCTGCGGTGAAATCTAGCGTGAGATCTACAAACTGTTTCTTTATTGGTCAGACATGTGTTTAAGCAATTACGTCTCTAAAATACATAGAGTGTCTCCTTCCCTAGGGTTTGTGTCTCATATGAGTGGTTCATGTTCTCATCATGCTGGACCCGGTCCAATGGCCCGAGGTGGACAGCTCTGCTTCGCATGTTAATGGCAGGGTTATACTGTGAGGCCCAAGGAGGTCTGCAATCACACACTAATGAACGCCCCCTCCCTCCCGGCAACAGTGACGCAGACCCTTCTCATGGGCAAAACTATGTGTAGGTCGGTTATTGTACCAAGTGGTGTTGGTTGCAAGAAGATATCAGTAAAACTACTCAGTGGCAGTACAAATAGTACAAATCACTTCTTAACATCGAATGGATTCTTAGAAGTGAGGACAGTTGTCAAAGCAGATTCAAACCGTGGTTCGTCAGGAACAAACAAATCTAATCTGCATCTTCATGACCTCAAGGCCGGCCTGACTTCCTGGACTTCCTAACAAACACTCTTCATTTGTGTTTGTTTGAGGCAATTATGTCTGCCGTCCTCCCTAAAGTACTACTCCGGATTTCCTCCGTTGTCTGGCTGTGGCACAGAGATATGCAATGGATGTATGTTGTGAGTTAGGGTTAGAATCTGTGTTCCAAAGTCATTGGGTATAACTTGATGCTGTCGAGTTTGTCATGGAGCAACAAAATAAAACGTATTAGGCTGGTTACAGTCATGGCTCACCATGACCCTAACCCTATAACTGACAACCCTGTGAAGCTCTCGTATCCTTTAGAGACAGTCAAGGTAGAGAAAATAGTTGTGTTTGAATCATCTTTGTTTCCTTCCTGTCGACAGCAGATCCTCAGAGCTGGAGAAACTCTGCTGAGTTCTGGCTACTGTGGAAACAAGAGGTTTCTCTCAATGAGGCTTTTATCTCACAGACGTCATGTGTCACAACAGCTGTCACCCCACCTACTCTTCTGAAGAAATGATTTGGGGGGATTTCAGAGTACAGTTTCTTTACATTATCACAAATATTTTTGAAATAAAACAATGACAAGAGAAATCATTTTTTGTGACTTACTATTTGTATTATAATTAATCTTTGTAAACCACTGCATCCCTTCCACTGGTTTAAAACCAATCAACTAGCTGGATCCAGACTGCTAGTTTACACTGCTATCATACTGTCCCAGATAAACTGCTGGGTATTTTCAGATGGTCCTGCTATATTTTCTACTTCCTGTCTTGTAACATGCCCCCTTTGTTTTGCAGCGTTTTCCCTACAGTACGGCCTCTTGCTATGGAGTTGCATTTTCAAGTTTACAAGCACAAGTGGAATCAATTAGGGAACTCCTTTCTACGGCAGCTTGATTTATTTTTCTTCCATGACATGGTTAGGGTTAGGGTTACAGACATGGCCTCCCCAGACTGGAGCACCGCAGACAGGGAGCTCTTTCTCTCAGATCAACACGTTTTCTTGAGGACCTCTCTGTTTTGACAGGTGCCCAGGCTAAAATATTCCACCCCAAAGCCAATCTTTAATCTTGTTTGTCACGACTTGTACAAGAGTTATACTCACAGGCTTGTTTTCTACAGCTTTCTAAAACAATGTCTGTGGAATTCAGACTGTTTGTCTTGATTGTTGCATAATGCCCAAATTACACACTATACACTGGTATACCAACTGTAATATTTCATGTCATGATTGTATTATGATCAATGTGCAATTTAATAACTGGTGGAATGTTAGCTGTGCCTGGGAGGAGGGCTGAGGGGGTCAGAGGAGGGCTGAGGGGGTCAGAGGAGGGCTAATGGGGTCAGAGGAGGGCTGAGGGGGTCAGAGGAGGGCTAATGGGGTCAGAGGAGGGCTGAGGGGGTCAGAGGAGGGCTGAGGGGGTCAGAGGAGGGCTAATGGGGTCAGAGGAGGGCTGAGGGGGTCAGAGGAGGGCTAATGGGGTCAGAGGAGGGCTGAGGGGGTCAGAGGAGGGCTGAGGGGGTCAGAGGAGGGCTAATGGGGTCAGAGGAGGGCTGAGGGGGTCAGAGGAGGGCTGAGGGGGTCAGAGGAGGGCTGAGGGGGTCAGAGGAGGGCTAATGGGGTCAGAGGAGGGCTGAGGGGGTCAGAGGAGGGCTAATGGGGTCAGAGGAGGGCTGAGGGGGTCAGAGGAGGGCTGAGGGGGTCAGAGGAGGGCTAATGGGGTCAGAGGAGGGCTGAGGGGGTCAGAGGAGGGCTAATGGGGTCAGAGGAGGGCTGAGGGGGTCAGAGGAGGGCTGAGGGGGTCAGAGGAGGGCTAATGGGGTCAGAGGAGGGCTGAGGGGGTCAGAGGAGGGCTGAGGGGGTCAGAGGAGGGCTGAGGGGGTCAGAGGAGGGCTGAGGGGGTCAGAGGAGGGCTAATGGGGTCAGAGGAGGGCTGAGGGGGTCAGAGGAGGGCTAATGGGGTCAGAGGAGGGCTGAGGGGGTCAGAGGAGGGCTGAGGGGGTCAGAGGAGGGCTAATGGGGTCAGAGGAGGGCTGAGGGGGTCAGAGGAGGGCTAATGGGGTCAAAGGAGGGCTGAGGGGGTCAGAGGAGGGCTGAGGGGGTCAGAGGAGGGCTGAGGGGGTCAGAGGAGGGCTAATGGGGTCAGAGGAGGGCTGAGGGGGTCAGAGGAGGGCTGAGGGGGTCAGAGGAGGGCTGAGGGGGTCAGAGGAGGGCTAATGGGGTCAGAGGAGGGCTGAGGGGGTCAGAGGAGGGCTGAGGGGGTCAGAGGAGGGCTGAGGGGGTCAGAGGAGGGCTGAGGGGGTCAGAGGAGGGCTGAGGGGGTCAGAGGAGTCTTTGACCTGCTGGAGGATCATGCTCTCAGTTCAAGTCTGAATTATGTCGTTAGGTGATTGAAATCAGTCAGGAGACCGGCGGGACCTCTCTGACACGGTTTAATCACACTGTGAGGGTTAGGACTGTTTCTCTGTTGAGTTACGCATGTGTGTTTTGGATGGTAAAGGACTGAAATATGACCGAAAAATTACCAAAGGGGTTAGCATTTGTGTTTTGGATGAAATTACCAAAGGGGTTAGCATGTGTGTTTTGGATTAAATTACCAAAGGGGTTAGCATGTGTGTTTTGGATGAAATTACCAAAGGGGTTAGCATGTGTGTTTTGGATGAAATTACCAAAGGGGTTAGCATGTGTGTTTTGGATGAAATTACCAAAGGGGTTAGCATTTGTGTTTTGGTACATTTACCAAAGGGGTTAGTATGTGTGTTTTGTATGAAATTACCAAAGGGGTTAGTATGTGTGTTTTGGATGGAAAACGACCGAGAAATGACCAAAGGGTTAGCATGTGTGTTTTGGATGAAATTACCAAAGGGGTTAGTATGTGTGTTTTGGGGGATTTACCAAGGGGGTTAGCATTTGTGTTTTGGTACATTTACCAAAGGGGTTAGTATGTGTGTTTTGTATGAAATTACCAAAGGGGTTAGCATGTGTGTTTTGGATGGAAAACGACCGAGAAATGACCAAAGGGTTAGCATGTGTGTTTTGGATGAAATTACCAAAGGGGTTAGTATGTGTGTTTTGGGGGATTTACCAAAGGGGTTAGCATGTGTGTTTTGGATGAAATTACCAAAGGGGTTGGGATGTGTGTTTTGGATGGTAAACGACTGAAATATGACAGATAAATGACCAAAGGGGTTAGCGTGTGTGTTTTGGTTGAAATGACCAAAGGGGTTAGCGTGTGTGTTTTGGATGAAATTACCAATCAGTGTTGATTTTACGTGTGATAGTTCTCACTGCACACAAACACCAAACAGAGACTCATTAGAACAGAGACTTATTACAGCTCGCCCCCCTCTCCTCCAGCACCCAGATGCTGTTGGCAGATCCATGCCACCACACCTAGAGATCATTTCCTTTGACGCACACTTCCTGACTTGGGAGTTTTTTCGGCTTGTTTGTTGTTTATGACTACAGATTAAAACGCTCAGGAGACTGAATTGGAAGCAGGCCCTCGTTCCTTCGTCTTTGTGACCAAATGCTGAGTCACTGAACTCCAGGGCACGTGCCCCTCAGCACTAGGACCGTCTGAACATTTCTTTCTAGAACCCTAGTTCTAGCTCTAACCCTAGACCATGTGGGACTGTTAAACTCAATAAATGTCATCCGTAATCACCCTCCATGGAAAAACTATTTTGAAAAGATACACAGTGTATGTCTTTTCAATATTTCAAACTGTTCAGTCATTCACTACTTTCTGCAGGGTATGGAATGTTACTAATTCTGAAGAAACAATGCCTTTGTTAGACAAGAGTAAATACCGGAAGCATGTCTAATTTTAATGTTTGGGGCCAACATTAACCCTAACCGCAACATTGTTGAAAGTATGAGATACCAAACAACCAAACAAAGATGGGAAGTAACTAAGTACAAATACTAATTACACTGCTATTACACTTTAATTTTTTACATTTTACATGTTGTTATTACTATTATTATTTTGTTATTACACTGTTATTATGGTGTTGGTACACTGTTACACTGTTATTGTGTTGTTACAGTTACACTGTTGCTACACTGTTATTGTGTTGTTACACTGTTTTTACATGGCTTACTGGCTATCACGCACAACAAATGTAAGCTAGCCTACGAAGCTACCATGGAGCAAGACAGAATTTAACAAGAATAATGGCTAACGTTATGTATGAGACAGAGGGAGTTAACTCTGCCAACATGACTGAGAATAGAGACATTCCTGATCACCCATGGCCATATATGAGGGAGATGTTCGAAATTGTTGACATCAAAAAGAATTCCTGGCTAATGCGCTGCGTGTCTATAGTGTCTTTTTATATTAATGTATTAATATGAAGTGAGTTCCAGTTACCAGGGTGACACTAAAACAGGTAATAGTAATGGCTACTTTATACATAAGTATTAGGGGTGGGAATCTTTTGGTACCTCACGATTCGTAAAATCAATTCACGATTTTTTGCGATGTTTTATAAATAAAAAAGGGACTGAATCGCGATTCCAATGTGAATCGATTTTTTCCCCCACCCCTACTAAGTATATGTCAGAGCCCACACATCTTTACTTGAACTTGAGTGAAAAAGTGTAGAGTATCTGTACTTCTACTTACATTTAGTCAGAGCGACTTACAGTAAGTATAGGGACATTCCCCCCGAGGCAGGTAGGGTTAAGTGCCTTGCCCAAGGATACAACGTCATTTGGCACAGCCGGGAATTGAACTGGCAACCTTCAGATTACTAGCCCGATTCCCTAACTGCTCACCCATCTGACGTCTTTTACTTGAGTGAAGGATGTGTGTACTTTTGCCATCTCTGCACGTGGACCATAGCTGACATCACTAAGAGTGTCTTAGATTAAATAAATCACCAGACAGCAGAATGTTTCAAGTAGATTCTCATCTTCAGCTTCCCAGAAGATCAACTTCAGATTACGTCTCAGAACATAAATCTATAATCATAACTACAAATGCTATGTTTTGAATAAGAGGTTCAAAATGTTGATGAATTAAACTATAACCAGTTATTTTTACTAGTATTCCCAACTCTATCTATCCAACACATTACAAACTTAACAAGTCCAAAATGTTTTGTTCTACCCTTAGACCTATTTCAGGTCATTAAATAAAGTCCTGTTCTGTGTGATTTAGCTGAGACTGAAAGACAGTTTTATGTATTTTGTTAAAAATCTGTTTTGCAAACAATGAAGAGACCCAAGTTGTTCTACAGACTGTTCTTGGACGCAACTCAAAGTGCACAAACAAAATGTTCGGAATGCCCTTTTCATACAAACAATGATCTGTGAACGAATAGCATATGGTCTTGTTTTTTGTTGTCATCCCCTCCACTAAGGGCTTGAAGCCTAGCAGCTGCCTAATTGTAACAATACTACTCTCTTTAAAATGCAGAAGGGCTCTTTTTTCCCCCAAAATCTGGAGTTAAATACTAAATCATCAGTTCTACTTCCTTACTAACATCTTGGTGAGTAGGGTTAGGGTGACAGCCTGTGTAGCTCTAGATTCCTGGTGGGAGAGGGTAATGACTAGAGGAACCCTAAGATTACTCTACATGAAAAATTTGATTCTGTTTCCACTCTGAGTGGGAGTCAGAACTGTGGACCTGGAGAGAGAGACTCTGAGTGGGAGTCAGAACTGTGGACCTGGAGAGAGAGAAGCCAGGCACAGCAAGGCCAAGCACACACACACATCTAAAACACAAACACACAGATCTGTATCAGGTCGAGTCAGCGCCGTCACAGGCAACCTTCCCTGACGCACCCTAAGAGCTCATATGTGGTCACACACTCACATCCGTTATCACACACACACACTCACACGTTGTCTCCTGGACTTCTGTGTCCTTCACAGCAGGCAGATCTGTTTATTTCTCCCTGTACTGACCTCCCAGGCAGGCAGGCAGAGGCCAGCTCAACAGGATCCATCCAGTACTGTTCTGTAATCTTCCAGTGATATTACACTGTGCTTTCCCTGGACATGTACTATACTGTAATTCAATCACTGTGTGATGTGATTGGTTAGTTATATCAGGAAAAGGAAATGTGAGGTCATAATCCCTGATCATCACTGGCACACAACCAGGTCACTCAGGGGAGATGTAGGATGTTGTTCCAAAGACTGACCAAAGAACAGACCCTGTGCCCTCTGTAAATACAATGAAATAATAAAGTTGGAATTGTAAGAGGAAACAGATGCTTTCCTGCTGCTTGAAACCATTTCCCAACGACAGATCAGACCAAACAAAGTAGTGGCTGAGTCATAAATATCTTCAGTGAAATATTGCCATACATGGCTTCATGGTTGCCATACATGGTATGATTTTATGAAAAATAAATGAACATGAAAAATGAATAGGCTACAGTCTACACTAGGGGAGCAGAAGTGACTGGACTAAATACAGCATGGGAGCAACGGTGCATGTCAACTACAACTTTGTGGCTTTGAGGAGAAAGCCTTTTATGGACTGTATTAAAGCGAAACATCATGAGCCCATCATCCCTATCAGGCTTTGTGGCTTGATTACATTTACTAATTAAGCTCCACATTCTTTTGTTGAACAGTCATTCAAACCCGACAGAATACCAGAAGTTAAGAATGTCCTGCTCAGCTGGCCCGTGGACACGTCAGAGGGGCTGTTCTTCAAAATGACTAGACATTTTTGTCTGACAGCTCTGTTTCCTCTTTGAATTCATAACAGGCTATATTGTTCAAAGGAGGCTGTGTGTTGTGCAAGTTCCATTGAAGCACTACTGTAATCTTGCGGTTTCATGTGAGGTGATCAACACATATAGTGTGACACATCAGCCATGTTGGAGTCAGTTTCCATGAGAGTACATAATCACAACTGTTTTGCAATAATACTGCTGCTGAAAGGGTTAGATAGCTAACAACAACCAGATGTGTAGACAGTGTGTAGTGTGTGTGTAGTGTGTATGTACAATGTGTGTAGAGTGTGTGTACAATGTGTGTAGAGTGTGTAGAGTGTGTGTAGTATGTGTGTACATTTACACAAGTAAACAAGTTGACACACAAGTGCGTCTTGAGCCTTTTCTTGAAGGTGGGGAGACAGTCGGTGTCTCTGATGGAGGTGGGGAGTTGATTCCACCATTGGGGGGCCAGACAGGAGAAGAGCTTGTGTTGGGACCGGGCGCTCTTGAGATGTCTGTGAGGCAGGCCTCGATCCTAGCTGAGATCCCCGGATCAGTCGGGGGGAACGACAGGTACAGCTGCGTGTCGTCAGCATAGCAGTGGTAGGAGAAGCCATGGGAGCTGATGATTGGTCCAAGTGAGGTGGTGTACAGGGAGAAGAGGAGGGGTCCAAGGATGGAGCCCTGTGGGACACCAGTGGAGAGCTGCAGAGTGTGCGTAGAACGTGTAGACAGTGTGTGTAGACAGTGGGCTTTGTGATGAAAGATGATAATTAGCTTGGTAGTACATCTGCTAACCTGCTGACAGAGCAAGGTTGTTAAGGGGTCAAATTTGTCACTGGGTGATAACAGCTGTTAGGATAAACTACAGAGAGTAATGAAACAGACAGGGGAACACTGTAAACACCCAGAAGGTGCATCTGAAGAACCAAGGAGAACCCTGCACAGTATCAAAACCCTGGACTAAGGTCCGGTTCACTGCTTCTTTCATTAGGCTACTTGGTGTTATGATAAGGGCTAATCAGGTGGGGGTCAGGTAGGGAAGCAACAGTAACAGTCCAAAGTAGCTAGCTAGAAACTGTCGCTTTTGTGCTGTAAAGATGTAGTCGTGGCTACGCAACTGGGTAACATGCTTCATTTGGCTTACATTTACATTTAGCAGACGCTCTTATCCAGAGCGACTTACAGTAAGTACAGGGACATTCCCCCCGAGGCAAGTAGGGTGAAGTGCCTTGCCCAAGGACACAACGTCATTTGGCACAGCCGGAAATCGAACCAACAACCTTCTGATTAATAGCCCGACTCCCTAACCGCTCAGCCACCTGACCTACTTCTTTCTGCAAACCATTCCTCATCTAGAGCCACTGTTTCAGACACAGACAGCCGTAGGATATAATGTAGAATTAGAAGGGGAATGTTTCATCCAAACAGAGCACGCACAGAGCAAGATATCCCTTGTAATCAGTTCACAATTAGGGCATTTCAGTTCCTCTCATCTGTACTGTCCCCATTGGTTTTGTTTGATCTATTCACCAGATGAGAAATTTAAACCCTCCATCTGTGTGTCTAGTGTCCCTGTGCTAGGCTGAGGTCTGTATTCATGTGAGTGGGGGAACTTGATAGTGTACTTCTCAGACAAAAGGGACTTCCTTATTTGTTTGATGTAAAATATAATCTGCTACTCATTGACTAAACAAAAGGATACAAATTACAACTGCAATCTATTTAATAACATTCATGCACTCTTTACTTCAGTAAAAGTTTTCATAGGGGATTCTGGGAAGTTGTTAAATTGCTAGGCACAGCATCATAGAACTAATTTACAGAGAAAGGGGATTTCAAGGCCTCAAAATGTTACAAACTACAGGTTTAGCTGTCCATATCGCTGTCCTTCCCTCCATAGGTAGCTGCCCCTCAGTGACGATGATTCTGGGTTCAAGTTTGTCCTTGGTAACAGGAAAGGAACATGAGAAACCAAGAGGTCAAAGATGACCATCAGCTCAGATTATTCATGTCCCCTGCTCTTTCCTCTAACAGGCAGGACGGTGACTGTTCTGGTTACAGCCAACTCGTTTATTCCAAAGGAAAGATCACATTCCTGTTTCCCCCCATTCTCTTCTCTGCCTCTCTCTCTCTCTACTTACTGTGGTTGAGTTCACAGAAAACAAAACACTGGTCAACAAACAGCATAACAGCATGTGTCTCATGCAGGACACAAGTGATCATGGGGAAGCTATGGACAGGAACCACTGGTTGATACTACAATAACATCCATGTTGAGTGAAGTTAAATAACATAGCTCTCTGACCTCCTTAGATTTATAGCCTACCTTGCAAATAGTGTTGGCTTTGGATACTCTGTTCAACAATGTGTTATTTTCTTAGAATTGGAATCTAAATCAATCATACTACTGGAACAACAGTTTCTCATTTGGGGAAGGTAAAGGGGAGACCATATTGGTGACAGATGTTGACATGGCCTACAAAAGATAACACAATGGTCATTTTTGATGCACATGACACATGCATACTAACACACAGCTGCTTGTCATCATTAAGATTGGAGGTATCCTGGAGATGTCACACACACACACAGCCAGATGACACCAGTGGTTGGAGCCCACTGGCCTGGAACATCTGGAACACAAAGTTTTATGAGGGGATAAAATGCAACAGAAAAATACTGGCACAATGCTTTGATAAAAAGCATTTTATGCTTGTTCTCTGAATACAACAAAATATAATCTTAAATTATATTTAACCGAGTGTAGGTTCAGTTTACCAAGCACACTAGATAACCTATCCTGTTGTCACTGAAACACAAGCAAGGCTATGACACAGAAAAATGCCCAAACTAAACCATATTTCTACTAAATTAGAACAAGTATCCAGGTCTGGGCTGGGACAGCAGGGGGCCAGGAGGAGTCAGCAGGCCCTAACCAAGGGCCACGTCCCAAGGGCCACGTCCCAAGGGCCACGTCCCAAGGGCCACGTCCCAAGGGCGCCACGTCCCAAGGGCTGGCTGCTGGCTTCTGAGTTCCTGCCCGGAGGCTCAGTCTCATTGCTAGGGGGTAGACCCGGAAGCCCAGTCACAGCCAAATACTTTTACATAAAGGCATCATTTAAAAAATAAAATAATGAAATCAACATGGTAGTGAACTTGGAGAGAGATGGGTAACTTCCCAGAAGCCCAGTAAGACAGCAGTAGTGTGGGTAAAGACCCTGGAGGTGTGACCTGTTGACAATGTGGTGGCTGGAGCCTCTTCAGACAGATAGGCTGCATCTCATCTCTCTCCAACACCAGCTGGGGGATTTACTGCATGAAGGTGAGAGGTTCAAACTATTTGACAGCTTTTTAAGGTAGTATTAATCAATACTTACTTTCAACATCGTCTGGTCTTCAATCTACCCAGACGCTCCCATGTTACCCCGCTCCTCATCTCCCTCCACTGGCTTCCCATCACGCCCCATATCAGATTCAAGACTCTGGTACTGACCTTCCGAGCGGTGAACGGGACTGCACCCGACTACATCAAGTCTCTCCTCCAGCCTTACACCCCCCCCCCGCCACCTACGGTCTTCTTCTGACAACCATCTGGTGGTCCAGCCGCTCAAGAGCGCCCGGTCCCAACACAAGCTCTTCTCCTGTCTGGCCCCCCAATGGTGGAATCAACTCCCCACCTCCATCAGGGACACTGACTGTCTCCCCACCTTCAAGAAAAGGCTCAAGACGCACTTGTTCCGGGAGTACAACCGCACTTAGGAATGCTTGGCTGGACCTGATGTTAGTTTCCTCCAGGATCACAATGACTCATTGAGAGACTTGTTGCTCTTGTTGGTTAGTTGTAATTCAATTTCAAATTCTTGTACTTGCTGTGAAATATTTTACTGTTGATTGTTTTTTCTACAGGTACACTCTTGCACTCTTGTGGGGAGTTTCATGTTGTTCAATTGTAACTTGTTTAACTGCATGCTCTTATGGTTCTTCCCTTTGGCACTTATTTGGTTTTCCACAAGGTATGCTTCATGTTTTGGCTGCTCACAATGTTTGGGGCTATCTCGTTGTTATGATCAGTGACCTATGCTCTTTTGTAAAGCTCTCTCTTGGAATTCGCTTTGGATAAAAGTGTCTGCTAAATGCATAAATGTAAATGTAACAAACACAGATCTAAGTACACCCCTTACAGGAAACCTAACTATTAACGTTATGGGACTACAAGTCGATCAGGTGGTCCAGAAACTGGTTTGACCTCAGGTCTGACTCACGTCAGGTCTGACCTGAGGATTCCCCTCCAGGGTGACATCAGAGGTGGTTGTGGTGACTGGTTGTGTTCATTACTCCTAACCACAAGATTCAGCAGTGAAAGTTATCTTCCGCTTTCACTCTTCATTTTTTTATAGCCACTCTTAGTTCTCAATTTTTAGCAACAGGTTTTTAAAATGTTCTTACTAATTTCAGTTGGGACTTTTTTTTACAGTAAAATTGTAAAACCATGACCATCTTGTTTAGCCCTTTAGTGAGAGGGACGTCGTCACGCTTCATGTTCCACGGAAACCTGCTACTGTATGCTGCCAGACCACAGGCTCCCATTACATCACTTCCTTCCCCAAGCACGTTAATATAGAAACTGAAAACCAGGATTCTAATTATAGAAGCTGAAAACCAGAGCCATTTAAACAAGGCCTTCAGACATTCTTATATACCATTCCTGTTTCCCTTATTTAACCTGCAGTGTAAACAAGGCATTTAGACATGCTTAGATGGCCGTTCCAAATGACGTTGTGTCCTTGGGCAAGGCATTTCACCCTACTTGCCTCTGGGGGAATGTCCCTGTACTTACTGTAAGTTGCTCTGGATAAGAGCGTCTGCTAAATGACTAAATGTAATGTTATATACCATTCCTGTTTCCCTTATTCAACCTGTAGTGTAAACAAGGCCATCAGACAGTGTGGAAGTCTGCAGAACTGCATGAAATTAGAGTTATTCTTCACTCTTCTCTACTTTGTCTTATTACTGGGAAGATAAAAGAAGAGATCCAAATGGGATTTTCGAGATAGAGCTTCTACTGTTCGGATTACAGCCCATTCTCCAACGAGCAAGTTACGTAATCATGATGTACATTCGTGAGTAATAATTATCACTAAGGAAATCTATGAAACCTTTAGGACGTTTCAAGAACATCACAGTAAAACGTCCCTGTGTCCCTCACAGCCCTTGTGTGAGGTAACTACAGGGAGCTGGCAGGGTGAGTGTGGGGTAACTACAGGGAGCTGGCAGGGTGAATGTGGGGTAACTACAGGGAGCTGGCAGGGTGAGTGTGGGGTAACTACAGGGAGCTGGCAGGGTGAATGTGGGGTAACTACAGGGAGCTGGCAGGGTGAGAGCTGAAAGTGATCGGCCACTCTCCCCTGAGCTCATGTCCTCCGCTGGGAGCAGTTAGTCTAACCCTATCTCCCCTCATTCACCTCATTCACATCTTCCTGGGACTTCCCAGGAAGATCTGGATTCACAGAAGCACAGCGAGCTAGCCAGATAACCCATACAAAGCACAAGGCTTTAGGGTGTGTTAAGAGCTTTCACACAATGCAATGGCTCTTTTCATTCCTGATGACACAGCAGTTATCTGATGTGGTCAAAACAAACAAGCCTGCCTAACCCACTCTGGGCTCAAGGGCCTGGTACATTGCTAAACTTCCAGACATACATTAAGCTCAGGCTGCCTACTCACACGCAGCCTGTAGTGGTTTCACTTTCACTTCATTTAACAAGCATCTGATTTGAGGATTGAATCCTGACAGAGATGAACATTTCCCTTTGGAAACACAAATTAATTAGTTTTGTATAAAAGTTTTATACAGTTAAAATTCTAAAAGTCACAAAAAGAGAGAAGACAGAACATAGACAGTTGAAGGTTAAACTGAGGACAGTCGCCTCAGAAACACAGTTATGTCCCTACAGCACAAATCTGCCAAGGTTACTCAGGCTTATTCACGCTACATACTTTATACACACGTCTCGCGTCAATCAAGAATCAATGCACTATATGTGCCCATCCTGGAAAGATACAAGACTTACCAAATTAGCTTTAATCAGTGACTGAAACTGAAAAACGTTCTATATTTCACTTATGTTCAAGTTTTTGAAAACAAACTTTACATTAGAAAGATTTTAGAAACTGATCAAACCAAATTATTATGCTTTCATTTGAAATCATCATACATTAGAGCAAGTTCCTAATCGTGTTGTACTTAACCGTGAAAGTAAGTAGATTATGATTTTTATATATTCAGACCCATCCATATAGCTTTGCTATAAAAGTGGTAAAGAATTTAGTATACAAATCAATAACTGTCATAGCAATAGATCAGGCGTTTTTAAAAGGATTGTTTTACTAAACTGTACTTTGTGCCTAAAAAATGTCCTTCTGAAAGTGAAGAAAAAATGAAACAATTCTAAATGTCCTCTTCCAGTCCAGCTCCGTTCATCAGACAGAAGTTCAAAGCTTCGCTGGCGCAAAGCTACCTTTTCTGATGCCATGTCCATACTGATGCAGGTTCCCTCCAAGATCAGGGTCACACTGTCCTGTATACATACAGAAGAACTAACTGATGAGGATGAAGTGTCCGCTTGAAGTAAAGTCGGGTTCATCCGATGACCCTAACATCCAGTCAGACATCATGATGATAGTGGACAGGTTTCCTGCAGTGGACCTCTATTACAACCCTGTCTGTTCCTATGACTCTGTCTTCACCAACATAGGGGAACGTGACCATTGTTTCTTGGGAGGGCAGGGTCACTGGGGGGGGGGAAGTGAGGCAGGGTCACTGGGGGGGGGGGGAGGTGAGGCAGGGTCACTGGGGGGGGGGAAGTGAGGCAGGGTCACTGGGGGGGGGGGGGAAGTGAGGCAGGGTCACTGGGGGGGGGGAAGTGAGGCAGGGTCACTGGGGGGAGGGAGTGGTCACTGAGACTGGTCACTGGGGGGAGGGAGTGGTCACTGAGACTGGTCGGCCACACCCTCCTGGTTGGGGCTGATGGCCGCCGCCTCCTCCACGCTGCTGTCCACCTCCATGCTGTCCACCTCCATGCTGTCCTCTTCCAGACGCTGGCTGGTGTAGTCAGAGATCTGGAGGAAGCCGCTGGGCTCCACCACCACATTGGACTGGCTGGAGTCTGGCATGATGGAGAACTGGGGAATCACCTGGGGGAGACGAGAGCTGTTACTCTGCTGTTACACAGCAGGGAGGGGAGAGGGGGGCTGTTCATGTAACAAGGAAAGTTTTAGGCATCCCTATTAACTACAAGATGGTTATTACTCATCATGTATTAAAAGTACCTCTATGACATCCAGGGTGTCTCTGCTCTTAGGGGTGTCGCTGCTCTGGAGGCGGGACAGCTGCGGAGGTCTGGAGGGGGGCAGGGAGCTGCTGATCAGGGGGCTGGAGCCCAGGCCCTCTGGCCCCCCGGCCAGGGCCCCCCCGTAGGGGCTGCAGTCGCTGGAGGAGTCCACCAGCATGGGCTCTGCGCTGGGGTCGATCTCTGCCTCCATCATGGAGATCTTCAGGATGTCGGACGGCTTATCGGACGGCTTGGCCTCCGGCCTCCGGGCCTCAGCGCTGCAAACAGGAGCCGTCTGGAGGCCAAACGTGATCTTAGTCACACTAGCACCCTGCGTGATGATAGGAGGCTGGAGGGAGGGAGGGAGATGGGGACAGAGAGAGACAAGGAGAAGATGGAGTCTAGTTGATCAATGTCAAATAGAACAGGACTCTATTTGATACATACAGAAGCTATGAGCAGTGTTCATGCAGTCTAACTGTGGGACAACCTAACAGGTCAGTGCTAAGGCAGATGTCCAATGTGTTTCCAGGTGTGCTTGTGTATCTCTTCTGTGACGTCACAGTCTGACGTCAACACAACAATCCTCCGTGTGAACGGAGGGAGCGCTCACCTGACAGGAGAGAGGCAGCTTGTCAGAGGCCACAGGGTGGTGCGCCTGCAAGGGTGGGGGCTGGGACAGCTGGGTGTGGAGGGGCCTGTGGTGGGAGGTGGGGGCCTGCTGCAGCCTGGGGAGCTGGGGGGTTACCAGGGGCTTGGAGGGGGCAGGGGGGCCGGGGGCCTGGGGGGTCACCAGGGGCTTGGAGGGGGCAGGGGGGCCGGGGGCCTGGGGGGTCACCAGGGGCTTGGAGGGGGCAGGGGGGCCGGGGGCCTGGGGGGTCACCAGGGGCTTGGAGGGGGCAGGGGGGCCGGGGGCCTGGGGGGTCACCAGGGGCTTGGAGGGGGCCTGGGGGGTTAGCAGGAGCTTGGAGGGGGCCTGGGGGGTTAGCAGGGGCTTGGAGGGGGCCGTGGGGGCCTGGGACACCCCCGGGGCCAACACAGATGACTTCTCCTTCAGGCTCAGTCCCAGAGGGAGGGGGCTGGGCGGGGGGGGTTCCTGGATCAGGGGGGGGCTCTTACCCAGAGAGGGGGAGGTGGAGGAGGGGGAGGGCTGGGGCTTGCTCTGGGCTGGAGGGGCTGGGATCTGGGTGGAGTGTGGGGTGTGTCTGCTGGCGTCCGGCTGGGCCTGGTGTGTGCTGCTGGAGTGGAGCCCCTGCAAGACTGGGCTGGACCGGTAGAAGAGGCCTGTCTGGGGGTCCAGGGTGTCTCCCTCCAGCCCGCCCTCCTCCTGGGGGACCTCCGCATGCTTCGACACCTGAAAGGGAGCACACTTTATTTCCGTGTCACATTTTTACACAATCGAGAAAAGTATTTGGAGAAAAGAAAGTATGTAATTGTGAGTACAATCTCCCTCAACTACACAATACCTGTCATGAGGACTTAAATAACCAAAACTATGAATAGACACAGTAGGGGTGGGAATCTTTTGGTATCTCACGATTCGATTCAATTCTTGGGTTCACGATTCGATTAAAAAGCGATTCACGATTAAAAAATACATAAATAAAAAATTACCAAAAATATATATAGATTTTTGAAATTTGTGAATCGATATGAATCACTAGAAGACTGAATCGCGATTCAAATGCTAATCGATTTCCCCCCCACCCCTAATACACAGCATATCCCTGAGTGCAGAGCACTAGTTACCCATGCATTGTCATTTACATCAAATCGATGTACTCTAGAAGAGTAAGATCTGAGTGGCGAGTTATAATATTGGCTATATATAATGATATAATTATGAATGCACTTGTTAAGGTCACAGCTTGTCTACAGACAGGAGAGGAAGCTTCATGCTACTGGAGAGGGTGGTGGTTCTGCCCCCTGCCAGCCCCTACCAGCTGGACCAGGTGTGCCAGCCCCTACCAGCTGGACCAGGTGTGCCAGCCCCTACCAGCTGGACCAGGTGTGTGACGGTGATGGAGGAGGAGGGAACAGACTTGACCACCAGGGGGGCGTGGCTGTTGCTGTAAGAGGGCACCCCCTGCTGGTCTCTCCCCCCCCTGCTGGTCTCCCCCCCCTGCTGCCCTGCCGGAGGACCAGCCCTGCTGCCCTGCCGGAGGACCAGCCCTGCTGCCCTGCCGGAGGACCAGCCCTGCTCACCTTGCCTGCAGGAGGAGGAGATTAAGCGTGTTTCAGAGCAGTACTGTGCTTCAGAGTAGTAAAAACATCAACGTTCAAAATGAATTTACTACAACTGTGCTATTTTTATGTGCCATGATCAGTACTGATGACATGGCACAAAGACATAGCTTTTAGGGTTGTGTTGGAATGTGGAACACAGGGATGCACAGTTTATGGTACACACTATCAAACTGTGTGTGTCTGTGGCTTGATTATCTCACAAACTTTGGACTGTATGTGGTAGAAATGCTGCAGTGATTAGGACCCATGGACCTGTAGAGCAGAGTAGTTTGGATGCTCGAGAAATAAATACAAATGCATTCGGTGAGTCAGGTGGCTGAGAGGTGAGGGAATCGGGCTAGTAATCCGAAGGTTGCCAGTTCGATTCCCGGTCATGCCAACTGATGTTGTGTCCTTGGGCAAGGCACTTCACCCTACTTGCCTCAGGGGAATGTCCCTGTACTTACTGTAAGTCACTCTGGATAAGAGCGTCTGCTAAATGACTAAAATGTAAAATGTAAATGTAAATTCGCCGCCATGTTGGCACTAAGTGATGGAGCAAGGGAGCACTCCCTCCACACTAGCACACCACCTCGTCTGGTGCTTTCACTAAAGTATCTCATCCAAACTCACACTGCCCTAGTGTTTGCTAATTAGAGAGGACAGTTGTACCAGCTGTGGTGAAGTCCAGGCGGAGCTCAGAGGAGGAGCAGGACGGCCCTGGTGGCTCTGACGGCTTCTTCTCCTGGGCAGTGTGAAGAGGCATCACCATCTGACACAGGTCTATGATGTGCTGCCTCGGGTTAGCGTCACTCTTCTCCTTGACTGGACAGTAAACACACAAATATACATTCAACTGAACACACTGAAATCATCTTGAGCACATCTCAGCTGTATGAAGCACGAGCAGCTTTGTAAAATAGTGTCGGAGATGGTTAATACTCCTTGACAAGTTCTGTTGCTGCTTTCTGATGACGTTTATGGCTACATTTAAAATCAAAACATATTGATAATTTAATAATTGTTAAAATGTTTGTTTTCTACTTCCTAATAGGTTTTCAGTGATATATGAATTTATATCTGATGCTAAATGAGGTCTTCTTATGAACATGTTTATCAGTGTTGCCGATGTGCCCCCTTCATTCCCAAACACCAAGGAACTAAATTAGGAGACAATTCATTTGCAAACTGTTAGTTAAACATTAAACTGTTGGTTTCTTTAAAACTAAATCTGGGTGATCCCAGGGATATGTGAATATTTGATCTATTAACTAGTGGCATATGTCCGATTTATCGCATGACTCGTTGGCAGAGGAAAGCTGTTGCTGCTCTTATGGTTCTTCCCATTGGCACTTATTTTCTTTTCACAATGTATGCTTCATGTTTGGCTACCTGCAATGTTTGGGGATATCTTGTTGTTATGATCAGTGACCTATGCACTTTTGTAAAGCTCTCTCTTGGGAGTCAGGTGGCTGAGCGGTTAGAGAACCAGCGACCAGAAGGTCGCTGGTTCGATTCCCGGCCGTGCCACATGACGTTGTGTCCTTGGGCAAGGCACTTCACCCTACTTGCCTCGGGGGAATGTCCCTGTACTTACTGTAAGTCGCTCTGGATAAGTCTGCTAAATGACTAAATGTAAATGTAAGTCACTTTGGATAAAAGCGTCTGCTAAATGAATAAATGTAAATGTATCAAACATTGTCTACTTGTTTTCATTTGATAACAAACACTGGTGAAACCTGAAGTCAGATCAGATCAGTTTAACATATACAAAGTGTGTATCTGCTAAATGACCAGCAGCTGCTGAAGTGGAAAACCCCTAAGTTCTTCACTGAACACACAGGCCCTCTTAATGACAGGCTGACGTCACCTGGGCTGCAGGTAACAAGAACAACAAAAGAGCGGTGGTTTCCAATGGAGACGATGCCCACCTGTGGTCTGCTGCACCTCCCTGCCACCTGACACTTCCTGGTAGATGATAGTGGGACTGGACTCCACCAACACCTCCTGCTCCGCCCACTCCTGCCCCCTGGAGGAGATCAGGTGCACTACAGGCTGGGACTCTGAGGAAGGAGGATGACACACATATCGTACCAATCTGATGACTCTCACAGTGTGCTGGTGAACCCTTCTTACCAAGAGGCCCGCTGTGGGCCAAGCCCTCAGGGGGAGAACTCCCCCTGTCCTCATCCTTCAGCGCCCCCTCCTGGCCGGGGTCTGTGGAGCGGGAAGCCTGCTGCCTGGCCTCGCTCACCAGTGCTGCCTGGAACACGGGCTTGGGCTTGATCAGCACCTGCAGCACAGCCAGACCTGTCACCATGACTACTGTAGTCCAGGAGTCACCACACCATGACAACAGTAGTCCAGGAACATTGGAATTTTGTTTTTCAAGAGATAGTCTACACAGCAGAAGACATATCTTTTGGTCAAGACAACAATAATAAAATATTATTTACAATAAGCTACATAATAAATGGAAAATGTTGATCATGTTGTTCAGATGTTCTGAGACGTCTGGGGGCTGACCTGGGTCTTGCCCTGCTGGCCGTACACGATCTTGGTGGGGATGATCTTGGTGGTGGTGGAGGGCTGAGCCCCAGGGCCCGGCCCGGCGGCCCCAGGGCCCAGGGCTTTTGGCTGGGTCACAATCATCTTGGTGATGGGTCTGGAGGCGGTGATGATGGCCGGCTTGGCCCCCTGGAGAGTCTTCTCTCCCTGAAACAGAGAGGGCTTCTGTGCAGGTCAGACACAGAGCAAACACCAAGCTGATGGCAAACATGAGAACTTGAGCAGACTTGAGACACAAGGAAGAATATACTCCTGGATACCTTCTTTAAATAACTATATTTTGGAACCTGGGTCCCACTGATTTGGGATTTGGTCCAGACTAAATACCCCTGACAAACACCCTTTAGAACATATAATAAAATATACTGACCCCAGCATTCAAGAGCGTTGTGACAACGTTCTTGCCTGGCAGGCCCTGGATGGTGGTTCCCTTGCCCGTAGTCTTCTGCACCACGATCACGTTCGGCTTGGAGGTCATAGGAATGGTGGTGATCTTGGTTGTTGTACCTGAAGAATGAAAAAGTTCAGTTTATAACAGCAGCTAACAACTCCAGAGGTACAGATCCAGCCTGGGCCTCCAGCCTGGGCCTCGCCCCAGCCCCGGCCCGGCGACCCACCAGAC